>NW_028120739.1:0-342093 GCF_965178545.1 Coloeus monedula | reverse complement strand
TTGAAGGCAGATGCGAGGTGGCCCCTAAGAGGCCAAGGCCAGCCTGAGCTGTCTGTCCTGGCAGGTTTCACATGGGAACAATCCTCGGACAGAATCCAATTTGGAGGTAGAATCCTAATTTCAGCCATGGGTCCCTGGAGGAGAAGGACAGTGCTTTCGCACAGAAAGGAAAGCAAGGAACTCCAGCGTTTCAGGGCCAGAGGAGAAGCACCCCTCAACATGCCAAGCTCAGCTGGACCAGGCAGGTGGCCCCCAGGAGGCCAAGCCAACCACACCTGTTCCACGCTCTTTGCAGCCTTGGGGCCCTGCAGCATCACCATTTTGTTCCCCTGAGGCCCAGCAATAGCACAGTGGTCTCCTTGGCTCTACAGCGGCACAAAGGCCCCTTGCTTCCACGAGGCCTGGCTGTGTCACAATGGTTTCCTTGGTTCCATGGGGCTGCAGAATAACACAATGGCCCACTGGTTCCATGAGGTCACAGAGGGTCACAAGGGTCTCCATGATTCCGTAAGGTGCTGCAGGGTCACAATGGCTCCTTGGTTCTATTGGGCTCCCCAGGATCACAATGGCCCCTTGGTTCCACAAGGCCTGGCTGTGGCACACTGGCCCTTTGCTTCCGTGAGACCTTGCAGTGTCACAATGGCCCCTTGCTTCTGTCAGGCCTGGCTGTGTCACAATGGCCCCTGGCTCCCATGAGGCCCTGTGATGTCACAATGGTCTCACTGGTTCCACGAGGCCCTGCAGTTCCACCATGGCCCTTCAGTGTCACAAGGCCTTGAAGTGTCATAATAGTCTCAGCGGGTTGCCCAGCTGCTTCACAATGGCCTCCTTGGTTCCATGATGCCCCGTAGCGTAACAACGGTATCCTTGCTTGCACACAGTCAGAATGGCCCCGTGGCCTCCTGGAGCCCCACAGTGTCACTACGATCCCCTTGATTCCACGAGGCCCTGCCGTGCTACAATGACCCCTTGCTTATACAAGGCCCTGCTGTGTCACAATGGCCCCTTGCTTCTGAAGTGTGCAAGAGCCTAATACTAAGAGAAAGGCGCCAAAAAACGCTTCGCCATTATCACTGCTCAACACCTGAAAGGCTTCAAAAGTGCTTCGTCATGATGGCTGCTTATCATAATCACTTTTGAACGCCTGGAAACTACGTGCCGTACGGGCCGTGCATAGCCCGCCTTGAGGCCCATAAAAAGGAAGGCAAAACTGGTGCAAAATGTGGAGGCAAAAGCAAAAGGTAGAATCCCCGCCCTTTGCCTTTCCCCCCACCACCACCATCGCCTGCCGTGAGGCACCCTGAGGCCTCCGGGAGCCGACGCCGCCCGCCTGGGGAGCACCCCCCAATCCTTCACCCCTGGACTGAAATCCCGAGGGAGTTGTGCAACCCCTAGCCCTGCTCCTTCGTCCCAGGCGGAGCCAGGTTCAGCTGCAAGCATCGAGCCTGCATCTCGGAGGATGGGCCGCCGCTTTCCAGCCAAACTGCTCTAGACTTCAGAAGAGGCAGATAAGACGCTTCAAACAGCAGGGGAAAAAAGGCAAAAACTTCTCCACTTCCCCCACCCTGTCTCAGCAGCAACAAAGGTAGCACAGTGTGGTGGTGACTTATCCAGTGCTTGTTAGAGTAACCTTGTCTTTTCTAACTTTTCTCTACTTTTCTCCTTCTTTCTCTTTGCCTCTCTTACCATTAGATAAAGAGATACCCATTTGTTTGGCACCAACATTTAATCTCGTTTGGTTTTAATCTGGTCTTTGGGAATATTTTGAACCTTCAAAGTTCTTTCCTTTTTATACTCAGAGATTTCCTTTTCTTTGCCCTTCTGGGTGTAAATCAGATAGTAACAAAGTGTCATAATGCTCTCCACGGTTCCGTGAGGCGCCACAATGTCACAATGGACTTTTGGTTCCATGAACTTTGGTACTGTCAGCAACAGTCTCCTTGGCTCCGCAGGGTCACAATGGACCCTTGGCTCCGTGAGGTTCAGTAGCGTAACACGGACGCCTTGATTGCATGAGGTTGTGCAGTGTCACAATGATCTCCTTGGTTCTGCGGCCCTGCTGTGTAACAATGGGCCCCTTCCTTTGCTGATGGCTCTGCGTCCTGCCTGCCTCTGCCTTGGCACACAAAGCCTTGGGCTGCTCCAGACTCCTTCTGGGGGACACGTTGCACCACTGCACTGCCCTGGGAGAGAAATTCCTTTCTCCTTGTGTCCAGCCTGGACCTGCCCAGCTGCCCTTGGCATTAATTCTTTCTTTTGCCAGCTGGTCTCTACTAGCTAGAAAGGATCCACCATGTCTGAAACCACCCTTCAAGCCCACCCAGGACTCTCCTCCACTGTCCTCAGTCTCCACTCCACTGAGCACAGAGCTCCTTTGTCCCTCTGTAGTGATCATGTGCTCGAGGCCACGGGCACCTGGACAAGAAGGTCGGTTCTTTTCTACAGGAAGGAAACCACAGAACCCCAGTGTTTTGAAGGCAGATGAGAGGCAGCCACCAGAGGCCAAGGCAAGGCAGACGTGTCTGTCCTTGCAGCTTCTGTCTGAAAGCAACCCTTGGACATACGGGGAGTTTTGGAGGTGGAATTCCATTTCAGCTGTGGGTGCCTGGACGGGAATGACACTTCTTCTCCCCAGGAAGGAAAGGGCAGAGCCCCAGTGTTTCAAAGGCTGATTAGTGGTGCCTCAAGGAGGCCAAGGCCAGCCAGACCTGTTTGTCTTGGCAGCTTTTGTCTTGGAGCAATCCTTGGCTAGATGCAATTTGGGAGGCCAAATCCCAGTTTTGTCCGTGGACATCTGGCCCAGAAGGACAGTTCTTTTCCATTGGCAGCAAAGTGAGGAGGCCCAGTGTTTCAAAGGCAGATGAGAGCTGGCCCTCAGGAAGCCAAGGGAAGCTGGACATTCCTGGCAGCTTTTGTCGGGGAGCTATTCCTTGGAGATATGGAATTTCAGAGGTGGATTCCCAATTTTGGCCATGGATGGCTGGACTTGAAAGATGGTTTTTTCCATGGGAAGAGAAGCACAGCCCCCGCGTGTTTTGAAGGCAGATGCGAGGTGGCCCCTAAGAGGCCAAGGCCAGCCTGAGCTGTCTGTCCTGGCAGGTTTCACATGGGAACAATCCTCGGACAGAATCCAATTTGGAGGTAGAATCCTAATTTCAGCCATGGGTCCCTGGAGGAGAAGGACAGTGCTTTCGCACAGAAAGGAAAGCAAGGAACTCCAGCGTTTCAGGGCCAGAGGAGAAGCACCCCTCAACATGCCAAGCTCAGCTGGACCAGGCAGGTGGCCCCCAGGAGGCCAAGCCAACCACACCTGTTCCACGCTCTTTGCAGCCTTGGGGCCCTGCAGCATCACCATTTTGTTCCCCTGAGGCCCAGCAATAGCACAGTGGTCTCCTTGGCTCTACAGCGGCACAAAGGCCCCTTGCTTCCACGAGGCCTGGCTGTGTCACTATGGTTTCCTTGGTTCCATGGGGCTGCAGAATAACACAATGGCCCACTGGTTCCATGAGGTCACAGAGGGTCACAAGGGTCTCCATGATTCCGTAAGGTGCTGCAGGGTCACAATGGCTCCTTGGTTCTATTGGGCTCCCCAGGATCACAATGGCCCCTTGGTTCCACAAGGCCTGGCTGTGGCACACTGGCCCTTTGCTTCCGTGAGACCTTGCAGTGTCACAATGGCCCCTTGCTTCTGTCAGGCCTGGCTGTGTCACAATGGCCCCTGGCTCCCATGAGGCCCTGTGATGTCACAATGGTCTCACTGGTTCCACGAGGCCCTGCAGTTCCACCATGGCCCTTCAGTGTCACAAGGCCTTGAAGTGTCATAATAGTCTCAGCGGGTTGCCCAGCTGCTTCACAATGGCCTCCTTGGTTCCATGATGCCCCGTAGCGTAACAACGGTATCCTTGCTTCCACACAGTCAGAATGGCCCCGTGGCCTCCTGGAGCCCCACAGTGTCACTACGATCCCCTTGATTCCACGAGGCCCTGCCGTGCTACAATGACCCCTTGCTTATACAAGGCCCTGCTGTGTCACAATGGCCCCTTGCTTCTGAAGTGTGCAAGAGCCTAATACTAAGAGAAAGGCGCCAAAAAACGCTTCGCCATTATCACTGCTCAACACCTGAAAGGCTTCAAAAGTGCTTCGTCATGATGGCTGCTTATCATAATCACTTTTGAACGCCTGGAAACTACGTGCCGTACGGGCCGTGCATAGCCCGCCTTGAGGCCCATAAAAAGGAAGGCAAAACTGGTGCAAAATGTGGAGGCAAAAGCAAAAGGTAGAATCCCCGCCCTTTGCCTTTCCCCCCACCACCACCATCGCCTGCCGTGAGGCACCCTGAGGCCTCCGGGAGCCGACGCCGCCCGCCTGGGGAGCACCCCCCAATCCTTCACCCCTGGACTGAAATCCCGAGGGAGTTGTGCAACCCCTAGCCCTGCTCCTTCGTCCCAGGCGGAGCCAGGTTCAGCTGCAAGCATCGAGCCTGCATCTCGGAGGATGGGCCGCCGCTTTCCAGCCAAACTGCTCTAGACTTCAGAAGAGGCAGATAAGACGCTTCAAACAGCAGGGGAAAAAAGGCAAAAACTTCTCCACTTCCCCCACCCTGTCTCAGCAGCAACAAAGGTAGCACAGTGTGGTGGTGACTTATCCAGTGCTTGTTAGAGTAACCTTGTCTTTTCTAACTTTTCTCTACTTTTCTCCTTCTTTCTCTTTGCCTCTCTTACCATTAGATAAAGAGATACCCATTTGTTTGGCACCAACATTTAATCTCGTTTGGTTTTAATCTGGTCTTTGGGAATATTTTGAACCTTCAAAGTTCTTTCCTTTTTATACTCAGAGATTTCCTTTTCTTTGCCCTTCTGGGTGTAAATCAGATAGTAACAAAGTGTCATAATGCTCTCCACGGTTCCGTGAGGCGCCACAATGTCACAATGGACTTTTGGTTCCATGAACTTTGGTACTGTCAGCAACAGTCTCCTTGGCTCCGCAGGGTCACAATGGACCCTTGGCTCCGTGAGGTTCAGTAGCGTAACACGGACGCCTTGATTGCATGAGGTTGTGCAGTGTCACAATGATCTCCTTGGTTCTGCGGCCCTGCTGTGTAACAATGGGCCCCTTCCTTTGCTGATGGCTCTGCGTCCTGCCTGCCTCTGCCTTGGCACACAAAGCCTTGGGCTGCTCCAGACTCCTTCTGGGGGACACGTTGCACCACTGCACTGCCCTGGGAGAGAAATTCCTTTCTCCTTGTGTCCAGCCTGGACCTGCCCAGCTGCCCTTGGCATTAATTCTTTCTTTTGCCAGCTGGTCTCTACTAGCTAGAAAGGATCCACCATGTCTGAAACCACCCTTCAAGCCCACCCAGGACTCTCCTCCACTGTCCTCAGTCTCCACTCCACTGAGCACAGAGCTCCTTTGTCCCTCTGTAGTGATCATGTGCTCGAGGCCACGGGCACCTGGACAAGAAGGTCGGTTCTTTTCTACAGGAAGGAAACCACAGAACCCCAGTGTTTTGAAGGCAGATGAGAGGCAGCCACCAGAGGCCAAGGCAAGGCAGACCTGTCTGTCCTTGCAGCTTCTGTCTGAAAGCAACCCTTGGACATACGGGGAGTTTTGGAGGTGGAATTCCATTTCAGCTGTGGGTGCCTGGACAGGAATGACACTTCTTCTCCCCAGGAAGGAAAGGGCAGAGCCCCAGTGTTTCAAAGGCTGATTAGTGGTGCCTCAAGGAGGCCAAGGCCAGCCAGACCTGTTTGTCTTGGCAGCTTTTGTCTTGGAGCAATCCTTGGCTAGATGCAATTTGGGAGGCCAAATCCCAGTTTTGTCCGTGGACATCTGGCCCAGAAGGACAGTTCTTTTCCATTGGCAGCAAAGTGAGGAGGCCCAGTGTTTCAAAGGCAGATGAGAGCTGGCCCTCAGGAAGCCAAGGGAAGCTGGACATTCCTGGCAGCTTTTGTCGGGGAGCTATTCCTTGGAGATATGGAATTTCAGAGGTGGATTCCCAATTTTGGCCATGGATGGCTGGACTTGAAAGATGGTTTTTTCCATGGGAAGAGAAGCACAGCCCCCGCGTGTTTTGAAGGCAGATGCGAGGTGGCCCCTAAGAGGCCAAGGCCAGCCTGAGCTGTCTGTCCTGGCAGGTTTCACATGGGAACAATCCTCGGACAGAATCCAATTTGGAGGTAGAATCCTAATTTCAGCCATGGGTCCCTGGAGGAGAAGGACAGTGCTTTCGCACAGAAAGGAAAGCAAGGAACTCCAGCGTTTCAGGGCCAGAGGAGAAGCACCCCTCAACATGCCAAGCTCAGCTGGACCAGGCAGGTGGCCCCCAGGAGGCCAAGCCAACCACACCTGTTCCACGCTCTTTGCAGCCTTGGGGCCCTGCAGCATCACCATTTTGTTCCCCTGAGGCCCAGCAATAGCACAGTGGTCTCCTTGGCTCTACAGCGGCACAAAGGCCCCTTGCTTCCACGAGGCCTGGCTGTGTCACTATGGTTTCCTTGGTTCCATGGGGCTGCAGAATAACACAATGGCCCACTGGTTCCATGAGGTCACAGAGGGTCACAAGGGTCTCCATGATTCCGTAAGGTGCTGCAGGGTCACAATGGCTCCTTGGTTCTATTGGGCTCCCCAGGATCACAATGGCCCCTTGGTTCCACAAGGCCTGGCTGTGGCACACTGGCCCTTTGCTTCCGTGAGACCTTGCAGTGTCACAATGGCCCCTTGCTTCTGTCAGGCCTGGCTGTGTCACAATGGCCCCTGGCTCCCATGAGGCCCTGTGATGTCACAATGGTCTCACTGGTTCCACGAGGCCCTGCAGTTCCACCATGGCCCTTCAGTGTCACAAGGCCTTGAAGTGTCATAATAGTCTCAGCGGGTTGCCCAGCTGCTTCACAATGGCCTCCTTGGTTCCATGATGCCCCGTAGCGTAACAACGGTATCCTTGCTTGCACACAGTCAGAATGGCCCCGTGGCCTCCTGGAGCCCCACAGTGTCACTACGATCCCCTTGATTCCACGAGGCCCTGCCGTGCTACAATGACCCCTTGCTTATACAAGGCCCTGCTGTGTCACAATGGCCCCTTGCTTCTGAAGTGTGCAAGAGCCTAATACTAAGAGAAAGGCGCCAAAAAACGCTTCGCCATTATCACTGCTCAACACCTGAAAGGCTTCAAAAGTGCTTCGTCATGATGGCTGCTTATCATAATCACTTTTGAACGCCTGGAAACTACGTGCCGTACGGGCCGTGCATAGCCCGCCTTGAGGCCCATAAAAAGGAAGGCAAAACTGGTGCAAAATGTGGAGGCAAAAGCAAAAGGTAGAATCCCCGCCCTTTGCCTTTCCCCCCACCACCACCATCGCCTGCCGTGAGGCACCCTGAGGCCTCCGGGAGCCGACGCCGCCCGCCTGGGGAGCACCCCCCAATCCTTCACCCCTGGACTGAAATCCCGAGGGAGTTGTGCAACCCCTAGCCCTGCTCCTTCGTCCCAGGCGGAGCCAGGTTCAGCTGCAAGCATCGAGCCTGCATCTCGGAGGATGGGCCGCCGCTTTCCAGCCAAACTGCTCTAGACTTCAGAAGAGGCAGATAAGACGCTTCAAACAGCAGGGGAAAAAAGGCAAAAACTTCTCCACTTCCCCCACCCTGTCTCAGCAGCAACAAAGGTAGCACAGTGTGGTGGTGACTTATCCAGTGCTTGTTAGAGTAACCTTGTCTTTTCTAACTTTTCTCTACTTTTCTCCTTCTTTCTCTTTGCCTCTCTTACCATTAGATAAAGAGATACCCATTTGTTTGGCACCAACATTTAATCTCGTTTGGTTTTAATCTGGTCTTTGGGAATATTTTGAACCTTCAAAGTTCTTTCCTTTTTATACTCAGAGATTTCCTTTTCTTTGCCCTTCTGGGTGTAAATCAGATAGTAACAAAGTGTCATAATGCTCTCCACGGTTCCGTGAGGCGCCACAATGTCACAATGGACTTTTGGTTCCATGAACTTTGGTACTGTCAGCAACAGTCTCCTTGGCTCCGCAGGGTCACAATGGACCCTTGGCTCCGTGAGGTTCAGTAGCGTAACACGGACGCCTTGATTGCATGAGGTTGTGCAGTGTCACAATGATCTCCTTGGTTCTGCGGCCCTGCTGTGTAACAATGGGCCCCTTCCTTTGCTGATGGCTCTGCGTCCTGCCTGCCTCTGCCTTGGCACACAAAGCCTTGGGCTGCTCCAGACTCCTTCTGGGGGACACGTTGCACCACTGCACTGCCCTGGGAGAGAAATTCCTTTCTCCTTGTGTCCAGCCTGGACCTGCCCAGCTGCCCTTGGCATTAATTCTTTCTTTTGCCAGCTGGTCTCTACTAGCTAGAAAGGATCCACCATGTCTGAAACCACCCTTCAAGCCCACCCAGGACTCTCCTCCACTGTCCTCAGTCTCCACTCCACTGAGCACAGAGCTCCTTTGTCCCTCTGTAGTGATCATGTGCTCGAGGCCACGGGCACCTGGACAAGAAGGTCGGTTCTTTTCTACAGGAAGGAAACCACAGAACCCCAGTGTTTTGAAGGCAGATGAGAGGCAGCCACCAGAGGCCAAGGCAAGGCAGACGTGTCTGTCCTTGCAGCTTCTGTCTGAAAGCAACCCTTGGACATACGGGGAGTTTTGGAGGTGGAATTCCATTTCAGCTGTGGGTGCCTGGACGGGAATGACACTTCTTCTCCCCAGGAAGGAAAGGGCAGAGCCCCAGTGTTTCAAAGGCTGATTAGTGGTGCCTCAAGGAGGCCAAGGCCAGCCAGACCTGTTTGTCTTGGCAGCTTTTGTCTTGGAGCAATCCTTGGCTAGATGCAATTTGGGAGGCCAAATCCCAGTTTTGTCCGTGGACATCTGGCCCAGAAGGACAGTTCTTTTCCATTGGCAGCAAAGTGAGGAGGCCCAGTGTTTCAAAGGCAGATGAGAGCTGGCCCTCAGGAAGCCAAGGGAAGCTGGACATTCCTGGCAGCTTTTGTCGGGGAGCTATTCCTTGGAGATATGGAATTTCAGAGGTGGATTCCCAATTTTGGCCATGGATGGCTGGACTTGAAAGATGGTTTTTTCCATGGGAAGAGAAGCACAGCCCCCGCGTGTTTTGAAGGCAGATGCGAGGTGGCCCCTAAGAGGCCAAGGCCAGCCTGAGCTGTCTGTCCTGGCAGGTTTCACATGGGAACAATCCTCGGACAGAATCCAATTTGGAGGTAGAATCCTAATTTCAGCCATGGGTCCCTGGAGGAGAAGGACAGTGCTTTCGCACAGAAAGGAAAGCAAGGAACTCCAGCGTTTCAGGGCCAGAGGAGAAGCACCCCTCAACATGCCAAGCTCAGCTGGACCAGGCAGGTGGCCCCCAGGAGGCCAAGCCAACCACACCTGTTCCACGCTCTTTGCAGCCTTGGGGCCCTGCAGCATCACCATTTTGTTCCCCTGAGGCCCAGCAATAGCACAGTGGTCTCCTTGGCTCTACAGCGGCACAAAGGCCCCTTGCTTCCACGAGGCCTGGCTGTGTCACTATGGTTTCCTTGGTTCCATGGGGCTGCAGAATAACACAATGGCCCACTGGTTCCATGAGGTCACAGAGGGTCACAAGGGTCTCCATGATTCCGTAAGGTGCTGCAGGGTCACAATGGCTCCTTGGTTCTATTGGGCTCCCCAGGATCACAATGGCCCCTTGGTTCCACAAGGCCTGGCTGTGGCACACTGGCCCTTTGCTTCCGTGAGACCTTGCAGTGTCACAATGGCCCCTTGCTTCTGTCAGGCCTGGCTGTGTCACAATGGCCCCTGGCTCCCATGAGGCCCTGTGATGTCACAATGGTCTCACTGGTTCCACGAGGCCCTGCAGTTCCACCATGGCCCTTCAGTGTCACAAGGCCTTGAAGTGTCATAATAGTCTCAGCGGGTTGCCCAGCTGCTTCACAATGGCCTCCTTGGTTCCATGATGCCCCGTAGCGTAACAACGGTATCCTTGCTTGCACACAGTCAGAATGGCCCCGTGGCCTCCTGGAGCCCCACAGTGTCACTACGATCCCCTTGATTCCACGAGGCCCTGCCGTGCTACAATGACCCCTTGCTTATACAAGGCCCTGCTGTGTCACAATGGCCCCTTGCTTCTGAAGTGTGCAAGAGCCTAATACTAAGAGAAAGGCGCCAAAAAACGCTTCGCCATTATCACTGCTCAACACCTGAAAGGCTTCAAAAGTGCTTCGTCATGATGGCTGCTTATCATAATCACTTTTGAACGCCTGGAAACTACGTGCCGTACGGGCCGTGCATAGCCCGCCTTGAGGCCCATAAAAAGGAAGGCAAAACTGGTGCAAAATGTGGAGGCAAAAGCAAAAGGTAGAATCCCCGCCCTTTGCCTTTCCCCCCACCACCACCATCGCCTGCCGTGAGGCACCCTGAGGCCTCCGGGAGCCGACGCCGCCCGCCTGGGGAGCACCCCCCAATCCTTCACCCCTGGACTGAAATCCCGAGGGAGTTGTGCAACCCCTAGCCCTGCTCCTTCGTCCCAGGCGGAGCCAGGTTCAGCTGCAAGCATCGAGCCTGCATCTCGGAGGATGGGCCGCCGCTTTCCAGCCAAACTGCTCTAGACTTCAGAAGAGGCAGATAAGAGGCTTCAAACAGCAGGAAAAAAAAGGCAAAAACTTCTCCACTTCCCCCACCCTGTCTCAGCAGCAACAAAGGTAGCACAGTGTGGTGGTGACTTATCCAGTGCTTGTTAGAGTAACCTTGTCTTTTCTAACTTTTCTCTACTTTTCTCCTTCTTTCTCTTTGCCTCTCTTACCATTAGATAAAGAGATACCCATTTGTTTGGCACCAACATTTAATCTCGTTTGGTTTTAATCTGGTCTTTGGGAATATTTTGAACCTTCAAAGTTCTTTCCTTTTTATACTCAGAGATTTCCTTTTCTTTGCCCTTCTGGGTGTAAATCAGATAGTAACAAAGTGTCATAATGCTCTCCACGGTTCTGTGAGGCGCCACAATGTCACAATGGACTTTTGGTTCCATGAACTTTGGTACTGTCAGCAACAGTCTCCTTGGCTCCGCAGTGTCACAATGGACCCTTGGCTCCGTGAGGTTCAGTAGCGTAACACGGACGCCTTGATTGCATGAGGTTGTGCAGTGTCACAATGATCTCCTTGGTTCTGCGGCCCTGCTGTGTAACAATGGGCCCCTTCCTTTGCTGATGGCTCTGCGTCCTGCCTGCCTCTGCCTTGGCACACAAAGCCTTGGGCTGCTCCAGACTCCTTCTGGGGGACACGTTGCACCACTGCACTGCCCTGGGAGAGAAATTCCTTTCTCCTTGTGTCCAGCCTGGACCTGCCCAGCTGCCCTTGGCATTAATTCTTTCTTTTGCCAGCTGGTCTCTACTAGCTAGAAAGGATCCACCATGTCTGAAACCACCCTTCAAGCCCACCCAGGACTCTCCTCCACTGTCCTCAGTCTCCACTCCACTGAGCACAGAGCTCCTTTGTCCCTCTGTAGTGATCATGTGCTCGAGGCCACGGGCACCTGGACAAGAAGGTCGGTTCTTTTCTACAGGAAGGAAACCACAGAACCCCAGTGTTTTGAAGGCAGATGAGAGGCAGCCACCAGAGGCCAAGGCAAGGCAGACGTGTCTGTCCTTGCAGCTTCTGTCTGAAAGCAACCCTTGGACATACGGGGAGTTTTGGAGGTGGAATTCCATTTCAGCTGTGGGTGCCTGGACGGGAATGACACTTCTTCTCCCCAGGAAGGAAAGGGCAGAGCCCCAGTGTTTCAAAGGCTGATTAGTGGTGCCTCAAGGAGGCCAAGGCCAGCCAGACCTGTTTGTCTTGGCAGCTTTTGTCTTGGAGCAATCCTTGGCTAGATGCAATTTGGGAGGCCAAATCCCAGTTTTGTCCGTGGACATCTGGCCCAGAAGGACAGTTCTTTTCCATTGGCAGCAAAGTGAGGAGGCCCAGTGTTTCAAAGGCAGATGAGAGCTGGCCCTCAGGAAGCCAAGGGAAGCTGGACATTCCTGGCAGCTTTTGTCGGGGAGCTATTCCTTGGAGATATGGAATTTCAGAGGTGGATTCCCAATTTTGGCCATGGATGGCTGGACTTGAAAGATGGTTTTTTCCATGGGAAGAGAAGCACAGCCCCCGCGTGTTTTGAAGGCAGATGCGAGGTGGCCCCTAAGAGGCCAAGGCCAGCCTGAGCTGTCTGTCCTGGCAGGTTTCACATGGGAACAATCCTCGGACAGAATCCAATTTGGAGGTAGAATCCTAATTTCAGCCATGGGTCCCTGGAGGAGAAGGACAGTGCTTTCGCACAGAAAGGAAAGCAAGGAACTCCAGCGTTTCAGGGCCAGAGGAGAAGCACCCCTCAACATGCCAAGCTCAGCTGGACCAGGCAGGTGGCCCCCAGGAGGCCAAGCCAACCACACCTGTTCCACGCTCTTTGCAGCCTTGGGGCCCTGCAGCATCACCATTTTGTTCCCCTGAGGCCCAGCAATAGCACAGTGGTCTCCTTGGCTCTACAGCGGCACAAAGGCCCCTTGCTTCCACGAGGCCTGGCTGTGTCACTATGGTTTCCTTGGTTCCATGGGGCTGCAGAATAACACAATGGCCCACTGGTTCCATGAGGTCACAGAGGGTCACAAGGGTCTCCATGATTCCGTAAGGTGCTGCAGGGTCACAATGGCTCCTTGGTTCTATTGGGCTCCCCAGGATCACAATGGCCCCTTGGTTCCACAAGGCCTGGCTGTGGCACACTGGCCCTTTGCTTCCGTGAGACCTTGCAGTGTCACAATGGCCCCTTGCTTCTGTCAGGCCTGGCTGTGTCACAATGGCCCCTGGCTCCCATGAGGCCCTGTGATGTCACAATGGTCTCACTGGTTCCACGAGGCCCTGCAGTTCCACCATGGCCCTTCAGTGTCACAAGGCCTTGAAGTGTCATAATAGTCTCAGCGGGTTGCCCAGCTGCTTCACAATGGCCTCCTTGGTTCCATGATGCCCCGTAGCGTAACAACGGTATCCTTGCTTCCACACAGTCAGAATGGCCCCGTGGCCTCCTGGAGCCCCACAGTGTCACTACGATCCCCTTGATTCCACGAGGCCCTGCCGTGCTACAATGACCCCTTGCTTATACAAGGCCCTGCTGTGTCACAATGGCCCCTTGCTTCTGAAGTGTGCAAGAGCCTAATACTAAGAGAAAGGCGCCAAAAAACGCTTCGCCATTATCACTGCTCAACACCTGAAAGGCTTCAAAAGTGCTTCGTCATGATGGCTGCTTATCATAATCACTTTTGAACGCCTGGAAACAACGTGCCATACGGGCCGTGCATAGCCCGCCTTGAGGCCCATAAAAAGGAAGGCAAAACTGGTGCAAAATGTGGAGGCAAAAGCAAAAGGTAGAATCCCCGCCCTTTGCCTTTCCCCCCACCACCACCATCGCCTGCCGTGAGGCACCCTGAGGCCTCCGGGAGCCGATGCCGCCCGCCTGGGGAGCACCCCCCAATCCTTCACCCCTGGACTGAAATCCCGAGGGAGTTGTGCAACCCCTAGCCCTGCTCCTTCGTCCCAGGCGGAGCCAGGTTCAGCTGCAAGCATCGAGCCTGCATCTCGGAGGATGGGCCGCCGCTTTCCAGCCAAACTGCTCTAGACTTCAGAAGAGGCAGATAAGAGGCTTCAAACAGCAGGAAAAAAAAGGCAAAAACTTCTCCACTTCCCCCACCCTGTCTCAGCAGCAACAAAGGTAGCACAGTGTGGTGGTGACTTATCCAGTGCTTGTTAGAGTAACCTTGTCTTTTCTAACTTTTCTCTACTTTTCTCCTTCTTTCTCTTTGCCTCTCTTACCATTAGATAAAGAGATACCCATTTGTTTGGCACCAACATTTAATCTCGTTTGGTTTTAATCTGGTCTTTGGGAATATTTTGAACCTTCAAAGTTCTTTCCTTTTTATACTCAGAGATTTCCTTTTCTTTGCCCTTCTGGGTGTAAATCAGATAGTAACAAAGTGTCATAATGCTCTCCACGGTTCCGTGAGGCGCCACAATGTCACAATGGACTTTTGGTTCCATGAACTTTGGTACTGTCAGCAACAGTCTCCTTGGCTCCGCAGGGTCACAATGGACCCTTGGCTCCGTGAGGTTCAGTAGCGTAACACGGACGCCTTGATTGCATGAGGTTGTGCAGTGTCACAATGATCTCCTTGGTTCTGCGGCCCTGCTGTGTAACAATGGGCCCCTTCCTTTGCTGATGGCTCTGCGTCCTGCCTGCCTCTGCCTTGGCACACAAAGCCTTGGGCTGCTCCAGACTCCTTCTGGGGGACACGTTGCACCACTGCACTGCCCTGGGAGAGAAATTCCTTTCTCCTTGTGTCCAGCCTGGACCTGCCCAGCTGCCCTTGGCATTAATTCTTTCTTTTGCCAGCTGGTCTCTACTAGCTAGAAAGGATCCACCATGTCTGAAACCACCCTTCAAGCCCACCCAGGACTCTCCTCCACTGTCCTCAGTCTCCACTCCACTGAGCACAGAGCTCCTTTGTCCCTCTGTAGTGATCATGTGCTCAAGGCCACGGGCACCTGGACAAGAAGGTCGGTTCTTTTCTACAGGAAGGAAACCACAGAACCCCAGTGTTTTGAAGGCAGATGAGAGGCAGCCACCAGAGGCCAAGGCAAGGCAGACGTGTCTGTCCTTGCAGCTTCTGTCTGAAAGCAACCCTTGGACATACGGGGAGTTTTGGAGGTGGAATTCCATTTCAGCTGTGGGTGCCTGGACGGGAATGACACTTCTTCTCCCCAGGAAGGAAAGGGCAGAGCCCCAGTGTTTCAAAGGCTGATTAGTGGTGCCTCAAGGAGGCCAAGGCCAGCCAGACCTGTTTGTCTTGGCAGCTTTTGTCTTGGAGCAATCCTTGGCTAGATGCAATTTGGGAGGCCAAATCCCAGTTTTGTCCGTGGACATCTGGCCCAGAAGGACAGTTCTTTTCCATTGGCAGCAAAGTGAGGAGGCCCAGTGTTTCAAAGGCAGATGAGAGCTGGCCCTCAGGAAGCCAAGGGAAGCTGGACATTCCTGGCAGCTTTTGTCGGGGAGCTATTCCTTGGAGATATGGAATTTCAGAGGTGGATTCCCAATTTTGGCCATGGATGGCTGGACTTGAAAGATGGTTTTTTCCATGGGAAGAGAAGCACAGCCCCCGCGTGTTTTGAAGGCAGATGCGAGGTGGCCCCTAAGAGGCCAAGGCCAGCCTGAGCTGTCTGTCCTGGCAGGTTTCACATGGGAACAATCCTCGGACAGAATCCAATTTGGAGGTAGAATCCTAATTTCAGCCATGGGTCCCTGGAGGAGAAGGACAGTGCTTTCGCACAGAAAGGAAAGCAAGGAACTCCAGCGTTTCAGGGCCAGAGGAGAAGCACCCCTCAACATGCCAAGCTCAGCTGGACCAGGCAGGTGGCCCCCAGGAGGCCAAGCCAACCACACCTGTTCCACGCTCTTTGCAGCCTTGGGGCCCTGCAGCATCACCATTTTGTTCCCCTGAGGCCCAGCAATAGCACAGTGGTCTCCTTGGCTCTACAGCAGCACAAAGGCCCCTTGCTTCCACGAGGCCTGGCTGTGTCACAATGGTTTCCTTGGTTCCATGGGGCTGCAGAATAACACAATGGCCCACTGGTTCCATGAGGTCACAGAGGGTCACAAGGGTCTCCATGATTCCGTAAGGTGCTGCAGGGTCACAATGGCTCCTTGGTTCTATTGGGCTCCCCAGGATCACAATGGCCCCTTGGTTCCACAAGGCCTGGCTGTGGCACACTGGCCCTTTGCTTCCGTGAGACCTTGCAGTGTCACAATGGCCCCTTGCTTCTGTCAGGCCTGGCTGTGTCACAATGGCCCCTGGCTCCCATGAGGCCCTGTGATGTCACAATGGTCTCACTGGTTCCACGAGGCCCTGCAGTTCCACCATGGCCCTTCAGTGTCACAAGGCCTTGAAGTGTCATAATAGTCTCAGCGGGTTGCCCAGCTGCTTCACAATGGCCTCCTTGGTTCCATGATGCCCCGTAGCGTAACAACGGTATCCTTGCTTGCACACAGTCAGAATGGCCCCGTGGCCTCCTGGAGCCCCGCAGTGTCACTACGATCCCCTTGATTCCACGAGGCCCTGCTGTGCTACAATGACCCCTTGCTTATACAAGGCCCTGCTGTGTCACAATGGCCCCTTGCTTCTGAAGTGTGCAAGAGCCTAATACTAAGAGAAAGGTGCCAAAAAACGCTTCGCCATTATCACTGCTCAACACCTGAAAGGCTTCAAAAGTGCTTCGTCATGATGGCTGCTTATCATAATCACTTTTGAACGCCTGGAAACTACGTGCCGTACGGGCCGTGCATAGCCCGCCTTGAGGCCCATAAAAAGGAAGGCAAAACTGGTGCAAAATGTGGAGGCAAAAGCAAAAGGTAGAATCCCCGCCCTTTGCCTTTCCCCCCACCACCACCATCGCCTGCCGTGAGGCACCCTGAGGCCTCCGGGAGCCGACGCCGCCCGCCTGGGGAGCACCCCCCAATCCTTCACCCCTGGACTGAAATCCCGAGGGAGTTGTGCAACCCCTAGCCCTGCTCCTTCGTCCCAGGCGGAGCCAGGTTCAGCTGCAAGCATCGAGCCTGCATCTCGGAGGATGGGCCGCCGCTTTCCAGCCAAACTGCTCTAGACTTCAGAAGAGGCAGATAAGACGCTTCAAACAGCAGGGGAAAAAAGGCAAAAACTTCTCCACTTCCCCCACCCTGTCTCAGCAGCAACAAAGGTAGCACAGTGTGGTGGTGACTTATCCAGTGCTTGTTAGAGTAACCTTGTCTTTTCTAACTTTTCTCTACTTTTCTCCTTCTTTCTCTTTGCCTCTCTTACCATTAGATAAAGAGATACCCATTTGTTTGGCACCAACATTTAATCTCGTTTGGTTTTAATCTGGTCTTTGGGAATATTTTGAACCTTCAAAGTTCTTTCCTTTTTATACTCAGAGATTTCCTTTTCTTTGCCCTTCTGGGTGTAAATCAGATAGTAACAAAGTGTCATAATGCTCTCCACGGTTCCGTGAGGCGCCACAATGTCACAATGGACTTTTGGTTCCATGAACTTTGGTACTGTCAGCAACAGTCTCCTTGGCTCCGCAGGGTCACAATGGACCCTTGGCTCCGTGAGGTTCAGTAGCGTAACACGGACGCCTTGATTGCATGAGGTTGTGCAGTGTCACAATGATCTCCTTGGTTCTGCGGCCCTGCTGTGTAACAATGGGCCCCTTCCTTTGCTGATGGCTCTGCGTCCTGCCTGCCTCTGCCTTGGCACACAAAGCCTTGGGCTGCTCCAGACTCCTTCTGGGGGACACGTTGCACCACTGCACTGCCCTGGGAGAGAAATTCCTTTCTCCTTGTGTCCAGCCTGGACCTGCCCAGCTGCCCTTGGCATTAATTCTTTCTTTTGCCAGCTGGTCTCTACTAGCTAGAAAGGATCCACCATGTCTGAAACCACCCTTCAAGCCCACCCAGGACTCTCCTCCACTGTCCTCAGTCTCCACTCCACTGAGCACAGAGCTCCTTTGTCCCTCTGTAGTGATCATGTGCTCGAGGCCACGGGCACCTGGACAAGAAGGTCGGTTCTTTTCTACAGGAAGGAAACCACAGAACCCCAGTGTTTTGAAGGCAGATGAGAGGCAGCCACCAGAGGCCAAGGCAAGGCAGACCTGTCTGTCCTTGCAGCTTCTGTCTGAAAGCAACCCTTGGACATACGGGGAGTTTTGGAGGTGGAATTCCATTTCAGCTGTGGGTGCCTGGACGGGAATGACACTTCTTCTCCCCAGGAAGGAAAGGGCAGAGCCCCAGTGTTTCAAAGGCTGATTAGTGGTGCCTCAAGGAGGCCAAGGCCAGCCAGACCTGTTTGTCTTGGCAGCTTTTGTCTTGGAGCAATCCTTGGCTAGATGCAATTTGGGAGGCCAAATCCCAGTTTTGTCCGTGGACATCTGGCCCAGAAGGACAGTTCTTTTCCATTGGCAGCAAAGTGAGGAGGCCCAGTGTTTCAAAGGCAGATGAGAGCTGGCCCTCAGGAAGCCAAGGGAAGCTGGACATTCCTGGCAGCTTTTGTCGGGGAGCTATTCCTTGGAGATATGGAATTTCAGAGGTGGATTCCCAATTTTGGCCATGGATGGCTGGACTTGAAAGATGGTTTTTTCCATGGGAAGAGAAGCACAGCCCCCGCGTGTTTTGAAGGCAGATGCGAGGTGGCCCCTAAGAGGCCAAGGCCAGCCTGAGCTGTCTGTCCTGGCAGGTTTCACATGGGAACAATCCTCGGACAGAATCCAATTTGGAGGTAGAATCCTAATTTCAGCCATGGGTCCCTGGAGGAGAAGGACAGTGCTTTCGCACAGAAAGGAAAGCAAGGAACTCCAGCGTTTCAGGGCCAGAGGAGAAGCACCCCTCAACATGCCAAGCTCAGCTGGACCAGGCAGGTGGCCCCCAGGAGGCCAAGCCAACCACACCTGTTCCACGCTCTTTGCAGCCTTGGGGCCCTGCAGCATCACCATTTTGTTCCCCTGAGGCCCAGCAATAGCACAGTGGTCTCCTTGGCTCTACAGCGGCACAAAGGCCCCTTGCTTCCACGAGGCCTGGCTGTGTCACTATGGTTTCCTTGGTTCCATGGGGCTGCAGAATAACACAATGGCCCACTGGTTCCATGAGGTCACAGAGGGTCACAAGGGTCTCCATGATTCCGTAAGGTGCTGCAGGGTCACAATGGCTCCTTGGTTCTATTGGGCTCCCCAGGATCACAATGGCCCCTTGGTTCCACAAGGCCTGGCTGTGGCACACTGGCCCTTTGCTTCCGTGAGACCTTGCAGTGTCACAATGGCCCCTTGCTTCTGTCAGGCCTGGCTGTGTCACAATGGCCCCTGGCTCCCATGAGGCCCTGTGATGTCACAATGGTCTCACTGGTTCCACGAGGCCCTGCAGTTCCACCATGGCCCTTCAGTGTCACAAGGCCTTGAAGTGTCATAATAGTCTCAGCGGGTTGCCCAGCTGCTTCACAATGGCCTCCTTGGTTCCATGATGCCCCGTAGCGTAACAACGGTATCCTTGCTTGCACACAGTCAGAATGGCCCCGTGGCCTCCTGGAGCCCCACAGTGTCACTACGATCCCCTTGATTCCACGAGGCCCTGCCGTGCTACAATGACCCCTTGCTTATACAAGGCCCTGCTGTGTCACAATGGCCCCTTGCTTCTGAAGTGTGCAAGAGCCTAATACTAAGAGAAAGGCGCCAAAAAACGCTTCGCCATTATCACTGCTCAACACCTGAAAGGCTTCAAAAGTGCTTCGTCATGATGGCTGCTTATCATAATCACTTTTGAACGCCTGGAAACTACGTGCCATACGGGCCGTGCATAGCCCGCCTTGAGGCCCATAAAAAGGAAGGCAAAACTGGTGCAAAATGTGGAGGCAAAAGCAAAAGGTAGAATCCCCGCCCTTTGCCTTTCCCCCCACCACCACCATCGCCTGCCGTGAGGCACCCTGAGGCCTCCGGGAGCCGACGCCGCCCGCCTGGGGAGCACCCCCCAATCCTTCACCCCTGGACTGAAATCCCGAGGGAGTTGTGCAACCCCTAGCCCTGCTCCTTCGTCCCAGGCGGAGCCAGGTTCAGCTGCAAGCATCGAGCCTGCATCTCGGAGGATGGGCCGCCGCTTTCCAGCCAAACTGCTCTAGACTTCAGAAGAGGCAGATAAGACGCTTCAAACAGCAGGGGAAAAAAGGCAAAAACTTCTCCACTTCCCCCACCCTGTCTCAGCAGCAACAAAGGTAGCACAGTGTGGTGGTGACTTATCCAGTGCTTGTTAGAGTAACCTTGTCTTTTCTAACTTTTCTCTACTTTTCTCCTTCTTTCTCTTTGCCTCTCTTACCATTAGATAAAGAGATACCCATTTGTTTGGCACCAACATTTAATCTCGTTTGGTTTTAATCTGGTCTTTGGGAATATTTTGAACCTTCAAAGTTCTTTCCTTTTTATACTCAGAGATTTCCTTTTCTTTGCCCTTCTGGGTGTAAATCAGATAGTAACAAAGTGTCATAATGCTCTCCACGGTTCCGTGAGGCGCCACAATGTCACAATGGACTTTTGGTTCCATGAACTTTGGTACTGTCAGCAACAGTCTCCTTGGCTCCGCAGGGTCACAATGGACCCTTGGCTCCGTGAGGTTCAGTAGCGTAACACGGACGCCTTGATTGCATGAGGTTGTGCAGTGTCACAATGATCTCCTTGGTTCTGCGGCCCTGCTGTGTAACAATGGGCCCCTTCCTTTGCTGATGGCTCTGCGTCCTGCCTGCCTCTGCCTTGGCACACAAAGCCTTGGGCTGCTCCAGACTCCTTCTGGGGGACACGTTGCACCACTGCACTGCCCTGGGAGAGAAATTCCTTTCTCCTTGTGTCCAGCCTGGACCTGCCCAGCTGCCCTTGGCATTAATTCTTTCTTTTGCCAGCTGGTCTCTACTAGCTAGAAAGGATCCACCATGTCTGAAACCACCCTTCAAGCCCACCCAGGACTCTCCTCCACTGTCCTCAGTCTCCACTCCACTGAGCACAGAGCTCCTTTGTCCCTCTGTAGTGATCATGTGCTCGAGGCCACGGGCACCTGGACAAGAAGGTCGGTTCTTTTCTACAGGAAGGAAACCACAGAACCCCAGTGTTTTGAAGGCAGATGAGAGGCAGCCACCAGAGGCCAAGGCAAGGCAGACCTGTCTGTCCTTGCAGCTTCTGTCTGAAAGCAACCCTTGGACATACGGGGAGTTTTGGAGGTGGAATTCCATTTCAGCTGTGGGTGCCTGGACAGGAATGACACTTCTTCTCCCCAGGAAGGAAAGGGCAGAGCCCCAGTGTTTCAAAGGCTGATTAGTGGTGCCTCAAGGAGGCCAAGGCCAGCCAGACCTGTTTGTCTTGGCAGCTTTTGTCTTGGAGCAATCCTTGGCTAGATGCAATTTGGGAGGCCAAATCCCAGTTTTGTCCGTGGACATCTGGCCCAGAAGGACAGTTCTTTTCCATTGGCAGCAAAGTGAGGAGGCCCAGTGTTTCAAAGGCAGATGAGAGCTGGCCCTCAGGAAGCCAAGGGAAGCTGGACATTCCTGGCAGCTTTTGTCGGGGAGCTATTCCTTGGAGATATGGAATTTCAGAGGTGGATTCCCAATTTTGGCCATGGATGGCTGGACTTGAAAGATGGTTTTTTCCATGGGAAGAGAAGCACAGCCCCCGCGTGTTTTGAAGGCAGATGCGAGGTGGCCCCTAAGAGGCCAAGGCCAGCCTGAGCTGTCTGTCCTGGCAGGTTTCACATGGGAACAATCCTCGGACAGAATCCAATTTGGAGGTAGAATCCTAATTTCAGCCATGGGTCCCTGGAGGAGAAGGACAGTGCTTTCGCACAGAAAGGAAAGCAAGGAACTCCAGCGTTTCAGGGCCAGAGGAGAAGCACCCCTCAACATGCCAAGCTCAGCTGGACCAGGCAGGTGGCCCCCAGGAGGCCAAGCCAACCACACCTGTTCCACGCTCTTTGCAGCCTTGGGGCCCTGCAGCATCACCATTTTGTTCCCCTGAGGCCCAGCAATAGCACAGTGGTCTCCTTGGCTCTACAGCGGCACAAAGGCCCCTTGCTTCCACGAGGCCTGGCTGTGTCACAATGGTTTCCTTGGTTCCATGGGGCTGCAGAATAACACAATGGCCCACTGGTTCCATGAGGTCACAGAGGGTCACAAGGGTCTCCATGATTCCGTAAGGTGCTGCAGGGTCACAATGGCTCCTTGGTTCTATTGGGCTCCCCAGGATCACAATGGCCCCTTGGTTCCACAAGGCCTGGCTGTGGCACACTGGCCCTTTGCTTCCGTGAGACCTTGCAGTGTCACAATGGCCCCTTGCTTCTGTCAGGCCTGGCTGTGTCACAATGGCCCCTGGCTCCCATGAGGCCCTGTGATGTCACAATGGTCTCACTGGTTCCACGAGGCCCTGCAGTTCCACCATGGCCCTTCAGTGTCACAAGGCCTTGAAGTGTCATAATAGTCTCAGCGGGTTGCCCAGCTGCTTCACAATGGCCTCCTTGGTTCCATGATGCCCCGTAGCGTAACAACGGTATCCTTGCTTCCACACAGTCAGAATGGCCCCGTGGCCTCCTGGAGCCCCACAGTGTCACTACGATCCCCTTGATTTCACGAGGCCCTGCCGTGCTACAATGACCCCTTGCTTATACAAGGCCCTGCTGTGTCACAATGGCCCCTTGCTTCTGAAGTGTGCAAGAGCCTAATACTAAGAGAAAGGCGCCAAAAAACGCTTCGCCATTATCACTGCTCAACACCTGAAAGGCTTCAAAAGTGCTTCGTCATGATGGCTGCTTATCATAATCACTTTTGAACGCCTGGAAACTACGTGCCATACGGGCCGTGCATAGCCCGCCTTGAGGCCCATAAAAAGGAAGGCAAAACTGGTGCAAAATGTGGAGGCAAAAGCAAAAGGTAGAATCCCCGCCCTTTGCCTTTCCCCCCACCACCACCATCGCCTGCCGTGAGGCACCCTGAGGCCTCCGGGAGCCGATGCCGCCCGCCTGGGGAGCACCCCCCAATCCTTCACCCCTGGACTGAAATCCCGAGGGAGTTGTGCAACCCCTAGCCCTGCTCCTTCGTCCCAGGCGGAGCCAGGTTCAGCTGCAAGCATCGAGCCTGCATCTCGGAGGATGGGCCGCCGCTTTCCAGCCAAACTGCTCTAGACTTCAGAAGAGGCAGATAAGAGGCTTCAAACAGCAGGAAAAAAAAGGCAAAAACTTCTCCACTTCCCCCACCCTGTCTCAGCAGCAACAAAGGTAGCACAGTGTGGTGGTGACTTATCCAGTGCTTGTTAGAGTAACCTTGTCTTTTCTAACTTTTCTCTACTTTTCTCCTTCTTTCTCTTTGCCTCTCTTACCATTAGATAAAGAGATACCCATTTGTTTGGCACCAACATTTAATCTCGTTTGGTTTTAATCTGGTCTTTGGGAATATTTTGAACCTTCAAAGTTCTTTCCTTTTTATACTCAGAGATTTCCTTTTCTTTGCCCTTCTGGGTGTAAATCAGATAGTAACAAAGTGTCATAATGCTCTCCACGGTTCCGTGAGGCGCCACAATGTCACAATGGACTTTTGGTTCCATGAACTTTGGTACTGTCAGCAACAGTCTCCTTGGCTCCGCAGGGTCACAATGGACCCTTGGCTCCGTGAGGTTCAGTAGCGTAACACGGACGCCTTGATTGCATGAGGTTGTGCAGTGTCACAATGATCTCCTTGGTTCTGCGGCCCTGCTGTGTAACAATGGGCCCCTTCCTTTGCTGATGGCTCTGCGTCCTGCCTGCCTCTGCCTTGGCACACAAAGCCTTGGGCTGCTCCAGACTCCTTCTGGGGGACACGTTGCACCACTGCACTGCCCTGGGAGAGAAATTCCTTTCTCCTTGTGTCCAGCCTGGACCTGCCCAGCTGCCCTTGGCATTAATTCTTTCTTTTGCCAGCTGGTCTCTACTAGCTAGAAAGGATCCACCATGTCTGAAACCACCCTTCAAGCCCACCCAGGACTCTCCTCCACTGTCCTCAGTCTCCACTCCACTGAGCACAGAGCTCCTTTGTCCCTCTGTAGTGATCATGTGCTCGAGGCCACGGGCACCTGGACAAGAAGGTCGGTTCTTTTCTACAGGAAGGAAACCACAGAACCCCAGTGTTTTGAAGGCAGATGAGAGGCAGCCACCAGAGGCCAAGGCAAGGCAGACGTGTCTGTCCTTGCAGCTTCTGTCTGAAAGCAACCCTTGGACATACGGGGAGTTTTGGAGGTGGAATTCCATTTCAGCTGTGGGTGCCTGGACGGGAATGACACTTCTTCTCCCCAGGAAGGAAAGGGCAGAGCCCCAGTGTTTCAAAGGCTGATTAGTGGTGCCTCAAGGAGGCCAAGGCCAGCCAGACCTGTTTGTCTTGGCAGCTTTTGTCTTGGAGCAATCCTTGGCTAGATGCAATTTGGGAGGCCAAATCCCAGTTTTGTCCGTGGACATCTGGCCCAGAAGGACAGTTCTTTTCCATTGGCAGCAAAGTGAGGAGGCCCAGTGTTTCAAAGGCAGATGAGAGCTGGCCCTCAGGAAGCCAAGGGAAGCTGGACATTCCTGGCAGCTTTTGTCGGGGAGCTATTCCTTGGAGATATGGAATTTCAGAGGTGGATTCCCAATTTTGGCCATGGATGGCTGGACTTGAAAGATGGTTTTTTCCATGGGAAGAGAAGCACAGCCCCCGCGTGTTTTGAAGGCAGATGCGAGGTGGCCCCTAAGAGGCCAAGGCCAGCCTGAGCTGTCTGTCCTGGCAGGTTTCACATGGGAACAATCCTCGGACAGAATCCAATTTGGAGGTAGAATCCTAATTTCAGCCATGGGTCCCTGGAGGAGAAGGACAGTGCTTTCGCACAGAAAGGAAAGCAAGGAACTCCAGCGTTTCAGGGCCAGAGGAGAAGCACCCCTCAACATGCCAAGCTCAGCTGGACCAGGCAGGTGGCCCCCAGGAGGCCAAGCCAACCACACCTGTTCCACGCTCTTTGCAGCCTTGGGGCCCTGCAGCATCACCATTTTGTTCCCCTGAGGCCCAGCAATAGCACAGTGGTCTCCTTGGCTCTACAGCAGCACAAAGGCCCCTTGCTTCCACGAGGCCTGGCTGTGTCACAATGGTTTCCTTGGTTCCATGGGGCTGCAGAATAACACAATGGCCCACTGGTTCCATGAGGTCACAGAGGGTCACAAGGGTCTCCATGATTCCGTAAGGTGCTGCAGGGTCACAATGGCTCCTTGGTTCTATTGGGCTCCCCAGGATCACAATGGCCCCTTGGTTCCACAAGGCCTGGCTGTGGCACACTGGCCCTTTGCTTCCGTGAGACCTTGCAGTGTCACAATGGCCCCTTGCTTCTGTCAGGCCTGGCTGTGTCACAATGGCCCCTGGCTCCCATGAGGCCCTGTGATGTCACAATGGTCTCACTGGTTCCACGAGGCCCTGCAGTTCCACCATGGCCCTTCAGTGTCACAAGGCCTTGAAGTGTCATAATAGTCTCAGCGGGTTGCCCAGCTGCTTCACAATGGCCTCCTTGGTTCCATGATGCCCCGTAGCGTAACAACGGTATCCTTGCTTGCACACAGTCAGAATGGCCCCGTGGCCTCCTGGAGCCCCACAGTGTCACTACGATCCCCTTGATTCCACGAGGCCCTGCCGTGCTACAATGACCCCTTGCTTATACAAGGCCCTGCTGTGTCACAATGGCCCCTTGCTTCTGAAGTGTGCAAGAGCCTAATACTAAGAGAAAGGCGCCAAAAAACGCTTCGCCATTATCACTGCTCAACACCTGAAAGGCTTCAAAAGTGCTTCGTCATGATGGCTGCTTATCATAATCACTTTTGAACGCCTGGAAACTACGTGCCGTACGGGCCGTGCATAGCCCGCCTTGAGGCCCATAAAAAGGAAGGCAAAACTGGTGCAAAATGTGGAGGCAAAAGCAAAAGGTAGAATCCCCGCCCTTTGCCTTTCCCCCCACCACCACCATCGCCTGCCGTGAGGCACCCTGAGGCCTCCGGGAGCCGACGCCGCCCGCCTGGGGAGCACCCCCCAATCCTTCACCCCTGGACTGAAATCCCGAGGGAGTTGTGCAACCCCTAGCCCTGCTCCTTCGTCCCAGGCGGAGCCAGGTTCAGCTGCAAGCATCGAGCCTGCATCTCGGAGGATGGGCCGCCGCTTTCCAGCCAAACTGCTCTAGACTTCAGAAGAGGCAGATAAGACGCTTCAAACAGCAGGGGAAAAAAGGCAAAAACTTCTCCACTTCCCCCACCCTGTCTCAGCAGCAACAAAGGTAGCACAGTGTGGTGGTGACTTATCCAGTGCTTGTTAGAGTAACCTTGTCTTTTCTAACTTTTCTCTACTTTTCTCCTTCTTTCTCTTTGCCTCTCTTACCATTAGATAAAGAGATACCCATTTGTTTGGCACCAACATTTAATCTCGTTTGGTTTTAATCTGGTCTTTGGGAATATTTTGAACCTTCAAAGTTCTTTCCTTTTTATACTCAGAGATTTCCTTTTCTTTGCCCTTCTGGGTGTAAATCAGATAGTAACAAAGTGTCATAATGCTCTCCACGGTTCCGTGAGGCGCCACAATGTCACAATGGACTTTTGGTTCCATGAACTTTGGTACTGTCAGCAACAGTCTCCTTGGCTCCGCAGGGTCACAATGGACCCTTGGCTCCGTGAGGTTCAGTAGCGTAACACGGACGCCTTGATTGCATGAGGTTGTGCAGTGTCACAATGATCTCCTTGGTTCTGCGGCCCTGCTGTGTAACAATGGGCCCCTTCCTTTGCTGATGGCTCTGCGTCCTGCCTGCCTCTGCCTTGGCACACAAAGCCTTGGGCTGCTCCAGACTCCTTCTGGGGGACACGTTGCACCACTGCACTGCCCTGGGAGAGAAATTCCTTTCTCCTTGTGTCCAGCCTGGACCTGCCCAGCTGCCCTTGGCATTAATTCTTTCTTTTGCCAGCTGGTCTCTACTAGCTAGAAAGGATCCACCATGTCTGAAACCACCCTTCAAGCCCACCCAGGACTCTCCTCCACTGTCCTCAGTCTCCACTCCACTGAGCACAGAGCTCCTTTGTCCCTCTGTAGTGATCATGTGCTCGAGGCCACGGGCACCTGGACAAGAAGGTCGGTTCTTTTCTACAGGAAGGAAACCACAGAACCCCAGTGTTTTGAAGGCAGATGAGAGGCAGCCACCAGAGGCCAAGGCAAGGCAGACCTGTCTGTCCTTGCAGCTTCTGTCTGAAAGCAACCCTTGGACATACGGGGAGTTTTGGAGGTGGAATTCCATTTCAGCTGTGGGTGCCTGGACGGGAATGACACTTCTTCTCCCCAGGAAGGAAAGGGCAGAGCCCCAGTGTTTCAAAGGCTGATTAGTGGTGCCTCAAGGAGGCCAAGGCCAGCCAGACCTGTTTGTCTTGGCAGCTTTTGTCTTGGAGCAATCCTTGGCTAGATGCAATTTGGGAGGCCAAATCCCAGTTTTGTCCGTGGACATCTGGCCCAGAAGGACAGTTCTTTTCCATTGGCAGCAAAGTGAGGAGGCCCAGTGTTTCAAAGGCAGATGAGAGCTGGCCCTCAGGAAGCCAAGGGAAGCTGGACATTCCTGGCAGCTTTTGTCGGGGAGCTATTCCTTGGAGATATGGAATTTCAGAGGTGGATTCCCAATTTTGGCCATGGATGGCTGGACTTGAAAGATGGTTTTTTCCATGGGAAGAGAAGCACAGCCCCCGCGTGTTTTGAAGGCAGATGCGAGGTGGCCCCTAAGAGGCCAAGGCCAGCCTGAGCTGTCTGTCCTGGCAGGTTTCACATGGGAACAATCCTCGGACAGAATCCAATTTGGAGGTAGAATCCTAATTTCAGCCATGGGTCCCTGGAGGAGAAGGACAGTGCTTTCGCACAGAAAGGAAAGCAAGGAACTCCAGCGTTTCAGGGCCAGAGGAGAAGCACCCCTCAACATGCCAAGCTCAGCTGGACCAGGCAGGTGGCCCCCAGGAGGCCAAGCCAACCACACCTGTTCCACGCTCTTTGCAGCCTTGGGGCCCTGCAGCATCACCATTTTGTTCCCCTGAGGCCCAGCAATAGCACAGTGGTCTCCTTGGCTCTACAGCGGCACAAAGGCCCCTTGCTTCCACGAGGCCTGGCTGTGTCACTATGGTTTCCTTGGTTCCATGGGGCTGCAGAATAACACAATGGCCCACTGGTTCCATGAGGTCACAGAGGGTCACAAGGGTCTCCATGATTCCGTAAGGTGCTGCAGGGTCACAATGGCTCCTTGGTTCTATTGGGCTCCCCAGGATCACAATGGCCCCTTGGTTCCACAAGGCCTGGCTGTGGCACACTGGCCCTTTGCTTCCGTGAGACCTTGCAGTGTCACAATGGCCCCTTGCTTCTGTCAGGCCTGGCTGTGTCACAATGGCCCCTGGCTCCCATGAGGCCCTGTGATGTCACAATGGTCTCACTGGTTCCACGAGGCCCTGCAGTTCCACCATGGCCCTTCAGTGTCACAAGGCCTTGAAGTGTCATAATAGTCTCAGCGGGTTGCCCAGCTGCTTCACAATGGCCTCCTTGGTTCCATGATGCCCCGTAGCGTAACAACGGTATCCTTGCTTGCACACAGTCAGAATGGCCCCGTGGCCTCCTGGAGCCCCACAGTGTCACTACGATCCCCTTGATTCCACGAGGCCCTGCCGTGCTACAATGACCCCTTGCTTATACAAGGCCCTGCTGTGTCACAATGGCCCCTTGCTTCTGAAGTGTGCAAGAGCCTAATACTAAGAGAAAGGCGCCAAAAAACGCTTCGCCATTATCACTGCTCAACACCTGAAAGGCTTCAAAAGTGCTTCGTCATGATGGCTGCTTATCATAATCACTTTTGAACGCCTGGAAACTACGTGCCGTACGGGCCGTGCATAGCCCGCCTTGAGGCCCATAAAAAGGAAGGCAAAACTGGTGCAAAATGTGGAGGCAAAAGCAAAAGGTAGAATCCCCGCCCTTTGCCTTTCCCCCCACCACCACCATCGCCTGCCGTGAGGCACCCTGAGGCCTCCGGGAGCCGACGCCGCCCGCCTGGGGAGCACCCCCCAATCCTTCACCCCTGGACTGAAATCCCGAGGGAGTTGTGCAACCCCTAGCCCTGCTCCTTCGTCCCAGGCGGAGCCAGGTTCAGCTGCAAGCATCGAGCCTGCATCTCGGAGGATGGGCCGCCGCTTTCCAGCCAAACTGCTCTAGACTTCAGAAGAGGCAGATAAGACGCTTCAAACAGCAGGGGAAAAAAGGCAAAAACTTCTCCACTTCCCCCACCCTGTCTCAGCAGCAACAAAGGTAGCACAGTGTGGTGGTGACTTATCCAGTGCTTGTTAGAGTAACCTTGTCTTTTCTAACTTTTCTCTACTTTTCTCCTTCTTTCTCTTTGCCTCTCTTACCATTAGATAAAGAGATACCCATTTGTTTGGCACCAACATTTAATCTCGTTTGGTTTTAATCTGGTCTTTGGGAATATTTTGAACCTTCAAAGTTCTTTCCTTTTTATACTCAGAGATTTCCTTTTCTTTGCCCTTCTGGGTGTAAATCAGATAGTAACAAAGTGTCATAATGCTCTCCACGGTTCTGTGAGGCGCCACAATGTCACAATGGACTTTTGGTTCCATGAACTTTGGTACTGTCAGCAACAGTCTCCTTGGCTCCGCAGGGTCACAATGGACCCTTGGCTCCGTGAGGTTCAGTAGCGTAACACGGACGCCTTGATTGCATGAGGTTGTGCAGTGTCACAATGATCTCCTTGGTTCTGCGGCCCTGCTGTGTAACAATGGGCCCCTTCCTTTGCTGATGGCTCTGCGTCCTGCCTGCCTCTGCCTTGGCACACAAAGCCTTGGGCTGCTCCAGACTCCTTCTGGGGGACACGTTGCACCACTGCACTGCCCTGGGAGAGAAATTCCTTTCTCCTTGTGTCCAGCCTGGACCTGCCCAGCTGCCCTTGGCATTAATTCTTTCTTTTGCCAGCTGGTCTCTACTAGCTAGAAAGGATCCACCATGTCTGAAACCACCCTTCAAGCCCACCCAGGACTCTCCTCCACTGTCCTCAGTCTCCACTCCACTGAGCACAGAGCTCCTTTGTCCCTCTGTAGTGATCATGTGCTCGAGGCCACGGGCACCTGGACAAGAAGGTCGGTTCTTTTCTACAGGAAGGAAACCACAGAACCCCAGTGTTTTGAAGGCAGATGAGAGGCAGCCACCAGAGGCCAAGGCAAGGCAGACGTGTCTGTCCTTGCAGCTTCTGTCTGAAAGCAACCCTTGGACATACGGGGAGTTTTGGAGGTGGAATTCCATTTCAGCTGTGGGTGCCTGGACGGGAATGACACTTCTTCTCCCCAGGAAGGAAAGGGCAGAGCCCCAGTGTTTCAAAGGCTGATTAGTGGTGCCTCAAGGAGGCCAAGGCCAGCCAGACCTGTTTGTCTTGGCAGCTTTTGTCTTGGAGCAATCCTTGGCTAGATGCAATTTGGGAGGCCAAATCCCAGTTTTGTCCGTGGACATCTGGCCCAGAAGGACAGTTCTTTTCCATTGGCAGCAAAGTGAGGAGGCCCAGTGTTTCAAAGGCAGATGAGAGCTGGCCCTCAGGAAGCCAAGGGAAGCTGGACATTCCTGGCAGCTTTTGTCGGGGAGCTATTCCTTGGAGATATGGAATTTCAGAGGTGGATTCCCAATTTTGGCCATGGATGGCTGGACTTGAAAGATGGTTTTTTCCATGGGAAGAGAAGCACAGCCCCCGCGTGTTTTGAAGGCAGATGCGAGGTGGCCCCTAAGAGGCCAAGGCCAGCCTGAGCTGTCTGTCCTGGCAGGTTTCACATGGGAACAATCCTCGGACAGAATCCAATTTGGAGGTAGAATCCTAATTTCAGCCATGGGTCCCTGGAGGAGAAGGACAGTGCTTTCGCACAGAAAGGAAAGCAAGGAACTCCAGCGTTTCAGGGCCAGAGGAGAAGCACCCCTCAACATGCCAAGCTCAGCTGGACCAGGCAGGTGGCCCCCAGGAGGCCAAGCCAACCACACCTGTTCCACGCTCTTTGCAGCCTTGGGGCCCTGCAGCATCACCATTTTGTTCCCCTGAGGCCCAGCAATAGCACAGTGGTCTCCTTGGCTCTACAGCAGCACAAAGGCCCCTTGCTTCCACGAGGCCTGGCTGTGTCACAATGGTTTCCTTGGTTCCATGGGGCTGCAGAATAACACAATGGCCCACTGGTTCCATGAGGTCACAGAGGGTCACAAGGGTCTCCATGATTCCGTAAGGTGCTGCAGGGTCACAATGGCTCCTTGGTTCTATTGGGCTCCCCAGGATCACAATGGCCCCTTGGTTCCACAAGGCCTGGCTGTGGCACACTGGCCCTTTGCTTCCGTGAGACCTTGCAGTGTCACAATGGCCCCTTGCTTCTGTCAGGCCTGGCTGTGTCACAATGGCCCCTGGCTCCCATGAGGCCCTGTGATGTCACAATGGTCTCACTGGTTCCACGAGGCCCTGCAGTTCCACCATGGCCCTTCAGTGTCACAAGGCCTTGAAGTGTCATAATAGTCTCAGCGGGTTGCCCAGCTGCTTCACAATGGCCTCCTTGGTTCCATGATGCCCCGTAGCGTAACAACGGTATCCTTGCTTGCACACAGTCAGAATGGCCCCGTGGCCTCCTGGAGCCCCGCAGTGTCACTACGATCCCCTTGATTCCACGAGGCCCTGCTGTGCTACAATGACCCCTTGCTTATACAAGGCCCTGCTGTGTCACAATGGCCCCTTGCTTCTGAAGTGTGCAAGAGCCTAATACTAAGAGAAAGGCGCCAAAAAACGCTTCGCCATTATCACTGCTCAACACCTGAAAGGCTTCAAAAGTGCTTCGTCATGATGGCTGCTTATCATAATCACTTTTGAACGCCTGGAAACTACGTGCCGTACGGGCCGTGCATAGCCCGCCTTGAGGCCCATAAAAAGGAAGGCAAAACTGGTGCAAAATGTGGAGGCAAAAGCAAAAGGTAGAATCCCCGCCCTTTGCCTTTCCCCCCACCACCACCATCGCCTGCCGTGAGGCACCCTGAGGCCTCCGGGAGCCGACGCCGCCCGCCTGGGGAGCACCCCCCAATCCTTCACCCCTGGACTGAAATCCCGAGGGAGTTGTGCAACCCCTAGCCCTGCTCCTTCGTCCCAGGCGGAGCCAGGTTCAGCTGCAAGCATCGAGCCTGCATCTCGGAGGATGGGCCGCCGCTTTCCAGCCAAACTGCTCTAGACTTCAGAAGAGGCAGATAAGACGCTTCAAACAGCAGGGGAAAAAAGGCAAAAACTTCTCCACTTCCCCCACCCTGTCTCAGCAGCAACAAAGGTAGCACAGTGTGGTGGTGACTTATCCAGTGCTTGTTAGAGTAACCTTGTCTTTTCTAACTTTTCTCTACTTTTCTCCTTCTTTCTCTTTGCCTCTCTTACCATTAGATAAAGAGATACCCATTTGTTTGGCACCAACATTTAATCTCGTTTGGTTTTAATCTGGTCTTTGGGAATATTTTGAACCTTCAAAGTTCTTTCCTTTTTATACTCAGAGATTTCCTTTTCTTTGCCCTTCTGGGTGTAAATCAGATAGTAACAAAGTGTCATAATGCTCTCCACGGTTCCGTGAGGCGCCACAATGTCACAATGGACTTTTGGTTCCATGAACTTTGGTACTGTCAGCAACAGTCTCCTTGGCTCCGCAGGGTCACAATGGACCCTTGGCTCCGTGAGGTTCAGTAGCGTAACACGGACGCCTTGATTGCATGAGGTTGTGCAGTGTCACAATGATCTCCTTGGTTCTGCGGCCCTGCTGTGTAACAATGGGCCCCTTCCTTTGCTGATGGCTCTGCGTCCTGCCTGCCTCTGCCTTGGCACACAAAGCCTTGGGCTGCTCCAGACTCCTTCTGGGGGACACGTTGCACCACTGCACTGCCCTGGGAGAGAAATTCCTTTCTCCTTGTGTCCAGCCTGGACCTGCCCAGCTGCCCTTGGCATTAATTCTTTCTTTTGCCAGCTGGTCTCTACTAGCTAGAAAGGATCCACCATGTCTGAAACCACCCTTCAAGCCCACCCAGGACTCTCCTCCACTGTCCTCAGTCTCCACTCCACTGAGCACAGAGCTCCTTTGTCCCTCTGTAGTGATCATGTGCTCGAGGCCACGGGCACCTGGACAAGAAGGTCGGTTCTTTTCTACAGGAAGGAAACCACAGAACCCCAGTGTTTTGAAGGCAGATGAGAGGCAGCCACCAGAGGCCAAGGCAAGGCAGACGTGTCTGTCCTTGCAGCTTCTGTCTGAAAGCAACCCTTGGACATACGGGGAGTTTTGGAGGTGGAATTCCATTTCAGCTGTGGGTGCCTGGACGGGAATGACACTTCTTCTCCCCAGGAAGGAAAGGGCAGAGCCCCAGTGTTTCAAAGGCTGATTAGTGGTGCCTCAAGGAGGCCAAGGCCAGCCAGACCTGTTTGTCTTGGCAGCTTTTGTCTTGGAGCAATCCTTGGCTAGATGCAATTTGGGAGGCCAAATCCCAGTTTTGTCCGTGGACATCTGGCCCAGAAGGACAGTTCTTTTCCATTGGCAGCAAAGTGAGGAGGCCCAGTGTTTCAAAGGCAGATGAGAGCTGGCCCTCAGGAAGCCAAGGGAAGCTGGACATTCCTGGCAGCTTTTGTCGGGGAGCTATTCCTTGGAGATATGGAATTTCAGAGGTGGATTCCCAATTTTGGCCATGGATGGCTGGACTTGAAAGATGGTTTTTTCCATGGGAAGAGAAGCACAGCCCCCGCGTGTTTTGAAGGCAGATGCGAGGTGGCCCCTAAGAGGCCAAGGCCAGCCTGAGCTGTCTGTCCTGGCAGGTTTCACATGGGAACAATCCTCGGACAGAATCCAATTTGGAGGTAGAATCCTAATTTCAGCCATGGGTCCCTGGAGGAGAAGGACAGTGCTTTCGCACAGAAAGGAAAGCAAGGAACTCCAGCGTTTCAGGGCCAGAGGAGAAGCACCCCTCAACATGCCAAGCTCAGCTGGACCAGGCAGGTGGCCCCCAGGAGGCCAAGCCAACCACACCTGTTCCACGCTCTTTGCAGCCTTGGGGCCCTGCAGCATCACCATTTTGTTCCCCTGAGGCCCAGCAATAGCACAGTGGTCTCCTTGGCTCTACAGCGGCACAAAGGCCCCTTGCTTCCACGAGGCCTGGCTGTGTCACTATGGTTTCCTTGGTTCCATGGGGCTGCAGAATAACACAATGGCCCACTGGTTCCATGAGGTCACAGAGGGTCACAAGGGTCTCCATGATTCCGTAAGGTGCTGCAGGGTCACAATGGCTCCTTGGTTCTATTGGGCTCCCCAGGATCACAATGGCCCCTTGGTTCCACAAGGCCTGGCTGTGGCACACTGGCCCTTTGCTTCCGTGAGACCTTGCAGTGTCACAATGGCCCCTTGCTTCTGTCAGGCCTGGCTGTGTCACAATGGCCCCTGGCTCCCATGAGGCCCTGTGATGTCACAATGGTCTCACTGGTTCCACGAGGCCCTGCAGTTCCACCATGGCCCTTCAGTGTCACAAGGCCTTGAAGTGTCATAATAGTCTCAGCGGGTTGCCCAGCTGCTTCACAATGGCCTCCTTGGTTCCATGATGCCCCGTAGCGTAACAACGGTATCCTTGCTTGCACACAGTCAGAATGGCCCCGTGGCCTCCTGGAGCCCCACAGTGTCACTACGATCCCCTTGATTCCACGAGGCCCTGCCGTGCTACAATGACCCCTTGCTTATACAAGGCCCTGCTGTGTCACAATGGCCCCTTGCTTCTGAAGTGTGCAAGAGCCTAATACTAAGAGAAAGGCGCCAAAAAACGCTTCGCCATTATCACTGCTCAACACCTGAAAGGCTTCAAAAGTGCTTCGTCATGATGGCTGCTTATCATAATCACTTTTGAACGCCTGGAAACTACGTGCCGTACGGGCCGTGCATAGCCCGCCTTGAGGCCCATAAAAAGGAAGGCAAAACTGGTGCAAAATGTGGAGGCAAAAGCAAAAGGTAGAATCCCCGCCCTTTGCCTTTCCCCCCACCACCACCATCGCCTGCCGTGAGGCACCCTGAGGCCTCCGGGAGCCGACGCCGCCCGCCTGGGGAGCACCCCCCAATCCTTCACCCCTGGACTGAAATCCCGAGGGAGTTGTGCAACCCCTAGCCCTGCTCCTTCGTCCCAGGCGGAGCCAGGTTCAGCTGCAAGCATCGAGCCTGCATCTCGGAGGATGGGCCGCCGCTTTCCAGCCAAACTGCTCTAGACTTCAGAAGAGGCAGATAAGACGCTTCAAACAGCAGGGGAAAAAAGGCAAAAACTTCTCCACTTCCCCCACCCTGTCTCAGCAGCAACAAAGGTAGCACAGTGTGGTGGTGACTTATCCAGTGCTTGTTAGAGTAACCTTGTCTTTTCTAACTTTTCTCTACTTTTCTCCTTCTTTCTCTTTGCCTCTCTTACCATTAGATAAAGAGATACCCATTTGTTTGGCACCAACATTTAATCTCGTTTGGTTTTAATCTGGTCTTTGGGAATATTTTGAACCTTCAAAGTTCTTTCCTTTTTATACTCAGAGATTTCCTTTTCTTTGCCCTTCTGGGTGTAAATCAGATAGTAACAAAGTGTCATAATGCTCTCCACGGTTCCGTGAGGCGCCACAATGTCACAATGGACTTTTGGTTCCATGAACTTTGGTACTGTCAGCAACAGTCTCCTTGGCTCCGCAGGGTCACAATGGACCCTTGGCTCCGTGAGGTTCAGTAGCGTAACACGGACGCCTTGATTGCATGAGGTTGTGCAGTGTCACAATGATCTCCTTGGTTCTGCGGCCCTGCTGTGTAACAATGGGCCCCTTCCTTTGCTGATGGCTCTGCGTCCTGCCTGCCTCTGCCTTGGCACACAAAGCCTTGGGCTGCTCCAGCCTCCTTCTGGGGGACACGTTGCACCACTGCACTGCCCTGGGAGAGAAATTCCTTTCTCCTTGTGTCCAGCCTGGACCTGCCCAGCTGCCCTTGGCATTAATTCTTTCTTTTGCCAGCTGGTCTCTACTAGGTAGAAAGGATCCACCATGTCTGAAACCACCCTTCAAGCCCACCCAGGACTCTCCTCCACTGTCCTCAGTCTCCACTCCACTGAGCACAGAGCTCCTTTGTCCCTCTGTAGTGATCATGTGCTCGAGGCCACGGGCACCTGGACAAGAAGGTCGGTTCTTTTCTACAGGAAGGAAACCACAGAACCCCAGTGTTTTGAAGGCAGATGAGAGGCAGCCACCAGAGGCCAAGGCAAGGCAGACGTGTCTGTCCTTGCAGCTTCTGTCTGAAAGCAACCCTTGGACATACGGGGAGTTTTGGAGGTGGAATTCCATTTCAGCTGTGGGTGCCTGGACGGGAATGACACTTCTTCTCCCCAGGAAGGAAAGGGCAGAGCCCCAGTGTTTCAAAGGCTGAAACACTCAAGGAGGCCAAGGCCAGCCAGACCTGTTTGTCTTGGCAGCTTTTGTCTTGGAGCAATCCTTGGCTAGATGCAATTTGGGAGGCCAAATCCCAGTTTTGTCCGTGGACATCTGGCCCAGAAGGACAGTTCTTTTCCATTGGCAGCAAAGTGAGGAGGCCCAGTGTTTCAAAGGCAGATGAGAGCTGGCCCTCAGGAAGCCAAGGGAAGCTGGACATTCCTGGCAGCTTTTGTCGGGGAGCTATTCCTTGGAGATATGGAATTTCAGAGGTGGATTCCCAATTTTGGCCATGGATGGCTGGACTTGAAAGATGGTTTTTTCCATGGGAAGAGAAGCACAGCCCCCGCGTGTTTTGAAGGCAGATGCGAGGTGGCCCCTAAGAGGCCAAGGCCAGCCTGAGCTGTCTGTCCTGGCAGGTTTCACATGGGAACAATCCTCGGACAGAATCCAATTTGGAGGTAGAATCCTAATTTCAGCCATGGGTCCCTGGAGGAGAAGGACAGTGCTTTCGCACAGAAAGGAAAGCAAGGAACTCCAGCGTTTCAGGGCCAGAGGAGAAGCACCCCTCAACATGCCAAGCTCAGCTGGACCAGGCAGGTGGCCCCCAGGAGGCCAAGCCAACCACACCTGTTCCACGCTCTTTGCAGCCTTGGGGCCCTGCAGCATCACCATTTTGTTCCCCTGAGGCCCAGCAATAGCACAGTGGTCTCCTTGGCTCTACAGCGGCACAAAGGCCCCTTGCTTCCACGAGGCCTGGCTGTGTCACTATGGTTTCCTTGGTTCCATGGGGCTGCAGAATAACACAATGGCCCACTGGTTCCATGAGGTCACAGAGGGTCACAAGGGTCTCCATGATTCCGTAAGGTGCTGCAGGGTCACAATGGCTCCTTGGTTCTATTGGGCTCCCCAGGATCACAATGGCCCCTTGGTTCCACAAGGCCTGGCTGTGGCACACTGGCCCTTTGCTTCCGTGAGACCTTGCAGTGTCACAATGGCCCCTTGCTTCTGTCAGGCCTGGCTGTGTCACAATGGCCCCTGGCTCCCATGAGGCCCTGTGATGTCACAATGGTCTCACTGGTTCCACGAGGCCCTGCAGTTCCACCATGGCCCTTCAGTGTCACAAGGCCTTGAAGTGTCATAATAGTCTCAGCGGGTTGCCCAGCTGCTTCACAATGGCCTCCTTGGTTCCATGATGCCCCGTAGCGTAACAACGGTATCCTTGCTTGCACACAGTCAGAATGGCCCCGTGGCCTCCTGGAGCCCCACAGTGTCACTACGATCCCCTTGATTCCACGAGGCCCTGCCGTGCTACAATGACCCCTTGCTTATACAAGGCCCTGCTGTGTCACAATGGCCCCTTGCTTCTGAAGTGTGCAAGAGCCTAATACTAAGAGAAAGGCGCCAAAAAACGCTTCGCCATTATCACTGCTCAACACCTGAAAGGCTTCAAAAGTGCTTCGTCATGATGGCTGCTTATCATAATCACTTTTGAACGCCTGGAAACTATGTGCCGTACGGGCCGTGCATAGCCCGCCTTGAGGCCCATAAAAAGGAAGGCAAAACTGGTGCAAAATGTGGAGGCAAAAGCAAAAGGTAGAATCCCCGCCCTTTGCCTTTCCCCCCACCACCACCATCGCCTGCCGTGAGGCACCCTGAGGCCTCCGGGAGCCGACGCCGCCCGCCTGGGGAGCACCCCCCAATCCTTCACCCCTGGACTGAAATCCCGAGGGAGTTGTGCAACCCCTAGCCCTGCTCCTTCGTCCCAGGCGGAGCCAGGTTCAGCTGCAAGCATCGAGCCTGCATCTCGGAGGATGGGCCGCCGCTTTCCAGCCAAACTGCTCTAGACTTCAGAAGAGGCAGATAAGAGGCTTCAAACAGCAGGAAAAAAAAGGCAAAAACTTCTCCACTTCCCCCACCCTGTCTCAGCAGCAACAAAGGTAGCACAGTGTGGTGGTGACTTATCCAGTGCTTGTTAGAGTAACCTTGTCTTTTCTAACTTTTCTCTACTTTTCTCCTTCTTTCTCTTTGCCTCTCTTACCATTAGATAAAGAGATACCCATTTGTTTGGCACCAACATTTAATCTCGTTTGGTTTTAATCTGGTCTTTGGGAATATTTTGAACCTTCAAAGTTCTTTCCTTTTTATACTCAGAGATTTCCTTTTCTTTGCCCTTCTGGGTGTAAATCAGATAGTAACAAAGTGTCATAATGCTCTCCACGGTTCCGTGAGGCGCCACAATGTCACAATGGACTTTTGGTTCCATGAACTTTGGTACTGTCAGCAACAGTCTCCTTGGCTCCGCAGTGTCACAATGGACCCTTGGCTCCGTGAGGTTCAGTAGCGTAACACGGACGCCTTGATTGCATGAGGTTGTGCAGTGTCACAATGATCTCCTTGGTTCTGCGGCCCTGCTGTGTAACAATGGGCCCCTTCCTTTGCTGATGGCTCTGCGTCCTGCCTGCCTCTGCCTTGGCACACAAAGCCTTGGGCTGCTCCAGACTCCTTCTGGGGGACACGTTGCACCACTGCACTGCCCTGGGAGAGAAATTCCTTTCTCCTTGTGTCCAGCCTGGACCTGCCCAGCTGCCCTTGGCATTAATTCTTTCTTTTGCCAGCTGGTCTCTACTAGCTAGAAAGGATCCACCATGTCTGAAACCACCCTTCAAGCCCACCCAGGACTCTCCTCCACTGTCCTCAGTCTCCACTCCACTGAGCACAGAGCTCCTTTGTCCCTCTGTAGTGATCATGTGCTCGAGGCCACGGGCACCTGGACAAGAAGGTCGGTTCTTTTCTACAGGAAGGAAACCACAGAACCCCAGTGTTTTGAAGGCAGATGAGAGGCAGCCACCAGAGGCCAAGGCAAGGCAGACCTGTCTGTCCTTGCAGCTTCTGTCTGAAAGCAACCCTTGGACATACGGGGAGTTTTGGAGGTGGAATTCCATTTCAGCTGTGGGTGCCTGGACGGGAATGACACTTCTTCTCCCCAGGAAGGAAAGGGCAGAGCCCCAGTGTTTCAAAGGCTGATTAGTGGTGCCTCAAGGAGGCCAAGGCCAGCCAGACCTGTTTGTCTTGGCAGCTTTTGTCTTGGAGCAATCCTTGGCTAGATGCAATTTGGGAGGCCAAATCCCAGTTTTGTCCGTGGACATCTGGCCCAGAAGGACAGTTCTTTTCCATTGGCAGCAAAGTGAGGAGGCCCAGTGTTTCAAAGGCAGATGAGAGCTGGCCCTCAGGAAGCCAAGGGAAGCTGGACATTCCTGGCAGCTTTTGTCGGGGAGCTATTCCTTGGAGATATGGAATTTCAGAGGTGGATTCCCAATTTTGGCCATGGATGGCTGGACTTGAAAGATGGTTTTTTCCATGGGAAGAGAAGCACAGCCCCCGCGTGTTTTGAAGGCAGATGCGAGGTGGCCCCTAAGAGGCCAAGGCCAGCCTGAGCTGTCTGTCCTGGCAGGTTTCACATGGGAACAATCCTCGGACAGAATCCAATTTGGAGGTAGAATCCTAATTTCAGCCATGGGTCCCTGGAGGAGAAGGACAGTGCTTTCGCACAGAAAGGAAAGCAAGGAACTCCAGCGTTTCAGGGCCAGAGGAGAAGCACCCCTCAACATGCCAAGCTCAGCTGGACCAGGCAGGTGGCCCCCAGGAGGCCAAGCCAACCACACCTGTTCCACGCTCTTTGCAGCCTTGGGGCCCTGCAGCATCACCATTTTGTTCCCCTGAGGCCCAGCAATAGCACAGTGGTCTCCTTGGCTCTACAGCGGCACAAAGGCCCCTTGCTTCCACGAGGCCTGGCTGTGTCACTATGGTTTCCTTGGTTCCATGGGGCTGCAGAATAACACAATGGCCCACTGGTTCCATGAGGTCACAGAGGGTCACAAGGGTCTCCATGATTCCGTAAGGTGCTGCAGGGTCACAATGGCTCCTTGGTTCTATTGGGCTCCCCAGGATCACAATGGCCCCTTGGTTCCACAAGGCCTGGCTGTGGCACACTGGCCCTTTGCTTCTGTGAGACCTTGCAGTGTCACAATGGCCCCTTGCTTCTGTCAGGCCTGGCTGTGTCACAATGGCCCCTGGCTCCCATGAGGCCCTGTGATGTCACAATGGTCTCACTGGTTCCACGAGGCCCTGCAGTTCCACCATGGCCCTTCAGTGTCACAAGGCCTTGAAGTGTCATAATAGTCTCAGCGGGTTGCCCAGCTGCTTCACAATGGCCTCCTTGGTTCCATGATGCCCCGTAGCGTAACAACGGTATCCTTGCTTGCACACAGTCAGAATGGCCCCGTGGCCTCCTGGAGCCCCACAGTGTCACTACGATCCCCTTGATTCCACGAGGCCCTGCCGTGCTACAATGACCCCTTGCTTATACAAGGCCCTGCTGTGTCACAATGGCCCCTTGCTTCTGAAGTGTGCAAGAGCCTAATACTAAGAGAAAGGCGCCAAAAAACGCTTCGCCATTATCACTGCTCAACACCTGAAAGGCTTCAAAAGTGCTTCGTCATGATGGCTGCTTATCATAATCACTTTTGAACGCCTGGAAACTACGTGCCGTACGGGCCGTGCATAGCCCGCCTTGAGGCCCATAAAAAGGAAGGCAAAACTGGTGCAAAATGTGGAGGCAAAAGCAAAAGGTAGAATCCCCGCCCTTTGCCTTTCCCCCCACCACCACCATCGCCTGCCGTGAGGCACCCTGAGGCCTCCGGGAGCCGACGCCGCCCGCCTGGGGAGCACCCCCCAATCCTTCACCCCTGGACTGAAATCCCGAGGGAGTTGTGCAACCCCTAGCCCTGCTCCTTCGTCCCAGGCGGAGCCAGGTTCTGCTGCAAGCATCGAGCCTGCATCTCGGAGGATGGGCCGCCGCTTTCCAGCCAAACTGCTCTAGACTTCAGAAGAGGCAGATAAGAGGCTTCAAACAGCAGGGGAAAAAAGGCAAAAACTTCTCCACTTCCCCCACCCTGTCTCAGCAGCAACAAAGGTAGCACAGTGTGGTGGTGACTTATCCAGTGCTTGTTAGAGTAACCTTGTCTTTTCTAACTTTTCTCTACTTTTCTCCTTCTTTCTCTTTGCCTCTCTTACCATTAGATAAAGAGATACCCATTTGTTTGGCACCAACATTTAATCTCGTTTGGTTTTAATCTGGTCTTTGGGAATATTTTGAACCTTCAAAGTTCTTTCCTTTTTATACTCAGAGATTTCCTTTTCTTTGCCCTTCTGGGTGTAAATCAGATAGTAACAAAGTGTCATAATGCTCTCCACGGTTCTGTGAGGCGCCACAATGTCACAATGGACTTTTGGTTCCATGAACTTTGGTACTGTCAGCAACAGTCTCCTTGGCTCCGCAGGGTCACAATGGACCCTTGGCTCCGTGAGGTTCAGTAGCGTAACACGGACGCCTTGATTGCATGAGGTTGTGCAGTGTCACAATGATCTCCTTGGTTCTGCGGCCCTGCTGTGTAACAATGGGCCCCTTCCTTTGCTGATGGCTCTGCGTCCTGCCTGCCTCTGCCTTGGCACACAAAGCCTTGGGCTGCTCCAGCCTCCTTCTGGGGGACACGTTGCACCACTGCACTGCCCTGGGAGAGAAATTCCTTTCTCCTTGTGTCCAGCCTGGACCTGCCCAGCTGCCCTTGGCATTAATTCTTTCTTTTGCCAGCTGGTCTCTACTAGGTAGAAAGGATCCACCATGTCTGAAACCACCCTTCAAGCCCACCCAGGACTCTCCTCCACTGTCCTCAGTCTCCACTCCACTGAGCACAGAGCTCCTTTGTCCCTCTGTAGTGATCATGTGCTCGAGGCCACGGGCACCTGGACAAGAAGGTCGGTTCTTTTCTACAGGAAGGAAACCACAGAACCCCAGTGTTTTGAAGGCAGATGAGAGGCAGCCACCAGAGGCCAAGGCAAGGCAGACGTGTCTGTCCTTGCAGCTTCTGTCTGAAAGCAACCCTTGGACATACGGGGAGTTTTGGAGGTGGAATTCCATTTCAGCTGTGGGTGCCTGGACGGGAATGACACTTCTTCTCCCCAGGAAGGAAAGGGCAGAGCCCCAGTGTTTCAAAGGCTGATTAGTGGTGCCTCAAGGAGGCCAAGGCCAGCCAGACCTGTTTGTCTTGGCAGCTTTTGTCTTGGAGCAATCCTTGGCTAGATGCAATTTGGGAGGCCAAATCCCAGTTTTGTCCGTGGACATCTGGCCCAGAAGGACAGTTCTTTTCCATTGGCAGCAAAGTGAGGAGGCCCAGTGTTTCAAAGGCAGATGAGAGCTGGCCCTCAGGAAGCCAAGGGAAGCTGGACATTCCTGGCAGCTTTTGTCGGGGAGCTATTCCTTGGAGATATGGAATTTCAGAGGTGGATTCCCAATTTTGGCCATGGATGGCTGGACTTGAAAGATGGTTTTTTCCATGGGAAGAGAAGCACAGCCCCCGCGTGTTTTGAAGGCAGATGCGAGGTGGCCCCTAAGAGGCCAAGGCCAGCCTGAGCTGTCTGTCCTGGCAGGTTTCACATGGGAACAATCCTCGGACAGAATCCAATTTGGAGGTAGAATCCTAATTTCAGCCATGGGTCCCTGGAGGAGAAGGACAGTGCTTTCGCACAGAAAGGAAAGCAAGGAACTCCAGCGTTTCAGGGCCAGAGGAGAAGCACCCCTCAACATGCCAAGCTCAGCTGGACCAGGCAGGTGGCCCCCAGGAGGCCAAGCCAACCACACCTGTTCCACGCTCTTTGCAGCCTTGGGGCCCTGCAGCATCACCATTTTGTTCCCCTGAGGCCCAGCAATAGCACAGTGGTCTCCTTGGCTCTACAGCGGCACAAAGGCCCCTTGCTTCCACGAGGCCTGGCTGTGTCACAATGGTTTCCTTGGTTCCATGGGGCTGCAGAATAACACAATGGCCCACTGGTTCCATGAGGTCACAGAGGGTCACAAGGGTCTCCATGATTCCGTAAGGTGCTGCAGGGTCACAATGGCTCCTTGGTTCTATTGGGCTCCCCAGGATCACAATGGCCCCTTGGTTCCACAAGGCCTGGCTGTGGCACACTGGCCCTTTGCTTCCGTGAGACCTTGCAGTGTCACAATGGCCCCTTGCTTCTGTCAGGCCTGGCTGTGTCACAATGGCCCCTGGCTCCCATGAGGCCCTGTGATGTCACAATGGTCTCACTGGTTCCACGAGGCCCTGCAGTTCCACCATGGCCCTTCAGTGTCACAAGGCCTTGAAGTGTCATAATAGTCTCAGCGGGTTGCCCAGCTGCTTCACAATGGCCTCCTTGGTTCCATGATGCCCCGTAGCGTAACAACGGTATCCTTGCTTGCACACAGTCAGAATGGCCCCGTGGCCTCCTGGAGCCCCACAGTGTCACTACGATCCCCTTGATTCCACGAGGCCCTGCCGTGCTACAATGACCCCTTGCTTATACAAGGCCCTGCTGTGTCACAATGGCCCCTTGCTTCTGAAGTGTGCAAGAGCCTAATACTAAGAGAAAGGCGCCAAAAAACGCTTCGCCATTATCACTGCTCAACACCTGAAAGGCTTCAAAAGTGCTTCGTCATGATGGCTGCTTATCATAATCACTTTTGAACGCCTGGAAACTACGTGCCGTACGGGCCGTGCATAGCCCGCCTTGAGGCCCATAAAAAGGAAGGCAAAACTGGTGCAAAATGTGGAGGCAAAAGCAAAAGGTAGAATCCCCGCCCTTTGCCTTTCCCCCCACCACCACCATCGCCTGCCGTGAGGCACCCTGAGGCCTCCGGGAGCCGATGCCGCCCGCCTGGGGAGCACCCCCCAATCCTTCACCCCTGGACTGAAATCCCGAGGGAGTTGTGCAACCCCTAGCCCTGCTCCTTCGTCCCAGGCGGAGCCAGGTTCAGCTGCAAGCATCGAGCCTGCATCTCGGAGGATGGGCCGCCGCTTTCCAGCCAAACTGCTCTAGACTTCAGAAGAGGCAGATAAGAGGCTTCAAACAGCAGGAAAAAAAAGGCAAAAACTTCTCCACTTCCCCCACCCTGTCTCAGCAGCAACAAAGGTAGCACAGTGTGGTGGTGACTTATCCAGTGCTTGTTAGAGTAACCTTGTCTTTTCTAACTTTTCTCTACTTTTCTCCTTCTTTCTCTTTGCCTCTCTTACCATTAGATAAAGAGATACCCATTTGTTTGGCACCAACATTTAATCTCGTTTGGTTTTAATCTGGTCTTTGGGAATATTTTGAACCTTCAAAGTTCTTTCCTTTTTATACTCAGAGATTTCCTTTTCTTTGCCCTTCTGGGTGTAAATCAGATAGTAACAAAGTGTCATAATGCTCTCCACGGTTCTGTGAGGCGCCACAATGTCACAATGGACTTTTGGTTCCATGAACTTTGGTACTGTCAGCAACAGTCTCCTTGGCTCCGCAGGGTCACAATGGACCCTTGGCTCCGTGAGGTTCAGTAGCGTAACACGGACGCCTTGATTGCATGAGGTTGTGCAGTGTCACAATGATCTCCTTGGTTCTGCGGCCCTGCTGTGTAACAATGGGCCCCTTCCTTTGCTGATGGCTCTGCGTCCTGCCTGCCTCTGCCTTGGCACACAAAGCCTTGGGCTGCTCCAGCCTCCTTCTGGGGGACACGTTGCACCACTGCACTGCCCTGGGAGAGAAATTCCTTTCTCCTTGTGTCCAGCCTGGACCTGCCCAGCTGCCCTTGGCATTAATTCTTTCTTTTGCCAGCTGGTCTCTACTAGCTAGAAAGGATCCACCATGTCTGAAACCACCCTTCAAGCCCACCCAGGACTCTCCTCCACTGTCCTCAGTCTCCACTCCACTGAGCACAGAGCTCCTTTGTCCCTCTGTAGTGATCATGTGCTCGAGGCCACGGGCACCTGGACAAGAAGGTCGGTTCTTTTCTACAGGAAGGAAACCACAGAACCCCAGTGTTTTGAAGGCAGATGAGAGGCAGCCACCAGAGGCCAAGGCAAGGCAGACGTGTCTGTCCTTGCAGCTTCTGTCTGAAAGCAACCCTTGGACATACGGGGAGTTTTGGAGGTGGAATTCCATTTCAGCTGTGGGTGCCTGGACGGGAATGACACTTCTTCTCCCCAGGAAGGAAAGGGCAGAGCCCCAGTGTTTCAAAGGCTGATTAGTGGTGCCTCAAGGAGGCCAAGGCCAGCCAGACCTGTTTGTCTTGGCAGCTTTTGTCTTGGAGCAATCCTTGGCTAGATGCAATTTGGGAGGCCAAATCCCAGTTTTGTCCGTGGACATCTGGCCCAGAAGGACAGTTCTTTTCCATTGGCAGCAAAGTGAGGAGGCCCAGTGTTTCAAAGGCAGATGAGAGCTGGCCCTCAGGAAGCCAAGGGAAGCTGGACATTCCTGGCAGCTTTTGTCGGGGAGCTATTCCTTGGAGATATGGAATTTCAGAGGTGGATTCCCAATTTTGGCCATGGATGGCTGGACTTGAAAGATGGTTTTTTCCATGGGAAGAGAAGCACAGCCCCCGCGTGTTTTGAAGGCAGATGCGAGGTGGCCCCTAAGAGGCCAAGGCCAGCCTGAGCTGTCTGTCCTGGCAGGTTTCACATGGGAACAATCCTCGGACAGAATCCAATTTGGAGGTAGAATCCTAATTTCAGCCATGGGTCCCTGGAGGAGAAGGACAGTGCTTTCGCACAGAAAGGAAAGCAAGGAACTCCAGCGTTTCAGGGCCAGAGGAGAAGCATCCCTCAACATGCCAAGCTCAGCTGGACCAGGCAGGTGGCCCCCAGGAGGCCAAGCCAACCACACCTGTTCCACGCTCTTTGCAGCCTTGGGGCCCTGCAGCATCACCATTTTGTTCCCCTGAGGCCCAGCAATAGCACAGTGGTCTCCTTGGCTCTACAGCGGCACAAAGGCCCCTTGCTTCCACGAGGCCTGGCTGTGTCACTATGGTTTCCTTGGTTCCATGGGGCTGCAGAATAACACAATGGCCCACTGGTTCCATGAGGTCACAGAGGGTCACAAGGGTCTCCATGATTCCGTAAGGTGCTGCAGGGTCACAATGGCTCCTTGGTTCTATTGGGCTCCCCAGGATCACAATGGCCCCTTGGTTCCACAAGGCCTGGCTGTGGCACACTGGCCCTTTGCTTCCGTGAGACCTTGCAGTGTCACAATGGCCCCTTGCTTCTGTCAGGCCTGGCTGTGTCACAATGGCCCCTGGCTCCCATGAGGCCCTGTGATGTCACAATGGTCTCACTGGTTCCACGAGGCCCTGCAGTTCCACCATGGCCCTTCAGTGTCACAAGGCCTTGAAGTGTCATAATAGTCTCAGCGGGTTGCCCAGCTGCTTCACAGTGGCCTCCTTGGTTCCATGATGCCCCGTAGCGTAACAACGGTATCCTTGCTTGCACACAGTCAGAATGGCCCCGTGGCCTCCTGGAGCCCCACAGTGTCACTACGATCCCCTTGATTCCACGAGGCCCTGCCGTGCTACAATGACCCCTTGCTTATACAAGGCCCTGCTGTGTCACAATGGCCCCTTGCTTCTGAAGTGTGCAAGAGCCTAATACTAAGAGAAAGGCGCCAAAAAACGCTTCGCCATTATCACTGCTCAACACCTGAAAGGCTTCAAAAGTGCTTCGTCATGATGGCTGCTTATCATAATCACTTTTGAACGCCTGGAAACTATGTGCCGTACGGGCCGTGCATAGCCCGCCTTGAGGCCCATAAAAAGGAAGGCAAAACTGGTGCAAAATGTGGAGGCAAAAGCAAAAGGTAGAATCCCCGCCCTTTGCCTTTCCCCCCACCACCACCATCGCCTGCCGTGAGGCACCCTGAGGCCTCCGGGAGCCGACGCCGCCCGCCTGGGGAGCACCCCCCAATCCTTCACCCCTGGACTGAAATCCCGAGGGAGTTGTGCAACCCCTAGCCCTGCTCCTTCGTCCCAGGCGGAGCCAGGTTCAGCTGCAAGCATCGAGCCTGCATCTCGGAGGATGGGCCGCCGCTTTCCAGCCAAACTGCTCTAGACTTCAGAAGAGGCAGATAAGAGGCTTCAAACAGCAGGAAAAAAAAGGCAAAAACTTCTCCACTTCCCCCACCCTGTCTCAGCAGCAACAAAGGTAGCACAGTGTGGTGGTGACTTATCCAGTGCTTGTTAGAGTAACCTTGTCTTTTCTAACTTTTCTCTACTTTTCTCCTCCTTTCTCTTTGCCTCTCTTACCATTAGATAAAGAGATACCCATTTGTTTGGCACCAACATTTAATCTCGTTTGGTTTTAATCTGGTCTTTGGGAATATTTTGAACCTTCAAAGTTCTTTCCTTTTTATACTCAGAGATTTCCTTTTCTTTGCCCTTCTGGGTGTAAATCAGATAGTAACAAAGTGTCATAATGCTCTCCACGGTTCTGTGAGGCGCCACAATGTCACAATGGACTTTTGGTTCCATGAACTTTGGTACTGTCAGCAACAGTCTCCTTGGCTCCGCAGGGTCACAATGGACCCTTGGCTCCGTGAGGTTCAGTAGCGTAACACGGACGCCTTGATTGCATGAGGTTGTGCAGTGTCACAATGATCTCCTTGGTTCTGCGGCCCTGCTGTGTAACAATGGGCCCCTTCCTTTGCTGATGGCTCTGCGTCCTGCCTGCCTCTGCCTTGGCACACAAAGCCTTGGGCTGCTCCAGCCTCCTTCTGGGGGACACGTTGCACCACTGCACTGCCCTGGGAGAGAAATTCCTTTCTCCTTGTGTCCAGCCTGGACCTGCCCAGCTGCCCTTGGCATTAATTCTTTCTTTTGCCAGCTGGTCTCTACTAGGTAGAAAGGATCCACCATGTCTGAAACCACCCTTCAAGCCCACCCAGGACTCTCCTCCACTGTCCTCAGTCTCCACTCCACTGAGCACAGAGCTCCTTTGTCCCTCTGTAGTGATCATGTGCTCGAGGCCACGGGCACCTGGACAAGAAGGTCGGTTCTTTTCTACAGGAAGGAAACCACAGAACCCCAGTGTTTTGAAGGCAGATGAGAGGCAGCCACCAGAGGCCAAGGCAAGGCAGACGTGTCTGTCCTTGCAGCTTCTGTCTGAAAGCAACCCTTGGACATACGGGGAGTTTTGGAGGTGGAATTCCATTTCAGCTGTGGGTGCCTGGACGGGAATGACACTTCTTCTCCCCAGGAAGGAAAGGGCAGAGCCCCAGTGTTTCAAAGGCTGATTAGTGGTGCCTCAAGGAGGCCAAGGCCAGCCAGACCTGTTTGTCTTGGCAGCTTTTGTCTTGGAGCAATCCTTGGCTAGATGCAATTTGGGAGGCCAAATCCCAGTTTTGTCCGTGGACATCTGGCCCAGAAGGACAGTTCTTTTCCATTGGCAGCAAAGTGAGGAGGCCCAGTGTTTCAAAGGCAGATGAGAGCTGGCCCTCAGGAAGCCAAGGGAAGCTGGACATTCCTGGCAGCTTTTGTCGGGGAGCTATTCCTTGGAGATATGGAATTTCAGAGGTGGATTCCCAATTTTGGCCATGGATGGCTGGACTTGAAAGATGGTTTTTTCCATGGGAAGAGAAGCACAGCCCCCGCGTGTTTTGAAGGCAGATGCGAGGTGGCCCCTAAGAGGCCAAGGCCAGCCTGAGCTGTCTGTCCTGGCAGGTTTCACATGGGAACAATCCTCGGACAGAATCCAATTTGGAGGTAGAATCCTAATTTCAGCCATGGGTCCCTGGAGGAGAAGGACAGTGCTTTCGCACAGAAAGGAAAGCAAGGAACTCCAGCGTTTCAGGGCCAGAGGAGAAGCACCCCTCAACATGCCAAGCTCAGCTGGACCAGGCAGGTGGCCCCCAGGAGGCCAAGCCAACCACACCTGTTCCACGCTCTTTGCAGCCTTGGGGCCCTGCAGCATCACCATTTTGTTCCCCTGAGGCCCAGCAATAGCACAGTGGTCTCCTTGGCTCTACAGCGGCACAAAGGCCCCTTGCTTCCACGAGGCCTGGCTGTGTCACTATGGTTTCCTTGGTTCCATGGGGCTGCAGAATAACACAATGGCCCACTGGTTCCATGAGGTCACAGAGGGTCACAAGGGTCTCCATGATTCCGTAAGGTGCTGCAGGGTCACAATGGCTCCTTGGTTCTATTGGGCTCCCCAGGATCACAATGGCCCCTTGGTTCCACAAGGCCTGGCTGTGGCACACTGGCCCTTTGCTTCCGTGAGACCTTGCAGTGTCACAATGGCCCCTTGCTTCTGTCAGGCCTGGCTGTGTCACAATGGCCCCTGGCTCCCATGAGGCCCTGTGATGTCACAATGGTCTCACTGGTTCCACGAGGCCCTGCAGTTCCACCATGGCCCTTCAGTGTCACAAGGCCTTGAAGTGTCATAATAGTCTCAGCGGGTTGCCCAGCTGCTTCACAATGGCCTCCTTGGTTCCATGATGCCCCGTAGCGTAACAACGGTATCCTTGCTTGCACACAGTCAGAATGGCCCCGTGGCCTCCTGGAGCCCCACAGTGTCACTACGATCCCCTTGATTCCACGAGGCCCTGCCGTGCTACAATGACCCCTTGCTTATACAAGGCCCTGCTGTGTCACAATGGCCCCTTGCTTCTGAAGTGTGCAAGAGCCTAATACTAAGAGAAAGGCGCCAAAAAACGCTTCGCCATTATCACTGCTCAACACCTGAAAGGCTTCAAAAGTGCTTCGTCATGATGGCTGCTTATCATAATCACTTTTGAACGCCTGGAAACTACGTGCCGTACGGGCCGTGCATAGCCCGCCTTGAGGCCCATAAAAAGGAAGGCAAAACTGGTGCAAAATGTGGAGGCAAAAGCAAAAGGTAGAATCCCCGCCCTTTGCCTTTCCCCCCACCACCACCATCGCCTGCCGTGAGGCACCCTGAGGCCTCCGGGAGCCGACGCCGCCCGCCTGGGGAGCACCCCCCAATCCTTCACCCCTGGACTGAAATCCCGAGGGAGTTGTGCAACCCCTAGCCCTGCTCCTTCGTCCCAGGCGGAGCCAGGTTCAGCTGCAAGCATCGAGCCTGCATCTCGGAGGATGGGCCGCCGCTTTCCAGCCAAACTGCTCTAGACTTCAGAAGAGGCAGATAAGAGGCTTCAAACAGCAGGAAAAAAAAGGCAAAAACTTCTCCACTTCCCCCACCCTGTCTCAGCAGCAACAAAGGTAGCACAGTGTGGTGGTGACTTATCCAGTGCTTGTTAGAGTAACCTTGTCTTTTCTAACTTTTCTCTACTTTTCTCCTTCTTTCTCTTTGCCTCTCTTACCATTAGATAAAGAGATACCCATTTGTTTGGCACCAACATTTAATCTCGTTTGGTTTTAATCTGGTCTTTGGGAATATTTTGAACCTTCAAAGTTCTTTCCTTTTTATACTCAGAGATTTCCTTTTCTTTGCCCTTCTGGGTGTAAATCAGATAGTAACAAAGTGTCATAATGCTCTCCACGGTTCCGTGAGGCGCCACAATGTCACAATGGACTTTTGGTTCCATGAACTTTGGTACTGTCAGCAACAGTCTCCTTGGCTCCGCAGGGTCACAATGGACCCTTGGCTCCGTGAGGTTCAGTAGCGTAACACGGACGCCTTGATTGCATGAGGTTGTGCAGTGTCACAATGATCTCCTTGGTTCTGCGGCCCTGCTGTGTAACAATGGGCCCCTTCCTTTGCTGATGGCTCTGCGTCCTGCCTGCCTCTGCCTTGGCACACAAAGCCTTGGGCTGCTCCAGACTCCTTCTGGGGGACACGTTGCACCACTGCACTGCCCTGGGAGAGAAATTCCTTTCTCCTTGTGTCCAGCCTGGACCTGCCCAGCTGCCCTTGGCATTAATTCTTTCTTTTGCCAGCTGGTCTCTACTAGCTAGAAAGGATCCACCATGTCTGAAACCACCCTTCAAGCCCACCCAGGACTCTCCTCCACTGTCCTCAGTCTCCACTCCACTGAGCACAGAGCTCCTTTGTCCCTCTGTAGTGATCATGTGCTCAAGGCCACGGGCACCTGGACAAGAAGGTCGGTTCTTTTCTACAGGAAGGAAACCACAGAACCCCAGTGTTTTGAAGGCAGATGAGAGGCAGCCACCAGAGGCCAAGGCAAGGCAGACGTGTCTGTCCTTGCAGCTTCTGTCTGAAAGCAACCCTTGGACATACGGGGAGTTTTGGAGGTGGAATTCCATTTCAGCTGTGGGTGCCTGGACGGGAATGACACTTCTTCTCCCCAGGAAGGAAAGGGCAGAGCCCCAGTGTTTCAAAGGCTGATTAGTGGTGCCTCAAGGAGGCCAAGGCCAGCCAGACCTGTTTGTCTTGGCAGCTTTTGTCTTGGAGCAATCCTTGGCTAGATGCAATTTGGGAGGCCAAATCCCAGTTTTGTCCGTGGACATCTGGCCCAGAAGGACAGTTCTTTTCCATTGGCAGCAAAGTGAGGAGGCCCAGTGTTTCAAAGGCAGATGAGAGCTGGCCCTCAGGAAGCCAAGGGAAGCTGGACATTCCTGGCAGCTTTTGTCGGGGAGCTATTCCTTGGAGATATGGAATTTCAGAGGTGGATTCCCAATTTTGGCCATGGATGGCTGGACTTGAAAGATGGTTTTTTCCATGGGAAGAGAAGCACAGCCCCCGCGTGTTTTGAAGGCAGATGCGAGGTGGCCCCTAAGAGGCCAAGGCCAGCCTGAGCTGTCTGTCCTGGCAGGTTTCACATGGGAACAATCCTCGGACAGAATCCAATTTGGAGGTAGAATCCTAATTTCAGCCATGGGTCCCTGGAGGAGAAGGACAGTGCTTTCGCACAGAAAGGAAAGCAAGGAACTCCAGCGTTTCAGGGCCAGAGGAGAAGCACCCCTCAACATGCCAAGCTCAGCTGGACCAGGCAGGTGGCCCCCAGGAGGCCAAGCCAACCACACCTGTTCCACGCTCTTTGCAGCCTTGGGGCCCTGCAGCATCACCATTTTGTTCCCCTGAGGCCCAGCAATAGCACAGTGGTCTCCTTGGCTCTACAGCAGCACAAAGGCCCCTTGCTTCCACGAGGCCTGGCTGTGTCACAATGGTTTCCTTGGTTCCATGGGGCTGCAGAATAACACAATGGCCCACTGGTTCCATGAGGTCACAGAGGGTCACAAGGGTCTCCATGATTCCGTAAGGTGCTGCAGGGTCACAATGGCTCCTTGGTTCTATTGGGCTCCCCAGGATCACAATGGCCCCTTGGTTCCACAAGGCCTGGCTGTGGCACACTGGCCCTTTGCTTCCGTGAGACCTTGCAGTGTCACAATGGCCCCTTGCTTCTGTCAGGCCTGGCTGTGTCACAATGGCCCCTGGCTCCCATGAGGCCCTGTGATGTCACAATGGTCTCACTGGTTCCACGAGGCCCTGCAGTTCCACCATGGCCCTTCAGTGTCACAAGGCCTTGAAGTGTCATAATAGTCTCAGCGGGTTGCCCAGCTGCTTCACAATGGCCTCCTTGGTTCCATGATGCCCCGTAGCGTAACAACGGTATCCTTGCTTGCACACAGTCAGAATGGCCCCGTGGCCTCCTGGAGCCCCACAGTGTCACTACGATCCCCTTGATTCCACGAGGCCCTGCCGTGCTACAATGACCCCTTGCTTATACAAGGCCCTGCTGTGTCACAATGGCCCCTTGCTTCTGAAGTGTGCAAGAGCCTAATACTAAGAGAAAGGCGCCAAAAAACGCTTCGCCATTATCACTGCTCAACACCTGAAAGGCTTCAAAAGTGCTTCGTCATGATGGCTGCTTATCATAATCACTTTTGAACGCCTGGAAACTACGTGCCGTACGGGCCGTGCATAGCCCGCCTTGAGGCCCATAAAAAGGAAGGCAAAACTGGTGCAAAATGTGGAGGCAAAAGCAAAAGGTAGAATCCCCGCCCTTTGCCTTTCCCCCCACCACCACCATCGCCTGCCGTGAGGCACCCTGAGGCCTCCGGGAGCCGACGCCGCCCGCCTGGGGAGCACCCCCCAATCCTTCACCCCTGGACTGAAATCCCGAGGGAGTTGTGCAACCCCTAGCCCTGCTCCTTCGTCCCAGGCGGAGCCAGGTTCAGCTGCAAGCATCGAGCCTGCATCTCGGAGGATGGGCCGCCGCTTTCCAGCCAAACTGCTCTAGACTTCAGAAGAGGCAGATAAGAGGCTTCAAACAGCAGGAAAAAAAAGGCAAAAACTTCTCCACTTCCCCCACCCTGTCTCAGCAGCAACAAAGGTAGCACAGTGTGGTGGTGACTTATCCAGTGCTTGTTAGAGTAACCTTGTCTTTTCTAACTTTTCTCTACTTTTCTCCTTCTTTCTCTTTGCCTCTCTTACCATTAGATAAAGAGATACCCATTTGTTTGGCACCAACATTTAATCTCGTTTGGTTTTAATCTGGTCTTTGGGAATATTTTGAACCTTCAAAGTTCTTTCCTTTTTATACTCAGAGATTTCCTTTTCTTTGCCCTTCTGGGTGTAAATCAGATAGTAACAAAGTGTCATAATGCTCTCCACGGTTCTGTGAGGCGCCACAATGTCACAATGGACTTTTGGTTCCATGAACTTTGGTACTGTCAGCAACAGTCTCCTTGGCTCCGCAGTGTCACAATGGACCCTTGGCTCCGTGAGGTTCAGTAGCGTAACACGGACGCCTTGATTGCATGAGGTTGTGCAGTGTCACAATGATCTCCTTGGTTCTGCGGCCCTGCTGTGTAACAATGGGCCCCTTCCTTTGCTGATGGCTCTGCGTCCTGCCTGCCTCTGCCTTGGCACACAAAGCCTTGGGCTGCTCCAGACTCCTTCTGGGGGACACGTTGCACCACTGCACTGCCCTGGGAGAGAAATTCCTTTCTCCTTGTGTCCAGCCTGGACCTGCCCAGCTGCCCTTGGCATTAATTCTTTCTTTTGCCAGCTGGTCTCTACTAGCTAGAAAGGATCCACCATGTCTGAAACCACCCTTCAAGCCCACCCAGGACTCTCCTCCACTGTCCTCAGTCTCCACTCCACTGAGCACAGAGCTCCTTTGTCCCTCTGTAGTGATCATGTGCTCGAGGCCACGGGCACCTGGACAAGAAGGTCGGTTCTTTTCTACAGGAAGGAAACCACAGAACCCCAGTGTTTTGAAGGCAGATGAGAGGCAGCCACCAGAGGCCAAGGCAAGGCAGACCTGTCTGTCCTTGCAGCTTCTGTCTGAAAGCAACCCTTGGACATACGGGGAGTTTTGGAGGTGGAATTCCATTTCAGCTGTGGGTGCCTGGACGGGAATGACACTTCTTCTCCCCAGGAAGGAAAGGGCAGAGCCCCAGTGTTTCAAAGGCTGATTAGTGGTGCCTCAAGGAGGCCAAGGCCAGCCAGACCTGTTTGTCTTGGCAGCTTTTGTCTTGGAGCAATCCTTGGCTAGATGCAATTTGGGAGGCCAAATCCCAGTTTTGTCCGTGGACATCTGGCCCAGAAGGACAGTTCTTTTCCATTGGCAGCAAAGTGAGGAGGCCCAGTGTTTCAAAGGCAGATGAGAGCTGGCCCTCAGGAAGCCAAGGGAAGCTGGACATTCCTGGCAGCTTTTGTCGGGGAGCTATTCCTTGGAGATATGGAATTTCAGAGGTGGATTCCCAATTTTGGCCATGGATGGCTGGACTTGAAAGATGGTTTTTTCCATGGGAAGAGAAGCACAGCCCCCGCCTGTTTTGAAGGCAGATGCGAGGTGGCCCCTAAGAGGCCAAGGCCAGCCTGAGCTGTCTGTCCTGGCAGGTTTCACATGGGAACAATCCTCGGACAGAATCCAATTTGGAGGTAGAATCCTAATTTCAGCCATGGGTCCCTGGAGGAGAAGGACAGTGCTTTCGCACAGAAAGGAAAGCAAGGAACTCCAGCGTTTCAGGGCCAGAGGAGAAGCACCCCTCAACATGCCAAGCTCAGCTGGACCAGGCAGGTGGCCCCCAGGAGGCCAAGCCAACCACACCTGTTCCACGCTCTTTGCAGCCTTGGGGCCCTGCAGCATCACCATTTTGTTCCCCTGAGGCCCAGCAATAGCACAGTGGTCTCCTTGGCTCTACAGCGGCACAAAGGCCCCTTGCTTCCACGAGGCCTGGCTGTGTCACAATGGTTTCCTTGGTTCCATGGGGCTGCAGAATAACACAATGGCCCACTGGTTCCATGAGGTCACAGAGGGTCACAAGGGTCTCCATGATTCCGTAAGGTGCTGCAGGGTCACAATGGCTCCTTGGTTCTATTGGGCTCCCCAGGATCACAATGGCCCCTTGGTTCCACAAGGCCTGGCTGTGGCACACTGGCCCTTTGCTTCCGTGAGACCTTGCAGTGTCACAATGGCCCCTTGCTTCTGTCAGGCCTGGCTGTGTCACAATGGCCCCTGGCTCCCATGAGGCCCTGTGATGTCACAATGGTCTCACTGGTTCCACGAGGCCCTGCAGTTCCACCATGGCCCTTCAGTGTCACAAGGCCTTGAAGTGTCATAATAGTCTCAGCGGGTTGCCCAGCTGCTTCACAATGGCCTCCTTGGTTCCATGATGCCCCGTAGCGTAACAACGGTATCCTTGCTTGCACACAGTCAGAATGGCCCCGTGGCCTCCTGGAGCCCCACAGTGTCACTACGATCCCCTTGATTCCACGAGGCCCTGCCGTGCTACAATGACCCCTTGCTTATACAAGGCCCTGCTGTGTCACAATGGCCCCTTGCTTCTGAAGTGTGCAAGAGCCTAATACTAAGAGAAAGGCGCCAAAAAACGCTTCGCCATTATCACTGCTCAACACCTGAAAGGCTTCAAAAGTGCTTCGTCATGATGGCTGCTTATCATAATCACTTTTGAACGCCTGGAAACTACGTGCCGTACGGGCCGTGCATAGCCCGCCTTGAGGCCCATAAAAAGGAAGGCAAAACTGGTGCAAAATGTGGAGGCAAAAGCAAAAGGTAGAATCCCCGCCCTTTGCCTTTCCCCCCACCACCACCATCGCCTGCCGTGAGGCACCCTGAGGCCTCCGGGAGCCGACGCCGCCCGCCTGGGGAGCACCCCCCAATCCTTCACCCCTGGACTGAAATCCCGAGGGAGTTGTGCAACCCCTAGCCCTGCTCCTTCGTCCCAGGCGGAGCCAGGTTCAGCTGCAAGCATCGAGCCTGCATCTCGGAGGATGGGCCGCCGCTTTCCAGCCAAACTGCTCTAGACTTCAGAAGAGGCAGATAAGAGGCTTCAAACAGCAGGAAAAAAAAGGCAAAAACTTCTCCACTTCCCCCACCCTGTCTCAGCAGCAACAAAGGTAGCACAGTGTGGTGGTGACTTATCCAGTGCTTGTTAGAGTAACCTTGTCTTTTCTAACTTTTCTCTACTTTTCTCCTTCTTTCTCTTTGCCTCTCTTACCATTAGATAAAGAGATACCCATTTGTTTGGCACCAACATTTAATCTCGTTTGGTTTTAATCTGGTCTTTGGGAATATTTTGAACCTTCAAAGTTCTTTCCTTTTTATACTCAGAGATTTCCTTTTCTTTGCCCTTCTGGGTGTAAATCAGATAGTAACAAAGTGTCATAATGCTCTCCACGGTTCTGTGAGGCGCCACAATGTCACAATGGACTTTTGGTTCCATGAACTTTGGTACTGTCAGCAACAGTCTCCTTGGCTCCGCAGGGTCACAATGGACCCTTGGCTCCGTGAGGTTCAGTAGCGTAACACGGACGCCTTGATTGCATGAGGTTGTGCAGTGTCACAATGATCTCCTTGGTTCTGCGGCCCTGCTGTGTAACAATGGGCCCCTTCCTTTGCTGATGGCTCTGCGTCCTGCCTGCCTCTGCCTTGGCACACAAAGCCTTGGGCTGCTCCAGCCTCCTTCTGGGGGACACGTTGCACCACTGCACTGCCCTGGGAGAGAAATTCCTTTCTCCTTGTGTCCAGCCTGGACCTGCCCAGCTGCCCTTGGCATTAATTCTTTCTTTTGCCAGCTGGTCTCTACTAGCTAGAAAGGATCCACCATGTCTGAAACCACCCTTCAAGCCCACCCAGGACTCTCCTCCACTGTCCTCAGTCTCCACTCCACTGAGCACAGAGCTCCTTTGTCCCTCTGTAGTGATCATGTGCTCGAGGCCACGGGCACCTGGACAAGAAGGTCGGTTCTTTTCTACAGGAAGGAAACCACAGAACCCCAGTGTTTTGAAGGCAGATGAGAGGCAGCCACCAGAGGCCAAGGCAAGGCAGACGTGTCTGTCCTTGCAGCTTCTGTCTGAAAGCAACCCTTGGACATACGGGGAGTTTTGGAGGTGGAATTCCATTTCAGCTGTGGGTGCCTGGACGGGAATGACACTTCTTCTCCCCAGGAAGGAAAGGGCAGAGCCCCAGTGTTTCAAAGGCTGATTAGTGGTGCCTCAAGGAGGCCAAGGCCAGCCAGACCTGTTTGTCTTGGCAGCTTTTGTCTTGGAGCAATCCTTGGCTAGATGCAATTTGGGAGGCCAAATCCCAGTTTTGTCCGTGGACATCTGGCCCAGAAGGACAGTTCTTTTCCATTGGCAGCAAAGTGAGGAGGCCCAGTGTTTCAAAGGCAGATGAGAGCTGGCCCTCAGGAAGCCAAGGGAAGCTGGACATTCCTGGCAGCTTTTGTCGGGGAGCTATTCCTTGGAGATATGGAATTTCAGAGGTGGATTCCCAATTTTGGCCATGGATGGCTGGACTTGAAAGATGGTTTTTTCCATGGGAAGAGAAGCACAGCCCCCGCGTGTTTTGAAGGCAGATGCGAGGTGGCCCCTAAGAGGCCAAGGCCAGCCTGAGCTGTCTGTCCTGGCAGGTTTCACATGGGAACAATCCTCGGACAGAATCCAATTTGGAGGTAGAATCCTAATTTCAGCCATGGGTCCCTGGAGGAGAAGGACAGTGCTTTCGCACAGAAAGGAAAGCAAGGAACTCCAGCGTTTCAGGGCCAGAGGAGAAGCATCCCTCAACATGCCAAGCTCAGCTGGACCAGGCAGGTGGCCCCCAGGAGGCCAAGCCAACCACACCTGTTCCACGCTCTTTGCAGCCTTGGGGCCCTGCAGCATCACCATTTTGTTCCCCTGAGGCCCAGCAATAGCACAGTGGTCTCCTTGGCTCTACAGCGGCACAAAGGCCCCTTGCTTCCACGAGGCCTGGCTGTGTCACTATGGTTTCCTTGGTTCCATGGGGCTGCAGAATAACACAATGGCCCACTGGTTCCATGAGGTCACAGAGGGTCACAAGGGTCTCCATGATTCCGTAAGGTGCTGCAGGGTCACAATGGCTCCTTGGTTCTATTGGGCTCCCCAGGATCACAATGGCCCCTTGGTTCCACAAGGCCTGGCTGTGGCACACTGGCCCTTTGCTTCCGTGAGACCTTGCAGTGTCACAATGGCCCCTTGCTTCTGTCAGGCCTGGCTGTGTCACAATGGCCCCTGGCTCCCATGAGGCCCTGTGATGTCACAATGGTCTCACTGGTTCCACGAGGCCCTGCAGTTCCACCATGGCCCTTCAGTGTCACAAGGCCTTGAAGTGTCATAATAGTCTCAGCGGGTTGCCCAGCTGCTTCACAATGGCCTCCTTGGTTCCATGATGCCCCGTAGCGTAACAACGGTATCCTTGCTTGCACACAGTCAGAATGGCCCCGTGGCCTCCTGGAGCCCCACAGTGTCACTACGATCCCCTTGATTCCACGAGGCCCTGCCGTGCTACAATGACCCCTTGCTTATACAAGGCCCTGCTGTGTCACAATGGCCCCTTGCTTCTGAAGTGTGCAAGAGCCTAATACTAAGAGAAAGGCGCCAAAAAACGCTTCGCCATTATCACTGCTCAACACCTGAAAGGCTTCAAAAGTGCTTCGTCATGATGGCTGCTTATCATAATCACTTTTGAACGCCTGGAAACTACGTGCCGTACGGGCCGTGCATAGCCCGCCTTGAGGCCCATAAAAAGGAAGGCAAAACTGGTGCAAAATGTGGAGGCAAAAGCAAAAGGTAGAATCCCCGCCCTTTGCCTTTCCCCCCACCACCACCATCGCCTGCCGTGAGGCACCCTGAGGCCTCCAGGAGCCGATGCCGCCCGCCTGGGGAGCACCCCCCAATCCTTCACCCCTGGACTGAAATCCCGAGGGAGTTGTGCAACCCCTAGCCCTGCTCCTTCGTCCCAGGCGGAGCCAGGTTCAGCTGCAAGCATCGAGCCTGCATCTCGGAGGATGGGCCGCCGCTTTCCAGCCAAACTGCTCTAGACTTCAGAAGAGGCAGATAAGAGGCTTCAAACAGCAGGAAAAAAAAGGCAAAAACTTCTCCACTTCCCCCACCCTGTCTCAGCAGCAACAAAGGTAGCACAGTGTGGTGGTGACTTATCCAGTGCTTGTTAGAGTAACCTTGTCTTTTCTAACTTTTCTCTACTTTTCTCCTTCTTTCTCTTTGCCTCTCTTACCATTAGATAAAGAGATACCCATTTGTTTGGCACCAACATTTAATCTCGTTTGGTTTTAATCTGGTCTTTGGGAATATTTTGAACCTTCAAAGTTCTTTCCTTTTTATACTCAGAGATTTCCTTTTCTTTGCCCTTCTGGGTGTAAATCAGATAGTAACAAAGTGTCATAATGCTCTCCACGGTTCTGTGAGGCGCCACAATGTCACAATGGACTTTTGGTTCCATGAACTTTGGTACTGTCAGCAACAGTCTCCTTGGCTCCGCAGGGTCACAATGGACCCTTGGCTCCGTGAGGTTCAGTAGCGTAACACGGACGCCTTGATTGCATGAGGTTGTGCAGTGTCACAATGATCTCCTTGGTTCTGCGGCCCTGCTGTGTAACAATGGGCCCCTTCCTTTGCTGATGGCTCTGCGTCCTGCCTGCCTCTGCCTTGGCACACAAAGCCTTGGGCTGCTCCAGCCTCCTTCTGGGGGACACGTTGCACCACTGCACTGCCCTGGGAGAGAAATTCCTTTCTCCTTGTGTCCAGCCTGGACCTGCCCAGCTGCCCTTGGCATTAATTCTTTCTTTTGCCAGCTGGTCTCTACTAGCTAGAAAGGATCCACCATGTCTGAAACCACCCTTCAAGCCCACCCAGGACTCTCCTCCACTGTCCTCAGTCTCCACTCCACTGAGCACAGAGCTCCTTTGTCCCTCTGTAGTGATCATGTGCTCGAGGCCACGGGCACCTGGACAAGAAGGTCGGTTCTTTTCTACAGGAAGGAAACCACAGAACCCCAGTGTTTTGAAGGCAGATGAGAGGCAGCCACCAGAGGCCAAGGCAAGGCAGACGTGTCTGTCCTTGCAGCTTCTGTCTGAAAGCAACCCTTGGACATACGGGGAGTTTTGGAGGTGGAATTCCATTTCAGCTGTGGGTGCCTGGACGGGAATGACACTTCTTCTCCCCAGGAAGGAAAGGGCAGAGCCCCAGTGTTTCAAAGGCTGATTAGTGGTGCCTCAAGGAGGCCAAGGCCAGCCAGACCTGTTTGTCTTGGCAGCTTTTGTCTTGGAGCAATCCTTGGCTAGATGCAATTTGGGAGGCCAAATCCCAGTTTTGTCCGTGGACATCTGGCCCAGAAGGACAGTTCTTTTCCATTGGCAGCAAAGTGAGGAGGCCCAGTGTTTCAAAGGCAGATGAGAGCTGGCCCTCAGGAAGCCAAGGGAAGCTGGACATTCCTGGCAGCTTTTGTCGGGGAGCTATTCCTTGGAGATATGGAATTTCAGAGGTGGATTCCCAATTTTGGCCATGGATGGCTGGACTTGAAAGATGGTTTTTTCCATGGGAAGAGAAGCACAGCCCCCGCGTGTTTTGAAGGCAGATGCGAGGTGGCCCCTAAGAGGCCAAGGCCAGCCTGAGCTGTCTGTCCTGGCAGGTTTCACATGGGAACAATCCTCGGACAGAATCCAATTTGGAGGTAGAATCCTAATTTCAGCCATGGGTCCCTGGAGGAGAAGGACAGTGCTTTCGCACAGAAAGGAAAGCAAGGAACTCCAGCGTTTCAGGGCCAGAGGAGAAGCACCCCTCAACATGCCAAGCTCAGCTGGACCAGGCAGGTGGCCCCCAGGAGGCCAAGCCAACCACACCTGTTCCACGCTCTTTGCAGCCTTGGGGCCCTGCAGCATCACCATTTTGTTCCCCTGAGGCCCAGCAATAGCACAGTGGTCTCCTTGGCTCTACAGCGGCACAAAGGCCCCTTGCTTCCACGAGGCCTGGCTGTGTCACAATGGTTTCCTTGGTTCCATGGGGCTGCAGAATAACACAATGGCCCACTGGTTCCATGAGGTCACAGAGGGTCACAAGGGTCTCCATGATTCCGTAAGGTGCTGCAGGGTCACAATGGCTCCTTGGTTCTATTGGGCTCCCCAGGATCACAATGGCCCCTTGGTTCCACAAGGCCTGGCTGTGGCACACTGGCCCTTTGCTTCCGTGAGACCTTGCAGTGTCACAATGGCCCCTTGCTTCTGTCAGGCCTGGCTGTGTCACAATGGCCCCTGGCTCCCATGAGGCCCTGTGATGTCACAATGGTCTCACTGGTTCCACGAGGCCCTGCAGTTCCACCATGGCCCTTCAGTGTCACAAGGCCTTGAAGTGTCATAATAGTCTCAGCGGGTTGCCCAGCTGCTTCACAATGGCCTCCTTGGTTCCATGATGCCCCGTAGCGTAACAACGGTATCCTTGCTTCCACACAGTCAGAATGGCCCCGTGGCCTCCTGGAGCCCCACAGTGTCACTACGATCCCCTTGATTCCACGAGGCCCTGCCGTGCTACAATGACCCCTTGCTTATACAAGGCCCTGCTGTGTCACAATGGCCCCTTGCTTCTGAAGTGTGCAAGAGCCTAATACTAAGAGAAAGGCGCCAAAAAACGCTTCGCCATTATCACTGCTCAACACCTGAAAGGCTTCAAAAGTGCTTCGTCATGATGGCTGCTTATCATAATCACTTTTGAACGCCTGGAAACTACGTGCCGTACGGGCCGTGCATAGCCCGCCTTGAGGCCCATAAAAAGGAAGGCAAAACTGGTGCAAAATGTGGAGGCAAAAGCAAAAGGTAGAATCCCCGCCCTTTGCCTTTCCCCCCACCACCACCATCGCCTGCCGTGAGGCACCCTGAGGCCTCCGGGAGCCGATGCCGCCCGCCTGGGGAGCACCCCCCAATCCTTCACCCCTGGACTGAAATCCCGAGGGAGTTGTGCAACCCCTAGCCCTGCTCCTTCGTCCCAGGCGGAGCCAGGTTCAGCTGCAAGCATCGAGCCTGCATCTCGGAGGATGGGCCGCCGCTTTCCAGCCAAACTGCTCTAGACTTCAGAAGAGGCAGATAAGAGGCTTCAAACAGCAGGAAAAAAAAGGCAAAAACTTCTCCACTTCCCCCACCCTGTCTCAGCAGCAACAAAGGTAGCACAGTGTGGTGGTGACTTATCCAGTGCTTGTTAGAGTAACCTTGTCTTTTCTAACTTTTCTCTACTTTTCTCCTTCTTTCTCTTTGCCTCTCTTACCATTAGATAAAGAGATACCCATTTGTTTGGCACCAACATTTAATCTCGTTTGGTTTTAATCTGGTCTTTGGGAATATTTTGAACCTTCAAAGTTCTTTCCTTTTTATACTCAGAGATTTCCTTTTCTTTGCCCTTCTGGGTGTAAATCAGATAGTAACAAAGTGTCATAATGCTCTCCACGGTTCTGTGAGGCGCCACAATGTCACAATGGACTTTTGGTTCCATGAACTTTGGTACTGTCAGCAACAGTCTCCTTGGCTCCGCAGGGTCACAATGGACCCTTGGCTCCGTGAGGTTCAGTAGCGTAACACGGACGCCTTGATTGCATGAGGTTGTGCAGTGTCACAATGATCTCCTTGGTTCTGCGGCCCTGCTGTGTAACAATGGGCCCCTTCCTTTGCTGATGGCTCTGCGTCCTGCCTGCCTCTGCCTTGGCACACAAAGCCTTGGGCTGCTCCAGACTCCTTCTGGGGGACACGTTGCACCACTGCACTGCCCTGGGAGAGAAATTCCTTTCTCCTTGTGTCCAGCCTGGACCTGCCCAGCTGCCCTTGGCATTAATTCTTTCTTTTGCCAGCTGGTCTCTACTAGCTAGAAAGGATCCACCATGTCTGAAACCACCCTTCAAGCCCACCCAGGACTCTCCTCCACTGTCCTCAGTCTCCACTCCACTGAGCACAGAGCTCCTTTGTCCCTCTGTAGTGATCATGTGCTCGAGGCCACGGGCACCTGGACAAGAAGGTCGGTTCTTTTCTACAGGAAGGAAACCACAGAACCCCAGTGTTTTGAAGGCAGATGAGAGGCAGCCACCAGAGGCCAAGGCAAGGCAGACGTGTCTGTCCTTGCAGCTTCTGTCTGAAAGCAACCCTTGGACATACGGGGAGTTTTGGAGGTGGAATTCCATTTCAGCTGTGGGTGCCTGGACGGGAATGACACTTCTTCTCCCCAGGAAGGAAAGGGCAGAGCCCCAGTGTTTCAAAGGCTGATTAGTGGTGCCTCAAGGAGGCCAAGGCCAGCCAGACCTGTTTGTCTTGGCAGCTTTTGTCTTGGAGCAATCCTTGGCTAGATGCAATTTGGGAGGCCAAATCCCAGTTTTGTCCGTGGACATCTGGCCCAGAAGGACAGTTCTTTTCCATTGGCAGCAAAGTGAGGAGGCCCAGTGTTTCAAAGGCAGATGAGAGCTGGCCCTCAGGAAGCCAAGGGAAGCTGGACATTCCTGGCAGCTTTTGTCGGGGAGCTATTCCTTGGAGATATGGAATTTCAGAGGTGGATTCCCAATTTTGGCCATGGATGGCTGGACTTGAAAGATGGTTTTTTCCATGGGAAGAGAAGCACAGCCCCCGCGTGTTTTGAAGGCAGATGCGAGGTGGCCCCTAAGAGGCCAAGGCCAGCCTGAGCTGTCTGTCCTGGCAGGTTTCACATGGGAACAATCCTCGGACAGAATCCAATTTGGAGGTAGAATCCTAATTTCAGCCATGGGTCCCTGGAGGAGAAGGACAGTGCTTTCGCACAGAAAGGAAAGCAAGGAACTCCAGCGTTTCAGGGCCAGAGGAGAAGCATCCCTCAACATGCCAAGCTCAGCTGGACCAGGCAGGTGGCCCCCAGGAGGCCAAGCCAACCACACCTGTTCCACGCTCTTTGCAGCCTTGGGGCCCTGCAGCATCACCATTTTGTTCCCCTGAGGCCCAGCAATAGCACAGTGGTCTCCTTGGCTCTACAGCGGCACAAAGGCCCCTTGCTTCCACGAGGCCTGGCTGTGTCACAATGGTTTCCTTGGTTCCATGGGGCTGCAGAATAACACAATGGCCCACTGGTTCCATGAGGTCACAGAGGGTCACAAGGGTCTCCATGATTCCGTAAGGTGCTGCAGGGTCACAATGGCTCCTTGGTTCTATTGGGCTCCCCAGGATCACAATGGCCCCTTGGTTCCACAAGGCCTGGCTGTGGCACACTGGCCCTTTGCTTCCGTGAGACCTTGCAGTGTCACAATGGCCCCTTGCTTCTGTCAGGCCTGGCTGTGTCACAATGGCCCCTGGCTCCCATGAGGCCCTGTGATGTCACAATGGTCTCACTGGTTCCACGAGGCCCTGCAGTTCCACCATGGCCCTTCAGTGTCACAAGGCCTTGAAGTGTCATAATAGTCTCAGCGGGTTGCCCAGCTGCTTCACAATGGCCTCCTTGGTTCCATGATGCCCCGTAGCGTAACAACGGTATCCTTGCTTGCACACAGTCAGAATGGCCCCGTGGCCTCCTGGAGCCCCACAGTGTCACTACGATCCCCTTGATTCCACGAGGCCCTGCCGTGCTACAATGACCCCTTGCTTATACAAGGCCCTGCTGTGTCACAATGGCCCCTTGCTTCTGAAGTGTGCAAGAGCCTAATACTAAGAGAAAGGCGCCAAAAAACGCTTCGCCATTATCACTGCTCAACACCTGAAAGGCTTCAAAAGTGCTTCGTCATGATGGCTGCTTATCATAATCACTTTTGAACGCCTGGAAACTACGTGCCGTACGGGCCGTGCATAGCCCGCCTTGAGGCCCATAAAAAGGAAGGCAAAACTGGTGCAAAATGTGGAGGCAAAAGCAAAAGGTAGAATCCCCGCCCTTTGCCTTTCCCCCCACCACCACCATCGCCTGCCGTGAGGCACCCTGAGGCCTCCGGGAGCCGATGCCGCCCGCCTGGGGAGCACCCCCCAATCCTTCACCCCTGGACTGAAATCCCGAGGGAGTTGTGCAACCCCTAGCCCTGCTCCTTCGTCCCAGGCGGAGCCAGGTTCAGCTGCAAGCATCGAGCCTGCATCTCGGAGGATGGGCCGCCGCTTTCCAGCCAAACTGCTCTAGACTTCAGAAGAGGCAGATAAGAGGCTTCAAACAGCAGGAAAAAAAAGGCAAAAACTTCTCCACTTCCCCCACCCTGTCTCAGCAGCAACAAAGGTAGCACAGTGTGGTGGTGACTTATCCAGTGCTTGTTAGAGTAACCTTGTCTTTTCTAACTTTTCTCTACTTTTCTCCTTCTTTCTCTTTGCCTCTCTTACCATTAGATAAAGAGATACCCATTTGTTTGGCACCAACATTTAATCTCGTTTGGTTTTAATCTGGTCTTTGGGAATATTTTGAACCTTCAAAGTTCTTTCCTTTTTATACTCAGAGATTTCCTTTTCTTTGCCCTTCTGGGTGTAAATCAGATAGTAACAAAGTGTCATAATGCTCTCCACGGTTCTGTGAGGCGCCACAATGTCACAATGGACTTTTGGTTCCATGAACTTTGGTACTGTCAGCAACAGTCTCCTTGGCTCCGCAGTGTCACAATGGACCCTTGGCTCCGTGAGGTTCAGTAGCGTAACACGGACGCCTTGATTGCATGAGGTTGTGCAGTGTCACAATGATCTCCTTGGTTCTGCGGCCCTGCTGTGTAACAATGGGCCCCTTCCTTTGCTGATGGCTCTGCGTCCTGCCTGCCTCTGCCTTGGCACACAAAGCCTTGGGCTGCTCCAGCCTCCTTCTGGGGGACACGTTGCACCACTGCACTGCCCTGGGAGAGAAATTCCTTTCTCCTTGTGTCCAGCCTGGACCTGCCCAGCTGCCCTTGGCATTAATTCTTTCTTTTGCCAGCTGGTCTCTACTAGCTAGAAAGGATCCACCATGTCTGAAACCACCCTTCAAGCCCACCCAGGACTCTCCTCCACTGTCCTCAGTCTCCACTCCACTGAGCACAGAGCTCCTTTGTCCCTCTGTAGTGATCATGTGCTCGAGGCCACGGGCACCTGGACAAGAAGGTCGGTTCTTTTCTACAGGAAGGAAACCACAGAACCCCAGTGTTTTGAAGGCAGATGAGAGGCAGCCACCAGAGGCCAAGGCAAGGCAGACGTGTCTGTCCTTGCAGCTTCTGTCTGAAAGCAACCCTTGGACATACGGGGAGTTTTGGAGGTGGAATTCCATTTCAGCTGTGGGTGCCTGGACGGGAATGACACTTCTTCTCCCCAGGAAGGAAAGGGCAGAGCCCCAGTGTTTCAAAGGCTGATTAGTGGTGCCTCAAGGAGGCCAAGGCCAGCCAGACCTGTTTGTCTTGGCAGCTTTTGTCTTGGAGCAATCCTTGGCTAGATGCAATTTGGGAGGCCAAATCCCAGTTTTGTCCGTGGACATCTGGCCCAGAAGGACAGTTCTTTTCCATTGGCAGCAAAGTGAGGAGGCCCAGTGTTTCAAAGGCAGATGAGAGCTGGCCCTCAGGAAGCCAAGGGAAGCTGGACATTCCTGGCAGCTTTTGTCGGGGAGCTATTCCTTGGAGATATGGAATTTCAGAGGTGGATTCCCAATTTTGGCCATGGATGGCTGGACTTGAAAGATGGTTTTTTCCATGGGAAGAGAAGCACAGCCCCCGCCTGTTTTGAAGGCAGATGCGAGGTGGCCCCTAAGAGGCCAAGGCCAGCCTGAGCTGTCTGTCCTGGCAGGTTTCACATGGGAACAATCCTCGGACAGAATCCAATTTGGAGGTAGAATCCTAATTTCAGCCATGGGTCCCTGGAGGAGAAGGACAGTGCTTTCGCACAGAAAGGAAAGCAAGGAACTCCAGCGTTTCAGGGCCAGAGGAGAAGCACCCCTCAACATGCCAAGCTCAGCTGGACCAGGCAGGTGGCCCCCAGGAGGCCAAGCCAACCACACCTGTTCCACGCTCTTTGCAGCCTTGGGGCCCTGCAGCATCACCATTTTGTTCCCCTGAGGCCCAGCAATAGCACAGTGGTCTCCTTGGCTCTACAGCGGCACAAAGGCCCCTTGCTTCCACGAGGCCTGGCTGTGTCACAATGGTTTCCTTGGTTCCATGGGGCTGCAGAATAACACAATGGCCCACTGGTTCCATGAGGTCACAGAGGGTCACAAGGGTCTCCATGATTCCGTAAGGTGCTGCAGGGTCACAATGGCTCCTTGGTTCTATTGGGCTCCCCAGGATCACAATGGCCCCTTGGTTCCACAAGGCCTGGCTGTGGCACACTGGCCCTTTGCTTCCGTGAGACCTTGCAGTGTCACAATGGCCCCTTGCTTCTGTCAGGCCTGGCTGTGTCACAATGGCCCCTGGCTCCCATGAGGCCCTGTGATGTCACAATGGTCTCACTGGTTCCACGAGGCCCTGCAGTTCCACCATGGCCCTTCAGTGTCACAAGGCCTTGAAGTGTCATAATAGTCTCAGCGGGTTGCCCAGCTGCTTCACAATGGCCTCCTTGGTTCCATGATGCCCCGTAGCGTAACAACGGTATCCTTGCTTGCACACAGTCAGAATGGCCCCGTGGCCTCCTGGAGCCCCACAGTGTCACTACGATCCCCTTGATTCCACGAGGCCCTGCCGTGCTACAATGACCCCTTGCTTATACAAGGCCCTGCTGTGTCACAATGGCCCCTTGCTTCTGAAGTGTGCAAGAGCCTAATACTAAGAGAAAGGCGCCAAAAAACGCTTCGCCATTATCACTGCTCAACACCTGAAAGGCTTCAAAAGTGCTTCGTCATGATGGCTGCTTATCATAATCACTTTTGAACGCCTGGAAACTACGTGCCGTACGGGCCGTGCATAGCCCGCCTTGAGGCCCATAAAAAGGAAGGCAAAACTGGTGCAAAATGTGGAGGCAAAAGCAAAAGGTAGAATCCCCGCCCTTTGCCTTTCCCCCCACCACCACCATCGCCTGCCGTGAGGCACCCTGAGGCCTCCGGGAGCCGATGCCGCCCGCCTGGGGAGCACCCCCCAATCCTTCACCCCTGGACTGAAATCCCGAGGGAGTTGTGCAACCCCTAGCCCTGCTCCTTCGTCCCAGGCGGAGCCAGGTTCAGCTGCAAGCATCGAGCCTGCATCTCGGAGGATGGGCCGCCGCTTTCCAGCCAAACTGCTCTAGACTTCAGAAGAGGCAGATAAGAGGCTTCAAACAGCAGGAAAAAAAAGGCAAAAACTTCTCCACTTCCCCCACCCTGTCTCAGCAGCAACAAAGGTAGCACAGTGTGGTGGTGACTTATCCAGTGCTTGTTAGAGTAACCTTGTCTTTTCTAACTTTTCTCTACTTTTCTCCTTCTTTCTCTTTGCCTGTCTTACCATTAGATAAAGAGATACCCATTTGTTTGGCACCAACATTTAATCTCGTTTGGTTTTAATCTGGTCTTTGGGAATATTTTGAACCTTCAAAGTTCTTTCCTTTTTATACTCAGAGATTTCCTTTTCTTTGCCCTTCTGGGTGTAAATCAGATAGTAACAAAGTGTCATAATGCTCTCCACGGTTCTGTGAGGCGCCACAATGTCACAATGGACTTTTGGTTCCATGAACTTTGGTACTGTCAGCAACAGTCTCCTTGGCTCCGCAGGGTCACAATGGACCCTTGGCTCCGTGAGGTTCAGTAGCGTAACACGGACGCCTTGATTGCATGAGGTTGTGCAGTGTCACAATGATCTCCTTGGTTCTGCGGCCCTGCTGTGTAACAATGGGCCCCTTCCTTTGCTGATGGCTCTGCGTCCTGCCTGCCTCTGCCTTGGCACACAAAGCCTTGGGCTGCTCCAGCCTCCTTCTGGGGGACACGTTGCACCACTGCACTGCCCTGGGAGAGAAATTCCTTTCTCCTTGTGTCCAGCCTGGACCTGCCCAGCTGCCCTTGGCATTAATTCTTTCTTTTGCCAGCTGGTCTCTACTAGCTAGAAAGGATCCACCATGTCTGAAACCACCCTTCAAGCCCACCCAGGACTCTCCTCCACTGTCCTCAGTCTCCACTCCACTGAGCACAGAGCTCCTTTGTCCCTCTGTAGTGATCATGTGCTCGAGGCCACGGGCACCTGGACAAGAAGGTCGGTTCTTTTCTACAGGAAGGAAACCACAGAACCCCAGTGTTTTGAAGGCAGATGAGAGGCAGCCACCAGAGGCCAAGGCAAGGCAGACGTGTCTGTCCTTGCAGCTTCTGTCTGAAAGCAACCCTTGGACATACGGGGAGTTTTGGAGGTGGAATTCCATTTCAGCTGTGGGTGCCTGGACGGGAATGACACTTCTTCTCCCCAGGAAGGAAAGGGCAGAGCCCCAGTGTTTCAAAGGCTGATTAGTGGTGCCTCAAGGAGGCCAAGGCCAGCCAGACCTGTTTGTCTTGGCAGCTTTTGTCTTGGAGCAATCCTTGGCTAGATGCAATTTGGGAGGCCAAATCCCAGTTTTGTCCGTGGACATCTGGCCCAGAAGGACAGTTCTTTTCCATTGGCAGCAAAGTGAGGAGGCCCAGTGTTTCAAAGGCAGATGAGAGCTGGCCCTCAGGAAGCCAAGGGAAGCTGGACATTCCTGGCAGCTTTTGTCGGGGAGCTATTCCTTGGAGATATGGAATTTCAGAGGTGGATTCCCAATTTTGGCCATGGATGGCTGGACTTGAAAGATGGTTTTTTCCATGGGAAGAGAAGCACAGCCCCCGCGTGTTTTGAAGGCAGATGCGAGGTGGCCCCTAAGAGGCCAAGGCCAGCCTGAGCTGTCTGTCCTGGCAGGTTTCACATGGGAACAATCCTCGGACAGAATCCAATTTGGAGGTAGAATCCTAATTTCAGCCATGGGTCCCTGGAGGAGAAGGACAGTGCTTTCGCACAGAAAGGAAAGCAAGGAACTCCAGCGTTTCAGGGCCAGAGGAGAAGCACCCCTCAACATGCCAAGCTCAGCTGGACCAGGCAGGTGGCCCCCAGGAGGCCAAGCCAACCACACCTGTTCCACGCTCTTTGCAGCCTTGGGGCCCTGCAGCATCACCATTTTGTTCCCCTGAGGCCCAGCAATAGCACAGTGGTCTCCTTGGCTCTACAGCGGCACAAAGGCCCCTTGCTTCCACGAGGCCTGGCTGTGTCACAATGGTTTCCTTGGTTCCATGGGGCTGCAGAATAACACAATGGCCCACTGGTTCCATGAGGTCACAGAGGGTCACAAGGGTCTCCATGATTCCGTAAGGTGCTGCAGGGTCACAATGGCTCCTTGGTTCTATTGGGCTCCCCAGGATCACAATGGCCCCTTGGTTCCACAAGGCCTGGCTGTGGCACACTGGCCCTTTGCTTCCGTGAGACCTTGCAGTGTCACAATGGCCCCTTGCTTCTGTCAGGCCTGGCTGTGTCACAATGGCCCCTGGCTCCCATGAGGCCCTGTGATGTCACAATGGTCTCACTGGTTCCACGAGGCCCTGCAGTTCCACCATGGCCCTTCAGTGTCACAAGGCCTTGAAGTGTCATAATAGTCTCAGCGGGTTGCCCAGCTGCTTCACAATGGCCTCCTTGGTTCCATGATGCCCCGTAGCGTAACAACGGTATCCTTGCTTGCACACAGTCAGAATGGCCCCGTGGCCTCCTGGAGCCCCACAGTGTCACTACGATCCCCTTGATTCCACGAGGCCCTGCCGTGCTACAATGACCCCTTGCTTATACAAGGCCCTGCTGTGTCACAATGGCCCCTTGCTTCTGAAGTGTGCAAGAGCCTAATACTAAGAGAAAGGCGCCAAAAAACGCTTCGCCATTATCACTGCTCAACACCTGAAAGGCTTCAAAAGTGCTTCGTCATGATGGCTGCTTATCATAATCACTTTTGAACGCCTGGAAACTACGTGCCGTACGGGCCGTGCATAGCCCGCCTTGAGGCCCATAAAAAGGAAGGCAAAACTGGTGCAAAATGTGGAGGCAAAAGCAAAAGGTAGAATCCCCGCCCTTTGCCTTTCCCCCCACCACCACCATCGCCTGCCGTGAGGCACCCTGAGGCCTCCGGGAGCCGACGCCGCCCGCCTGGGGAGCACCCCCCAATCCTTCACCCCTGGACTGAAATCCCGAGGGAGTTGTGCAACCCCTAGCCCTGCTCCTTCGTCCCAGGCGGAGCCAGGTTCAGCTGCAAGCATCGAGCCTGCATCTCGGAGGATGGGCCGCCGCTTTCCAGCCAAACTGCTCTAGACTTCAGAAGAGGCAGATAAGAGGCTTCAAACAGCAGGAAAAAAAAGGCAAAAACTTCTCCACTTCCCCCACCCTGTCTCAGCAGCAACAAAGGTAGCACAGTGTGGTGGTGACTTATCCAGTGCTTGTTAGAGTAACCTTGTCTTTTCTAACTTTTCTCTACTTTTCTCCTTCTTTCTCTTTGCCTCTCTTACCATTAGATAAAGAGATACCCATTTGTTTGGCACCAACATTTAATCTCGTTTGGTTTTAATCTGGTCTTTGGGAATATTTTGAACCTTCAAAGTTCTTTCCTTTTTATACTCAGAGATTTCCTTTTCTTTGCCCTTCTGGGTGTAAATCAGATAGTAACAAAGTGTCATAATGCTCTCCACGGTTCTGTGAGGCGCCACAATGTCACAATGGACTTTTGGTTCCATGAACTTTGGTACTGTCAGCAACAGTCTCCTTGGCTCCGCAGTGTCACAATGGACCCTTGGCTCCGTGAGGTTCAGTAGCGTAACACGGACGCCTTGATTGCATGAGGTTGTGCAGTGTCACAATGATCTCCTTGGTTCTGCGGCCCTGCTGTGTAACAATGGGCCCCTTCCTTTGCTGATGGCTCTGCGTCCTGCCTGCCTCTGCCTTGGCACACAAAGCCTTGGGCTGCTCCAGACTCCTTCTGGGGGACACGTTGCACCACTGCACTGCCCTGGGAGAGAAATTCCTTTCTCCTTGTGTCCAGCCTGGACCTGCCCAGCTGCCCTTGGCATTAATTCTTTCTTTTGCCAGCTGGTCTCTACTAGCTAGAAAGGATCCACCATGTCTGAAACCACCCTTCAAGCCCACCCAGGACTCTCCTCCACTGTCCTCAGTCTCCACTCCACTGAGCACAGAGCTCCTTTGTCCCTCTGTAGTGATCATGTGCTCGAGGCCACGGGCACCTGGACAAGAAGGTCGGTTCTTTTCTACAGGAAGGAAACCACAGAACCCCAGTGTTTTGAAGGCAGATGAGAGGCAGCCACCAGAGGCCAAGGCAAGGCAGACGTGTCTGTCCTTGCAGCTTCTGTCTGAAAGCAACCCTTGGACATACGGGGAGTTTTGGAGGTGGAATTCCATTTCAGCTGTGGGTGCCTGGACGGGAATGACACTTCTTCTCCCCAGGAAGGAAAGGGCAGAGCCCCAGTGTTTCAAAGGCTGATTAGTGGTGCCTCAAGGAGGCCAAGGCCAGCCAGACCTGTTTGTCTTGGCAGCTTTTGTCTTGGAGCAATCCTTGGCTAGATGCAATTTGGGAGGCCAAATCCCAGTTTTGTCCGTGGACATCTGGCCCAGAAGGACAGTTCTTTTCCATTGGCAGCAAAGTGAGGAGGCCCAGTGTTTCAAAGGCAGATGAGAGCTGGCCCTCAGGAAGCCAAGGGAAGCTGGACATTCCTGGCAGCTTTTGTCGGGGAGCTATTCCTTGGAGATATGGAATTTCAGAGGTGGATTCCCAATTTTGGCCATGGATGGCTGGACTTGAAAGATGGTTTTTTCCATGGGAAGAGAAGCACAGCCCCCGCGTGTTTTGAAGGCAGATGCGAGGTGGCCCCTAAGAGGCCAAGGCCAGCCTGAGCTGTCTGTCCTGGCAGGTTTCACATGGGAACAATCCTCGGACAGAATCCAATTTGGAGGTAGAATCCTAATTTCAGCCATGGGTCCCTGGAGGAGAAGGACAGTGCTTTCGCACAGAAAGGAAAGCAAGGAACTCCAGCGTTTCAGGGCCAGAGGAGAAGCATCCCTCAACATGCCAAGCTCAGCTGGACCAGGCAGGTGGCCCCCAGGAGGCCAAGCCAACCACACCTGTTCCACGCTCTTTGCAGCCTTGGGGCCCTGCAGCATCACCATTTTGTTCCCCTGAGGCCCAGCAATAGCACAGTGGTCTCCTTGGCTCTACAGCGGCACAAAGGCCCCTTGCTTCCACGAGGCCTGGCTGTGTCACAATGGTTTCCTTGGTTCCATGGGGCTGCAGAATAACACAATGGCCCACTGGTTCCATGAGGTCACAGAGGGTCACAAGGGTCTCCATGATTCCGTAAGGTGCTGCAGGGTCACAATGGCTCCTTGGTTCTATTGGGCTCCCCAGGATCACAATGGCCCCTTGGTTCCACAAGGCCTGGCTGTGGCACACTGGCCCTTTGCTTCCGTGAGACCTTGCAGTGTCACAATGGCCCCTTGCTTCTGTCAGGCCTGGCTGTGTCACAATGGCCCCTGGCTCCCATGAGGCCCTGTGATGTCACAATGGTCTCACTGGTTCCACGAGGCCCTGCAGTTCCACCATGGCCCTTCAGTGTCACAAGGCCTTGAAGTGTCATAATAGTCTCAGCGGGTTGCCCAGCTGCTTCACAATGGCCTCCTTGGTTCCATGATGCCCCGTAGCGTAACAACGGTATCCTTGCTTGCACACAGTCAGAATGGCCCCGTGGCCTCCTGGAGCCCCACAGTGTCACTACGATCCCCTTGATTCCACGAGGCCCTGCCGTGCTACAATGACCCCTTGCTTATACAAGGCCCTGCTGTGTCACAATGGCCCCTTGCTTCTGAAGTGTGCAAGAGCCTAATACTAAGAGAAAGGCGCCAAAAAACGCTTCGCCATTATCACTGCTCAACACCTGAAAGGCTTCAAAAGTGCTTCGTCATGATGGCTGCTTATCATAATCACTTTTGAACGCCTGGAAACTACGTGCCGTACGGGCCGTGCATAGCCCGCCTTGAGGCCCATAAAAAGGAAGGCAAAACTGGTGCAAAATGTGGAGGCAAAAGCAAAAGGTAGAATCCCCGCCCTTTGCCTTTCCCCCCACCACCACCATCGCCTGCCGTGAGGCACCCTGAGGCCTCCGGGAGCCGATGCCGCCCGCCTGGGGAGCACCCCCCAATCCTTCACCCCTGGACTGAAATCCCGAGGGAGTTGTGCAACCCCTAGCCCTGCTCCTTCGTCCCAGGCGGAGCCAGGTTCAGCTGCAAGCATCGAGCCTGCATCTCGGAGGATGGGCCGCCGCTTTCCAGCCAAACTGCTCTAGACTTCAGAAGAGGCAGATAAGAGGCTTCAAACAGCAGGAAAAAAAAGGCAAAAACTTCTCCACTTCCCCCACCCTGTCTCAGCAGCAACAAAGGTAGCACAGTGTGGTGGTGACTTATCCAGTGCTTGTTAGAGTAACCTTGTCTTTTCTAACTTTTCTCTACTTTTCTCCTTCTTTCTCTTTGCCTCTCTTACCATTAGATAAAGAGATACCCATTTGTTTGGCACCAACATTTAATCTCGTTTGGTTTTAATCTGGTCTTTGGGAATATTTTGAACCTTCAAAGTTCTTTCCTTTTTATACTCAGAGATTTCCTTTTCTTTGCCCTTCTGGGTGTAAATCAGATAGTAACAAAGTGTCATAATGCTCTCCACGGTTCTGTGAGGCGCCACAATGTCACAATGGACTTTTGGTTCCATGAACTTTGGTACTGTCAGCAACAGTCTCCTTGGCTCCGCAGTGTCACAATGGACCCTTGGCTCCGTGAGGTTCAGTAGCGTAACACGGACGCCTTGATTGCATGAGGTTGTGCAGTGTCACAATGATCTCCTTGGTTCTGCGGCCCTGCTGTGTAACAATGGGCCCCTTCCTTTGCTGATGGCTCTGCGTCCTGCCTGCCTCTGCCTTGGCACACAAAGCCTTGGGCTGCTCCAGCCTCCTTCTGGGGGACACGTTGCACCACTGCACTGCCCTGGGAGAGAAATTCCTTTCTCCTTGTGTCCAGCCTGGACCTGCCCAGCTGCCCTTGGCATTAATTCTTTCTTTTGCCAGCTGGTCTCTACTAGGTAGAAAGGATCCACCATGTCTGAAACCACCCTTCAAGCCCACCCAGGACTCTCCTCCACTGTCCTCAGTCTCCACTCCACTGAGCACAGAGCTCCTTTGTCCCTCTGTAGTGATCATGTGCTCGAGGCCACGGGCACCTGGACAAGAAGGTCGGTTCTTTTCTACAGGAAGGAAACCACAGAACCCCAGTGTTTTGAAGGCAGATGAGAGGCAGCCACCAGAGGCCAAGGCAAGGCAGACGTGTCTGTCCTTGCAGCTTCTGTCTGAAAGCAACCCTTGGACATACGGGGAGTTTTGGAGGTGGAATTCCATTTCAGCTGTGGGTGCCTGGACGGGAATGACACTTCTTCTCCCCAGGAAGGAAAGGGCAGAGCCCCAGTGTTTCAAAGGCTGATTAGTGGTGCCTCAAGGAGGCCAAGGCCAGCCAGACCTGTTTGTCTTGGCAGCTTTTGTCTTGGAGCAATCCTTGGCTAGATGCAATTTGGGAGGCCAAATCCCAGTTTTGTCCGTGGACATCTGGCCCAGAAGGACAGTTCTTTTCCATTGGCAGCAAAGTGAGGAGGCCCAGTGTTTCAAAGGCAGATGAGAGCTGGCCCTCAGGAAGCCAAGGGAAGCTGGACATTCCTGGCAGCTTTTGTCGGGGAGCTATTCCTTGGAGATATGGAATTTCAGAGGTGGATTCCCAATTTTGGCCATGGATGGCTGGACTTGAAAGATGGTTTTTTCCATGGGAAGAGAAGCACAGCCCCCGCCTGTTTTGAAGGCAGATGCGAGGTGGCCCCTAAGAGGCCAAGGCCAGCCTGAGCTGTCTGTCCTGGCAGGTTTCACATGGGAACAATCCTCGGACAGAATCCAAGTTGGAGGTAGAATCCTAATTTCAGCCATGGGTCCCTGGAGGAGAAGGACAGTGCTTTCGCACAGAAAGGAAAGCAAGGAACTCCAGCGTTTCAGGGCCAGAGGAGAAGCACCCCTCAACATGCCAAGCTCAGCTGGACCAGGCAGGTGGCCCCCAGGAGGCCAAGCCAACCACACCTGTTCCACGCTCTTTGCAGCCTTGGGGCCCTGCAGCATCACCATTTTGTTCCCCTGAGGCCCAGCAATAGCACAGTGGTCTCCTTGGCTCTACAGCGGCACAAAGGCCCCTTGCTTCCACGAGGCCTGGCTGTGTCACAATGGTTTCCTTGGTTCCATGGGGCTGCAGAATAACACAATGGCCCACTGGTTCCATGAGGTCACAGAGGGTCACAAGGGTCTCCATGATTCCGTAAGGTGCTGCAGGGTCACAATGGCTCCTTGGTTCTATTGGGCTCCCCAGGATCACAATGGCCCCTTGGTTCCACAAGGCCTGGCTGTGGCACACTGGCCCTTTGCTTCCGTGAGACCTTGCAGTGTCACAATGGCCCCTTGCTTCTGTCAGGCCTGGCTGTGTCACAATGGCCCCTGGCTCCCATGAGGCCCTGTGATGTCACAATGGTCTCACTGGTTCCACGAGGCCCTGCAGTTCCACCATGGCCCTTCAGTGTCACAAGGCCTTGAAGTGTCATAATAGTCTCAGCGGGTTGCCCAGCTGCTTCACAATGGCCTCCTTGGTTCCATGATGCCCCGTAGCGTAACAACGGTATCCTTGCTTGCACACAGTCAGAATGGCCCCGTGGCCTCCTGGAGCCCCACAGTGTCACTACGATCCCCTTGATTCCACGAGGCCCTGCCGTGCTACAATGACCCCTTGCTTATACAAGGCCCTGCTGTGTCACAATGGCCCCTTGCTTCTGAAGTGTGCAAGAGCCTAATACTAAGAGAAAGGCGCCAAAAAACGCTTCGCCATTATCACTGCTCAACACCTGAAAGGCTTCAAAAGTGCTTCGTCATGATGGCTGCTTATCATAATCACTTTTGAACGCCTGGAAACTACGTGCCGTACGGGCCGTGCATAGCCCGCCTTGAGGCCCATAAAAAGGAAGGCAAAACTGGTGCAAAATGTGGAGGCAAAAGCAAAAGGTAGAATCCCCGCCCTTTGCCTTTCCCCCCACCACCACCATCGCCTGCCGTGAGGCACCCTGAGGCCTCCGGGAGCCGATGCCGCCCGCCTGGGGAGCACCCCCCAATCCTTCACCCCTGGACTGAAATCCCGAGGGAGTTGTGCAACCCCTAGCCCTGCTCCTTCGTCCCAGGCGGAGCCAGGTTCAGCTGCAAGCATCGAGCCTGCATCTCGGAGGATGGGCCGCCGCTTTCCAGCCAAACTGCTCTAGACTTCAGAAGAGGCAGATAAGAGGCTTCAAACAGCAGGAAAAAAAAGGCAAAAACTTCTCCACTTCCCCCACCCTGTCTCAGCAGCAACAAAGGTAGCACAGTGTGGTGGTGACTTATCCAGTGCTTGTTAGAGTAACCTTGTCTTTTCTAACTTTTCTCTACTTTTCTCCTTCTTTCTCTTTGCCTCTCTTACCATTAGATAAAGAGATACCCATTTGTTTGGCACCAACATTTAATCTCGTTTGGTTTTAATCTGGTCTTTGGGAATATTTTGAACCTTCAAAGTTCTTTCCTTTTTATACTCAGAGATTTCCTTTTCTTTGCCCTTCTGGGTGTAAATCAGATAGTAACAAAGTGTCATAATGCTCTCCACGGTTCTGTGAGGCGCCACAATGTCACAATGGACTTTTGGTTCCATGAACTTTGGTACTGTCAGCAACAGTCTCCTTGGCTCCGCAGGGTCACAATGGACCCTTGGCTCCGTGAGGTTCAGTAGCGTAACACGGACGCCTTGATTGCATGAGGTTGTGCAGTGTCACAATGATCTCCTTGGTTCTGCGGCCCTGCTGTGTAACAATGGGCCCCTTCCTTTGCTGATGGCTCTGCGTCCTGCCTGCCTCTGCCTTGGCACACAAAGCCTTGGGCTGCTCCAGCCTCCTTCTGGGGGACACGTTGCACCACTGCACTGCCCTGGGAGAGAAATTCCTTTCTCCTTGTGTCCAGCCTGGACCTGCCCAGCTGCCCTTGGCATTAATTCTTTCTTTTGCCAGCTGGTCTCTACTAGCTAGAAAGGATCCACCATGTCTGAAACCACCCTTCAAGCCCACCCAGGACTCTCCTCCACTGTCCTCAGTCTCCACTCCACTGAGCACAGAGCTCCTTTGTCCCTCTGTAGTGATCATGTGCTCGAGGCCACGGGCACCTGGACAAGAAGGTCGGTTCTTTTCTACAGGAAGGAAACCACAGAACCCCAGTGTTTTGAAGGCAGATGAGAGGCAGCCACCAGAGGCCAAGGCAAGGCAGACGTGTCTGTCCTTGCAGCTTCTGTCTGAAAGCAACCCTTGGACATACGGGGAGTTTTGGAGGTGGAATTCCATTTCAGCTGTGGGTGCCTGGACGGGAATGACACTTCTTCTCCCCAGGAAGGAAAGGGCAGAGCCCCAGTGTTTCAAAGGCTGATTAGTGGTGCCTCAAGGAGGCCAAGGCCAGCCAGACCTGTTTGTCTTGGCAGCTTTTGTCTTGGAGCAATCCTTGGCTAGATGCAATTTGGGAGGCCAAATCCCAGTTTTGTCCGTGGACATCTGGCCCAGAAGGACAGTTCTTTTCCATTGGCAGCAAAGTGAGGAGGCCCAGTGTTTCAAAGGCAGATGAGAGCTGGCCCTCAGGAAGCCAAGGGAAGCTGGACATTCCTGGCAGCTTTTGTCGGGGAGCTATTCCTTGGAGATATGGAATTTCAGAGGTGGATTCCCAATTTTGGCCATGGATGGCTGGACTTGAAAGATGGTTTTTTCCATGGGAAGAGAAGCACAGCCCCCGCGTGTTTTGAAGGCAGATGCGAGGTGGCCCCTAAGAGGCCAAGGCCAGCCTGAGCTGTCTGTCCTGGCAGGTTTCACATGGGAACAATCCTCGGACAGAATCCAATTTGGAGGTAGAATCCTAATTTCAGCCATGGGTCCCTGGAGGAGAAGGACAGTGCTTTCGCACAGAAAGGAAAGCAAGGAACTCCAGCGTTTCAGGGCCAGAGGAGAAGCACCCCTCAACATGCCAAGCTCAGCTGGACCAGGCAGGTGGCCCCCAGGAGGCCAAGCCAACCACACCTGTTCCACGCTCTTTGCAGCCTTGGGGCCCTGCAGCATCACCATTTTGTTCCCCTGAGGCCCAGCAATAGCACAGTGGTCTCCTTGGCTCTACAGCGGCACAAAGGCCCCTTGCTTCCACGAGGCCTGGCTGTGTCACAATGGTTTCCTTGGTTCCATGGGGCTGCAGAATAACACAATGGCCCACTGGTTCCATGAGGTCACAGAGGGTCACAAGGGTCTCCATGATTCCGTAAGGTGCTGCAGGGTCACAATGGCTCCTTGGTTCTATTGGGCTCCCCAGGATCACAATGGCCCCTTGGTTCCACAAGGCCTGGCTGTGGCACACTGGCCCTTTGCTTCCGTGAGACCTTGCAGTGTCACAATGGCCCCTTGCTTCTGTCAGGCCTGGCTGTGTCACAATGGCCCCTGGCTCCCATGAGGCCCTGTGATGTCACAATGGTCTCACTGGTTCCACGAGGCCCTGCAGTTCCACAATGGCCCTTCAGTGTCACAAGGCCTTGAAGTGTCATAATAGTCTCAGCGGGTTGCCCAGCTGCTTCACAATGGCCTCCTTGGTTCCATGATGCCCCGTAGCGTAACAACGGTATCCTTGCTTCCACACAGTCAGAATGGCCCCGTGGCCTCCTGGAGCCCCACAGTGTCACTACGATCCCCTTGATTCCACGAGGCCCTGCCGTGCTACAATGACCCCTTGCTTATACAAGGCCCTGCTGTGTCACAATGGCCCCTTGCTTCTGAAGTGTGCAAGAGCCTAATACTAAGAGAAAGGCGCCAAAAAACGCTTCGCCATTATCACTGCTCAACACCTGAAAGGCTTCAAAAGTGCTTCGTCATGATGGCTGCTTATCATAATCACTTTTGAACGCCTGGAAACTACGTGCCGTACGGGCCGTGCATAGCCCGCCTTGAGGCCCATAAAAAGGAAGGCAAAACTGGTGCAAAATGTGGAGGCAAAAGCAAAAGGTAGAATCCCCGCCCTTTGCCTTTCCCCCCACCACCACCATCGCCTGCCGTGAGGCACCCTGAGGCCTCCGGGAGCCGACGCCGCCCGCCTGGGGAGCACCCCCCAATCCTTCACCCCTGGACTGAAATCCCGAGGGAGTTGTGCAACCCCTAGCCCTGCTCCTTCGTCCCAGGCGGAGCCAGGTTCAGCTGCAAGCATCGAGCCTGCATCTCGGAGGATGGGCCGCCGCTTTCCAGCCAAACTGCTCTAGACTTCAGAAGAGGCAGATAAGAGGCTTCAAACAGCAGGAAAAAAAAGGCAAAAACTTCTCCACTTCCCCCACCCTGTCTCAGCAGCAACAAAGGTAGCACAGTGTGGTGGTGACTTATCCAGTGCTTGTTAGAGTAACCTTGTCTTTTCTAACTTTTCTCTACTTTTCTCCTTCTTTCTCTTTGCCTCTCTTACCATTAGATAAAGAGATACCCATTTGTTTGGCACCAACATTTAATCTCGTTTGGTTTTAATCTGGTCTTTGGGAATATTTTGAACCTTCAAAGTTCTTTCCTTTTTATACTCAGAGATTTCCTTTTCTTTGCCCTTCTGGGTGTAAATCAGATAGTAACAAAGTGTCATAATGCTCTCCACGGTTCTGTGAGGCGCCACAATGTCACAATGGACTTTTGGTTCCATGAACTTTGGTACTGTCAGCAACAGTCTCCTTGGCTCCGCAGTGTCACAATGGACCCTTGGCTCCGTGAGGTTCAGTAGCGTAACACGGACGCCTTGATTGCATGAGGTTGTGCAGTGTCACAATGATCTCCTTGGTTCTGCGGCCCTGCTGTGTAACAATGGGCCCCTTCCTTTGCTGATGGCTCTGCGTCCTGCCTGCCTCTGCCTTGGCACACAAAGCCTTGGGCTGCTCCAGACTCCTTCTGGGGGACACGTTGCACCACTGCACTGCCCTGGGAGAGAAATTCCTTTCTCCTTGTGTCCAGCCTGGACCTGCCCAGCTGCCCTTGGCATTAATTCTTTCTTTTGCCAGCTGGTCTCTACTAGCTAGAAAGGATCCACCATGTCTGAAACCACCCTTCAAGCCCACCCAGGACTCTCCTCCACTGTCCTCAGTCTCCACTCCACTGAGCACAGAGCTCCTTTGTCCCTCTGTAGTGATCATGTGCTCGAGGCCACGGGCACCTGGACAAGAAGGTCGGTTCTTTTCTACAGGAAGGAAACCACAGAACCCCAGTGTTTTGAAGGCAGATGAGAGGCAGCCACCAGAGGCCAAGGCAAGGCAGACGTGTCTGTCCTTGCAGCTTCTGTCTGAAAGCAACCCTTGGACATACGGGGAGTTTTGGAGGTGGAATTCCATTTCAGCTGTGGGTGCCTGGACGGGAATGACACTTCTTCTCCCCAGGAAGGAAAGGGCAGAGCCCCAGTGTTTCAAAGGCTGATTAGTGGTGCCTCAAGGAGGCCAAGGCCAGCCAGACCTGTTTGTCTTGGCAGCTTTTGTCTTGGAGCAATCCTTGGCTAGATGCAATTTGGGAGGCCAAATCCCAGTTTTGTCCGTGGACATCTGGCCCAGAAGGACAGTTCTTTTCCATTGGCAGCAAAGTGAGGAGGCCCAGTGTTTCAAAGGCAGATGAGAGCTGGCCCTCAGGAAGCCAAGGGAAGCTGGACATTCCTGGCAGCTTTTGTCGGGGAGCTATTCCTTGGAGATATGGAATTTCAGAGGTGGATTCCCAATTTTGGCCATGGATGGCTGGACTTGAAAGATGGTTTTTTCCATGGGAAGAGAAGCACAGCCCCCGCGTGTTTTGAAGGCAGATGCGAGGTGGCCCCTAAGAGGCCAAGGCCAGCCTGAGCTGTCTGTCCTGGCAGGTTTCACATGGGAACAATCCTCGGACAGAATCCAATTTGGAGGTAGAATCCTAATTTCAGCCATGGGTCCCTGGAGGAGAAGGACAGTGCTTTCGCACAGAAAGGAAAGCAAGGAACTCCAGCGTTTCAGGGCCAGAGGAGAAGCACCCCTCAACATGCCAAGCTCAGCTGGACCAGGCAGGTGGCCCCCAGGAGGCCAAGCCAACCACACCTGTTCCACGCTCTTTGCAGCCTTGGGGCCCTGCAGCATCACCATTTTGTTCCCCTGAGGCCCAGCAATAGCACAGTGGTCTCCTTGGCTCTACAGCGGCACAAAGGCCCCTTGCTTCCACGAGGCCTGGCTGTGTCACTATGGTTTCCTTGGTTCCATGGGGCTGCAGAATAACACAATGGCCCACTGGTTCCATGAGGTCACAGAGGGTCACAAGGGTCTCCATGATTCCGTAAGGTGCTGCAGGGTCACAATGGCTCCTTGGTTCTATTGGGCTCCCCAGGATCACAATGGCCCCTTGGTTCCACAAGGCCTGGCTGTGGCACACTGGCCCTTTGCTTCCGTGAGACCTTGCAGTGTCACAATGGCCCCTTGCTTCTGTCAGGCCTGGCTGTGTCACAATGGCCCCTGGCTCCCATGAGGCCCTGTGATGTCACAATGGTCTCACTGGTTCCACGAGGCCCTGCAGTTCCACAATGGCCCTTCAGTGTCACAAGGCCTTGAAGTGTCATAATAGTCTCAGCGGGTTGCCCAGCTGCTTCACAGTGGCCTCCTTGGTTCCATGATGCCCCGTAGCGTAACAACGGTATCCTTGCTTGCACACAGTCAGAATGGCCCCGTGGCCTCCTGGAGCCCCACAGTGTCACTACGATCCCCTTGATTCCACGAGGCCCTGCCGTGCTACAATGACCCCTTGCTTATACAAGGCCCTGCTGTGTCACAATGGCCCCTTGCTTCTGAAGTGTGCAAGAGCCTAATACTAAGAGAAAGGCGCCAAAAAACGCTTCGCCATTATCACTGCTCAACACCTGAAAGGCTTCAAAAGTGCTTCGTCATGATGGCTGCTTATCATAATCACTTTTGAACGCCTGGAAACTACGTGCCGTACGGGCCGTGCATAGCCCGCCTTGAGGCCCATAAAAAGGAAGGCAAAACTGGTGCAAAATGTGGAGGCAAAAGCAAAAGGTAGAATCCCCGCCCTTTGCCTTTCCCCCCACCACCACCATCGCCTGCCGTGAGGCACCCTGAGGCCTCCGGGAGCCGACGCCGCCCGCCTGGGGAGCACCCCCCAATCCTTCACCCCTGGACTGAAATCCCGAGGGAGTTGTGCAACCCCTAGCCCTGCTCCTTCGTCCCAGGCGGAGCCAGGTTCAGCTGCAAGCATCGAGCCTGCATCTCGGAGGATGGGCCGCCGCTTTCCAGCCAAACTGCTCTAGACTTCAGAAGAGGCAGATAAGAGGCTTCAAACAGCAGGAAAAAAAAGGCAAAAACTTCTCCACTTCCCCCACCCTGTCTCAGCAGCAACAAAGGTAGCACAGTGTGGTGGTGACTTATCCAGTGCTTGTTAGAGTAACCTTGTCTTTTCTAACTTTTCTCTACTTTTCTCCTTCTTTCTCTTTGCCTCTCTTACCATTAGATAAAGAGATACCCATTTGTTTGGCACCAACATTTAATCTCGTTTGGTTTTAATCTGGTCTTTGGGAATATTTTGAACCTTCAAAGTTCTTTCCTTTTTATACTCAGAGATTTCCTTTTCTTTGCCCTTCTGGGTGTAAATCAGATAGTAACAAAGTGTCATAATGCTCTCCACGGTTCTGTGAGGCGCCACAATGTCACAATGGACTTTTGGTTCCATGAACTTTGGTACTGTCAGCAACAGTCTCCTTGGCTCCGCAGTGTCACAATGGACCCTTGGCTCCGTGAGGTTCAGTAGCGTAACACGGACGCCTTGATTGCATGAGGTTGTGCAGTGTCACAATGATCTCCTTGGTTCTGCGGCCCTGCTGTGTAACAATGGGCCCCTTCCTTTGCTGATGGCTCTGCGTCCTGCCTGCCTCTGCCTTGGCACACAAAGCCTTGGGCTGCTCCAGACTCCTTCTGGGGGACACGTTGCACCACTGCACTGCCCTGGGAGAGAAATTCCTTTCTCCTTGTGTCCAGCCTGGACCTGCCCAGCTGCCCTTGGCATTAATTCTTTCTTTTGCCAGCTGGTCTCTACTAGGTAGAAAGGATCCACCATGTCTGAAACCACCCTTCAAGCCCACCCAGGACTCTCCTCCACTGTCCTCAGTCTCCACTCCACTGAGCACAGAGCTCCTTTGTCCCTCTGTAGTGATCATGTGCTCGAGGCCACGGGCACCTGGACAAGAAGGTCGGTTCTTTTCTACAGGAAGGAAACCACAGAACCCCAGTGTTTTGAAGGCAGATGAGAGGCAGCCACCAGAGGCCAAGGCAAGGCAGACGTGTCTGTCCTTGCAGCTTCTGTCTGAAAGCAACCCTTGGACATACGGGGAGTTTTGGAGGTGGAATTCCATTTCAGCTGTGGGTGCCTGGACGGGAATGACACTTCTTCTCCCCAGGAAGGAAAGGGCAGAGCCCCAGTGTTTCAAAGGCTGATTAGTGGTGCCTCAAGGAGGCCAAGGCCAGCCAGACCTGTTTGTCTTGGCAGCTTTTGTCTTGGAGCAATCCTTGGCTAGATGCAATTTGGGAGGCCAAATCCCAGTTTTGTCCGTGGACATCTGGCCCAGAAGGACAGTTCTTTTCCATTGGCAGCAAAGTGAGGAGGCCCAGTGTTTCAAAGGCAGATGAGAGCTGGCCCTCAGGAAGCCAAGGGAAGCTGGACATTCCTGGCAGCTTTTGTCGGGGAGCTATTCCTTGGAGATATGGAATTTCAGAGGTGGATTCCCAATTTTGGCCATGGATGGCTGGACTTGAAAGATGGTTTTTTCCATGGGAAGAGAAGCACAGCCCCCGCGTGTTTTGAAGGCAGATGCGAGGTGGCCCCTAAGAGGCCAAGGCCAGCCTGAGCTGTCTGTCCTGGCAGGTTTCACATGGGAACAATCCTCGGACAGAATCCAATTTGGAGGTAGAATCCTAATTTCAGCCATGGGTCCCTGGAGGAGAAGGACAGTGCTTTCGCACAGAAAGGAAAGCAAGGAACTCCAGCGTTTCAGGGCCAGAGGAGAAGCACCCCTCAACATGCCAAGCTCAGCTGGACCAGGCAGGTGGCCCCCAGGAGGCCAAGCCAACCACACCTGTTCCACGCTCTTTGCAGCCTTGGGGCCCTGCAGCATCACCATTTTGTTCCCCTGAGGCCCAGCAATAGCACAGTGGTCTCCTTGGCTCTACAGCGGCACAAAGGCCCCTTGCTTCCACGAGGCCTGGCTGTGTCACAATGGTTTCCTTGGTTCCATGGGGCTGCAGAATAACACAATGGCCCACTGGTTCCATGAGGTCACAGAGGGTCACAAGGGTCTCCATGATTCCGTAAGGTGCTGCAGGGTCACAATGGCTCCTTGGTTCTATTGGGCTCCCCAGGATCACAATGGCCCCTTGGTTCCACAAGGCCTGGCTGTGGCACACTGGCCCTTTGCTTCCGTGAGACCTTGCAGTGTCACAATGGCCCCTTGCTTCTGTCAGGCCTGGCTGTGTCACAATGGCCCCTGGCTCCCATGAGGCCCTGTGATGTCACAATGGTCTCACTGGTTCCACGAGGCCCTGCAGTTCCACCATGGCCCTTCAGTGTCACAAGGCCTTGAAGTGTCATAATAGTCTCAGCGGGTTGCCCAGCTGCTTCACAGTGGCCTCCTTGGTTCCATGATGCCCCGTAGCGTAACAACGGTATCCTTGCTTGCACACAGTCAGAATGGCCCCGTGGCCTCCTGGAGCCCCACAGTGTCACTACGATCCCCTTGATTCCACGAGGCCCTGCCGTGCTACAATGACCCCTTGCTTATACAAGGCCCTGCTGTGTCACAATGGCCCCTTGCTTCTGAAGTGTGCAAGAGCCTAATACTAAGAGAAAGGCGCCAAAAAACGCTTCGCCATTATCACTGCTCAACACCTGAAAGGCTTCAAAAGTGCTTCGTCATGATGGCTGCTTATCATAATCACTTTTGAACGCCTGGAAACTATGTGCCGTACGGGCCGTGCATAGCCCGCCTTGAGGCCCATAAAAAGGAAGGCAAAACTGGTGCAAAATGTGGAGGCAAAAGCAAAAGGTAGAATCCCCGCCCTTTGCCTTTCCCCCCACCACCACCATCGCCTGCCGTGAGGCACCCTGAGGCCTCCGGGAGCCGACGCCGCCCGCCTGGGGAGCACCCCCCAATCCTTCACCCCTGGACTGAAATCCCGAGGGAGTTGTGCAACCCCTAGCCCTGCTCCTTCGTCCCAGGCGGAGCCAGGTTCAGCTGCAAGCATCGAGCCTGCATCTCGGAGGATGGGCCGCCGCTTTCCAGCCAAACTGCTCTAGACTTCAGAAGAGGCAGATAAGAGGCTTCAAACAGCAGGAAAAAAAAGGCAAAAACTTCTCCACTTCCCCCACCCTGTCTCAGCAGCAACAAAGGTAGCACAGTGTGGTGGTGACTTATCCAGTGCTTGTTAGAGTAACCTTGTCTTTTCTAACTTTTCTCTACTTTTCTCCTTCTTTCTCTTTGCCTCTCTTACCATTAGATAAAGAGATACCCATTTGTTTGGCACCAACATTTAATCTCGTTTGGTTTTAATCTGGTCTTTGGGAATATTTTGAACCTTCAAAGTTCTTTCCTTTTTATACTCAGAGATTTCCTTTTCTTTGCCCTTCTGGGTGTAAATCAGATAGTAACAAAGTGTCATAATGCTCTCCACGGTTCTGTGAGGCGCCACAATGTCACAATGGACTTTTGGTTCCATGAACTTTGGTACTGTCAGCAACAGTCTCCTTGGCTCCGCAGGGTCACAATGGACCCTTGGCTCCGTGAGGTTCAGTAGCGTAACACGGACGCCTTGATTGCATGAGGTTGTGCAGTGTCACAATGATCTCCTTGGTTCTGCGGCCCTGCTGTGTAACAATGGGCCCCTTCCTTTGCTGATGGCTCTGCGTCCTGCCTGCCTCTGCCTTGGCACACAAAGCCTTGGGCTGCTCCAGCCTCCTTCTGGGGGACACGTTGCACCACTGCACTGCCCTGGGAGAGAAATTCCTTTCTCCTTGTGTCCAGCCTGGACCTGCCCAGCTGCCCTTGGCATTAATTCTTTCTTTTGCCAGCTGGTCTCTACTAGGTAGAAAGGATCCACCATGTCTGAAACCACCCTTCAAGCCCACCCAGGACTCTCCTCCACTGTCCTCAGTCTCCACTCCACTGAGCACAGAGCTCCTTTGTCCCTCTGTAGTGATCATGTGCTCGAGGCCACGGGCACCTGGACAAGAAGGTCGGTTCTTTTCTACAGGAAGGAAACCACAGAACCCCAGTGTTTTGAAGGCAGATGAGAGGCAGCCACCAGAGGCCAAGGCAAGGCAGACGTGTCTGTCCTTGCAGCTTCTGTCTGAAAGCAACCCTTGGACATACGGGGAGTTTTGGAGGTGGAATTCCATTTCAGCTGTGGGTGCCTGGACGGGAATGACACTTCTTCTCCCCAGGAAGGAAAGGGCAGAGCCCCAGTGTTTCAAAGGCTGATTAGTGGTGCCTCAAGGAGGCCAAGGCCAGCCAGACCTGTTTGTCTTGGCAGCTTTTGTCTTGGAGCAATCCTTGGCTAGATGCAATTTGGGAGGCCAAATCCCAGTTTTGTCCGTGGACATCTGGCCCAGAAGGACAGTTCTTTTCCATTGGCAGCAAAGTGAGGAGGCCCAGTGTTTCAAAGGCAGATGAGAGCTGGCCCTCAGGAAGCCAAGGGAAGCTGGACATTCCTGGCAGCTTTTGTCGGGGAGCTATTCCTTGGAGATATGGAATTTCAGAGGTGGATTCCCAATTTTGGCCATGGATGGCTGGACTTGAAAGATGGTTTTTTCCATGGGAAGAGAAGCACAGCCCCCGCGTGTTTTGAAGGCAGATGCGAGGTGGCCCCTAAGAGGCCAAGGCCAGCCTGAGCTGTCTGTCCTGGCAGGTTTCACATGGGAACAATCCTCGGACAGAATCCAATTTGGAGGTAGAATCCTAATTTCAGCCATGGGTCCCTGGAGGAGAAGGACAGTGCTTTCGCACAGAAAGGAAAGCAAGGAACTCCAGCGTTTCAGGGCCAGAGGAGAAGCACCCCTCAACATGCCAAGCTCAGCTGGACCAGGCAGGTGGCCCCCAGGAGGCCAAGCCAACCACACCTGTTCCACGCTCTTTGCAGCCTTGGGGCCCTGCAGCATCACCATTTTGTTCCCCTGAGGCCCAGCAATAGCACAGTGGTCTCCTTGGCTCTACAGCGGCACAAAGGCCCCTTGCTTCCACGAGGCCTGGCTGTGTCACAATGGTTTCCTTGGTTCCATGGGGCTGCAGAATAACACAATGGCCCACTGGTTCCATGAGGTCACAGAGGGTCACAAGGGTCTCCATGATTCCGTAAGGTGCTGCAGGGTCACAATGGCTCCTTGGTTCTATTGGGCTCCCCAGGATCACAATGGCCCCTTGGTTCCACAAGGCCTGGCTGTGGCACACTGGCCCTTTGCTTCCGTGAGACCTTGCAGTGTCACAATGGCCCCTTGCTTCTGTCAGGCCTGGCTGTGTCACAATGGCCCCTGGCTCCCATGAGGCCCTGTGATGTCACAATGGTCTCACTGGTTCCACGAGGCCCTGCAGTTCCACCATGGCCCTTCAGTGTCACAAGGCCTTGAAGTGTCATAATAGTCTCAGCGGGTTGCCCAGCTGCTTCACAATGGCCTCCTTGGTTCCATGATGCCCCGTAGCGTAACAACGGTATCCTTGCTTGCACACAGTCAGAATGGCCCCGTGGCCTCCTGGAGCCCCACAGTGTCACTACGATCCCCTTGATTCCACGAGGCCCTGCCGTGCTACAATGACCCCTTGCTTATACAAGGCCCTGCTGTGTCACAATGGCCCCTTGCTTCTGAAGTGTGCAAGAGCCTAATACTAAGAGAAAGGCGCCAAAAAACGCTTCGCCATTATCACTGCTCAACACCTGAAAGGCTTCAAAAGTGCTTCGTCATGATGGCTGCTTATCATAATCACTTTTGAACGCCTGGAAACTACGTGCCGTACGGGCCGTGCATAGCCCGCCTTGAGGCCCATAAAAAGGAAGGCAAAACTGGTGCAAAATGTGGAGGCAAAAGCAAAAGGTAGAATCCCCGCCCTTTGCCTTTCCCCCCACCACCACCATCGCCTGCCGTGAGGCACCCTGAGGCCTCCGGGAGCCGATGCCGCCCGCCTGGGGAGCACCCCCCAATCCTTCACCCCTGGACTGAAATCCCGAGGGAGTTGTGCAACCCCTAGCCCTGCTCCTTCGTCCCAGGCGGAGCCAGGTTCAGCTGCAAGCATCGAGCCTGCATCTCGGAGGATGGGCCGCCGCTTTCCAGCCAAACTGCTCTAGACTTCAGAAGAGGCAGATAAGAGGCTTCAAACAGCAGGAAAAAAAAGGCAAAAACTTCTCCACTTCCCCCACCCTGTCTCAGCAGCAACAAAGGTAGCACAGTGTGGTGGTGACTTATCCAGTGCTTGTTAGAGTAACCTTGTCTTTTCTAACTTTTCTCTACTTTTCTCCTTCTTTCTCTTTGCCTCTCTTACCATTAGATAAAGAGATACCCATTTGTTTGGCACCAACATTTAATCTCGTTTGGTTTTAATCTGGTCTTTGGGAATATTTTGAACCTTCAAAGTTCTTTCCTTTTTATACTCAGAGATTTCCTTTTCTTTGCCCTTCTGGGTGTAAATCAGATAGTAACAAAGTGTCATAATGCTCTCCACGGTTCTGTGAGGCGCCACAATGTCACAATGGACTTTTGGTTCCATGAACTTTGGTACTGTCAGCAACAGTCTCCTTGGCTCCGCAGGGTCACAATGGACCCTTGGCTCCGTGAGGTTCAGTAGCGTAACACGGACGCCTTGATTGCATGAGGTTGTGCAGTGTCACAATGATCTCCTTGGTTCTGCGGCCCTGCTGTGTAACAATGGGCCCCTTCCTTTGCTGATGGCTCTGCGTCCTGCCTGCCTCTGCCTTGGCACACAAAGCCTTGGGCTGCTCCAGACTCCTTCTGGGGGACACGTTGCACCACTGCACTGCCCTGGGAGAGAAATTCCTTTCTCCTTGTGTCCAGCCTGGACCTGCCCAGCTGCCCTTGGCATTAATTCTTTCTTTTGCCAGCTGGTCTCTACTAGGTAGAAAGGATCCACCATGTCTGAAACCACCCTTCAAGCCCACCCAGGACTCTCCTCCACTGTCCTCAGTCTCCACTCCACTGAGCACAGAGCTCCTTTGTCCCTCTGTAGTGATCATGTGCTCGAGGCCACGGGCACCTGGACAAGAAGGTCGGTTCTTTTCTACAGGAAGGAAACCACAGAACCCCAGTGTTTTGAAGGCAGATGAGAGGCAGCCACCAGAGGCCAAGGCAAGGCAGACGTGTCTGTCCTTGCAGCTTCTGTCTGAAAGCAACCCTTGGACATACGGGGAGTTTTGGAGGTGGAATTCCATTTCAGCTGTGGGTGCCTGGACGGGAATGACACTTCTTCTCCCCAGGAAGGAAAGGGCAGAGCCCCAGTGTTTCAAAGGCTGATTAGTGGTGCCTCAAGGAGGCCAAGGCCAGCCAGACCTGTTTGTCTTGGCAGCTTTTGTCTTGGAGCAATCCTTGGCTAGATGCAATTTGGGAGGCCAAATCCCAGTTTTGTCCGTGGACATCTGGCCCAGAAGGACAGTTCTTTTCCATTGGCAGCAAAGTGAGGAGGCCCAGTGTTTCAAAGGCAGATGAGAGCTGGCCCTCAGGAAGCCAAGGGAAGCTGGACATTCCTGGCAGCTTTTGTCGGGGAGCTATTCCTTGGAGATATGGAATTTCAGAGGTGGATTCCCAATTTTGGCCATGGATGGCTGGACTTGAAAGATGGTTTTTTCCATGGGAAGAGAAGCACAGCCCCCGCGTGTTTTGAAGGCAGATGCGAGGTGGCCCCTAAGAGGCCAAGGCCAGCCTGAGCTGTCTGTCCTGGCAGGTTTCACATGGGAACAATCCTCGGACAGAATCCAAGTTGGAGGTAGAATCCTAATTTCAGCCATGGGTCCCTGGAGGAGAAGGACAGTGCTTTCGCACAGAAAGGAAAGCAAGGAACTCCAGCGTTTCAGGGCCAGAGGAGAAGCACCCCTCAACATGCCAAGCTCAGCTGGACCAGGCAGGTGGCCCCCAGGAGGCCAAGCCAACCACACCTGTTCCACGCTCTTTGCAGCCTTGGGGCCCTGCAGCATCACCATTTTGTTCCCCTGAGGCCCAGCAATAGCACAGTGGTCTCCTTGGCTCTACAGCGGCACAAAGGCCCCTTGCTTCCACGAGGCCTGGCTGTGTCACTATGGTTTCCTTGGTTCCATGGGGCTGCAGAATAACACAATGGCCCACTGGTTCCATGAGGTCACAGAGGGTCACAAGGGTCTCCATGATTCCGTAAGGTGCTGCAGGGTCACAATGGCTCCTTGGTTCTATTGGGCTCCCCAGGATCACAATGGCCCCTTGGTTCCACAAGGCCTGGCTGTGGCACACTGGCCCTTTGCTTCCGTGAGACCTTGCAGTGTCACAATGGCCCCTTGCTTCTGTCAGGCCTGGCTGTGTCACAATGGCCCCTGGCTCCCATGAGGCCCTGTGATGTCACAATGGTCTCACTGGTTCCACGAGGCCCTGCAGTTCCACCATGGCCCTTCAGTGTCACAAGGCCTTGAAGTGTCATAATAGTCTCAGCGGGTTGCCCAGCTGCTTCACAATGGCCTCCTTGGTTCCATGATGCCCCGTAGCGTAACAACGGTATCCTTGCTTGCACACAGTCAGAATGGCCCCGTGGCCTCCTGGAGCCCCACAGTGTCACTACGATCCCCTTGATTCCACGAGGCCCTGCCGTGCTACAATGACCCCTTGCTTATACAAGGCCCTGCTGTGTCACAATGGCCCCTTGCTTCTGAAGTGTGCAAGAGCCTAATACTAAGAGAAAGGCGCCAAAAAACGCTTCGCCATTATCACTGCTCAACACCTGAAAGGCTTCAAAAGTGCTTCGTCATGATGGCTGCTTATCATAATCACTTTTGAACGCCTGGAAACTACGTGCCGTACGGGCCGTGCATAGCCCGCCTTGAGGCCCATAAAAAGGAAGGCAAAACTGGTGCAAAATGTGGAGGCAAAAGCAAAAGGTAGAATCCCCGCCCTTTGCCTTTCCCCCCACCACCACCATCGCCTGCCGTGAGGCACCCTGAGGCCTCCGGGAGCCGATGCCGCCCGCCTGGGGAGCACCCCCCAATCCTTCACCCCTGGACTGAAATCCCGAGGGAGTTGTGCAACCCCTAGCCCTGCTCCTTCGTCCCAGGCGGAGCCAGGTTCAGCTGCAAGCATCGAGCCTGCATCTCGGAGGATGGGCCGCCGCTTTCCAGCCAAACTGCTCTAGACTTCAGAAGAGGCAGATAAGAGGCTTCAAACAGCAGGAAAAAAAAGGCAAAAACTTCTCCACTTCCCCCACCCTGTCTCAGCAGCAACAAAGGTAGCACAGTGTGGTGGTGACTTATCCAGTGCTTGTTAGAGTAACCTTGTCTTTTCTAACTTTTCTCTACTTTTCTCCTTCTTTCTCTTTGCCTCTCTTACCATTAGATAAAGAGATACCCATTTGTTTGGCACCAACATTTAATCTCGTTTGGTTTTAATCTGGTCTTTGGGAATATTTTGAACCTTCAAAGTTCTTTCCTTTTTATACTCAGAGATTTCCTTTTCTTTGCCCTTCTGGGTGTAAATCAGATAGTAACAAAGTGTCATAATGCTCTCCACGGTTCTGTGAGGCGCCACAATGTCACAATGGACTTTTGGTTCCATGAACTTTGGTACTGTCAGCAACAGTCTCCTTGGCTCCGCAGGGTCACAATGGACCCTTGGCTCCGTGAGGTTCAGTAGCGTAACACGGACGCCTTGATTGCATGAGGTTGTGCAGTGTCACAATGATCTCCTTGGTTCTGCGGCCCTGCTGTGTAACAATGGGCCCCTTCCTTTGCTGATGGCTCTGCGTCCTGCCTGCCTCTGCCTTGGCACACAAAGCCTTGGGCTGCTCCAGACTCCTTCTGGGGGACACGTTGCACCACTGCACTGCCCTGGGAGAGAAATTCCTTTCTCCTTGTGTCCAGCCTGGACCTGCCCAGCTGCCCTTGGCATTAGTTCTTTCTTTTGCCAGCTGGTCTCTACTAGCTAGAAAGGATCCACCATGTCTGAAACCACCCTTCAAGCCCACCCAGGACTCTCCTCCACTGTCCTCAGTCTCCACTCCACTGAGCACAGAGCTCCTTTGTCCCTCTGTAGTGATCATGTGCTCGAGGCCACGGGCACCTGGACAAGAAGGTCGGTTCTTTTCTACAGGAAGGAAACCACAGAACCCCAGTGTTTTGAAGGCAGATGAGAGGCAGCCACCAGAGGCCAAGGCAAGGCAGACCTGTCTGTCCTTGCAGCTTCTGTCTGAAAGCAACCCTTGGACATACGGGGAGTTTTGGAGGTGGAATTCCATTTCAGCTGTGGGTGCCTGGACGGGAATGACACTTCTTCTCCCCAGGAAGGAAAGGGCAGAGCCCCAGTGTTTCAAAGGCTGATTAGTGGTGCCTCAAGGAGGCCAAGGCCAGCCAGACCTGTTTGTCTTGGCAGCTTTTGTCTTGGAGCAATCCTTGGCTAGATGCAATTTGGGAGGCCAAATCCCAGTTTTGTCCGTGGACATCTGGCCCAGAAGGACAGTTCTTTTCCATTGGCAGCAAAGTGAGGAGGCCCAGTGTTTCAAAGGCAGATGAGAGCTGGCCCTCAGGAAGCCAAGGGAAGCTGGACATTCCTGGCAGCTTTTGTCGGGGAGCTATTCCTTGGAGATATGGAATTTCAGAGGTGGATTCCCAATTTTGGCCATGGATGGCTGGACTTGAAAGATGGTTTTTTCCATGGGAAGAGAAGCACAGCCCCCGCGTGTTTTGAAGGCAGATGCGAGGTGGCCCCTAAGAGGCCAAGGCCAGCCTGAGCTGTCTGTCCTGGCAGGTTTCACATGGGAACAATCCTCGGACAGAATCCAATTTGGAGGTAGAATCCTAATTTCAGCCATGGGTCCCTGGAGGAGAAGGACAGTGCTTTCGCACAGAAAGGAAAGCAAGGAACTCCAGCGTTTCAGGGCCAGAGGAGAAGCACCCCTCAACATGCCAAGCTCAGCTGGACCAGGCAGGTGGCCCCCAGGAGGCCAAGCCAACCACACCTGTTCCACGCTCTTTGCAGCCTTGGGGCCCTGCAGCATCACCATTTTGTTCCCCTGAGGCCCAGCAATAGCACAGTGGTCTCCTTGGCTCTACAGCGGCACAAAGGCCCCTTGCTTCCACGAGGCCTGGCTGTGTCACAATGGTTTCCTTGGTTCCATGGGGCTGCAGAATAACACAATGGCCCACTGGTTCCATGAGGTCACAGAGGGTCACAAGGGTCTCCATGATTCCGTAAGGTGCTGCAGGGTCACAATGGCTCCTTGGTTCTATTGGGCTCCCCAGGATCACAATGGCCCCTTGGTTCCACAAGGCCTGGCTGTGGCACACTGGCCCTTTGCTTCCGTGAGACCTTGCAGTGTCACAATGGCCCCTTGCTTCTGTCAGGCCTGGCTGTGTCACAATGGCCCCTGGCTCCCATGAGGCCCTGTGATGTCACAATGGTCTCACTGGTTCCACGAGGCCCTGCAGTTCCACCATGGCCCTTCAGTGTCACAAGGCCTTGAAGTGTCATAATAGTCTCAGCGGGTTGCCCAGCTGCTTCACAATGGCCTCCTTGGTTCCATGATGCCCCGTAGCGTAACAACGGTATCCTTGCTTGCACACAGTCAGAATGGCCCCGTGGCCTCCTGGAGCCCCACAGTGTCACTACGATCCCCTTGATTCCACGAGGCCCTGCCGTGCTACAATGACCCCTTGCTTATACAAGGCCCTGCTGTGTCACAATGGCCCCTTGCTTCTGAAGTGTGCAAGAGCCTAATACTAAGAGAAAGGCGCCAAAAAACGCTTCGCCATTATCACTGCTCAACACCTGAAAGGCTTCAAAAGTGCTTCGTCATGATGGCTGCTTATCATAATCACTTTTGAACGCCTGGAAACTACGTGCCGTACGGGCCGTGCATAGCCCGCCTTGAGGCCCATAAAAAGGAAGGCAAAACTGGTGCAAAATGTGGAGGCAAAAGCAAAAGGTAGAATCCCCGCCCTTTGCCTTTCCCCCCACCACCACCATCGCCTGCCGTGAGGCACCCTGAGGCCTCCGGGAGCCGACGCCGCCCGCCTGGGGAGCACCCCCCAATCCTTCACCCCTGGACTGAAATCCCGAGGGAGTTGTGCAACCCCTAGCCCTGCTCCTTCGTCCCAGGCGGAGCCAGGTTCAGCTGCAAGCATCGAGCCTGCATCTCGGAGGATGGGCCGCCGCTTTCCAGCCAAACTGCTCTAGACTTCAGAAGAGGCAGATAAGAGGCTTCAAACAGCAGGAAAAAAAAGGCAAAAACTTCTCCACTTCCCCCACCCTGTCTCAGCAGCAACAAAGGTAGCACAGTGTGGTGGTGACTTATCCAGTGCTTGTTAGAGTAACCTTGTCTTTTCTAACTTTTCTCTACTTTTCTCCTTCTTTCTCTTTGCCTCTCTTACCATTAGATAAAGAGATACCCATTTGTTTGGCACCAACATTTAATCTCGTTTGGTTTTAATCTGGTCTTTGGGAATATTTTGAACCTTCAAAGTTCTTTCCTTTTTATACTCAGAGATTTCCTTTTCTTTGCCCTTCTGGGTGTAAATCAGATAGTAACAAAGTGTCATAATGCTCTCCACGGTTCTGTGAGGCGCCACAATGTCACAATGGACTTTTGGTTCCATGAACTTTGGTACTGTCAGCAACAGTCTCCTTGGCTCCGCAGGGTCACAATGGACCCTTGGCTCCGTGAGGTTCAGTAGCGTAACACGGACGCCTTGATTGCATGAGGTTGTGCAGTGTCACAATGATCTCCTTGGTTCTGCGGCCCTGCTGTGTAACAATGGGCCCCTTCCTTTGCTGATGGCTCTGCGTCCTGCCTGCCTCTGCCTTGGCACACAAAGCCTTGGGCTGCTCCAGCCTCCTTCTGGGGGACACGTTGCACCACTGCACTGCCCTGGGAGAGAAATTCCTTTCTCCTTGTGTCCAGCCTGGACCTGCCCAGCTGCCCTTGGCATTAATTCTTTCTTTTGCCAGCTGGTCTCTACTAGGTAGAAAGGATCCACCATGTCTGAAACCACCCTTCAAGCCCACCCAGGACTCTCCTCCACTGTCCTCAGTCTCCACTCCACTGAGCACAGAGCTCCTTTGTCCCTCTGTAGTGATCATGTGCTCGAGGCCACGGGCACCTGGACAAGAAGGTCGGTTCTTTTCTACAGGAAGGAAACCACAGAACCCCAGTGTTTTGAAGGCAGATGAGAGGCAGCCACCAGAGGCCAAGGCAAGGCAGACGTGTCTGTCCTTGCAGCTTCTGTCTGAAAGCAACCCTTGGACATACGGGGAGTTTTGGAGGTGGAATTCCATTTCAGCTGTGGGTGCCTGGACGGGAATGACACTTCTTCTCCCCAGGAAGGAAAGGGCAGAGCCCCAGTGTTTCAAAGGCTGATTAGTGGTGCCTCAAGGAGGCCAAGGCCAGCCAGACCTGTTTGTCTTGGCAGCTTTTGTCTTGGAGCAATCCTTGGCTAGATGCAATTTGGGAGGCCAAATCCCAGTTTTGTCCGTGGACATCTGGCCCAGAAGGACAGTTCTTTTCCATTGGCAGCAAAGTGAGGAGGCCCAGTGTTTCAAAGGCAGATGAGAGCTGGCCCTCAGGAAGCCAAGGGAAGCTGGACATTCCTGGCAGCTTTTGTCGGGGAGCTATTCCTTGGAGATATGGAATTTCAGAGGTGGATTCCCAATTTTGGCCATGGATGGCTGGACTTGAAAGATGGTTTTTTCCATGGGAAGAGAAGCACAGCCCCCGCGTGTTTTGAAGGCAGATGCGAGGTGGCCCCTAAGAGGCCAAGGCCAGCCTGAGCTGTCTGTCCTGGCAGGTTTCACATGGGAACAATCCTCGGACAGAATCCAATTTGGAGGTAGAATCCTAATTTCAGCCATGGGTCCCTGGAGGAGAAGGACAGTGCTTTCGCACAGAAAGGAAAGCAAGGAACTCCAGCGTTTCAGGGCCAGAGGAGAAGCACCCCTCAACATGCCAAGCTCAGCTGGACCAGGCAGGTGGCCCCCAGGAGGCCAAGCCAACCACACCTGTTCCACGCTCTTTGCAGCCTTGGGGCCCTGCAGCATCACCATTTTGTTCCCCTGAGGCCCAGCAATAGCACAGTGGTCTCCTTGGCTCTACAGCAGCACAAAGGCCCCTTGCTTCCACGAGGCCTGGCTGTGTCACAATGGTTTCCTTGGTTCCATGGGGCTGCAGAATAACACAATGGCCCACTGGTTCCATGAGGTCACAGAGGGTCACAAGGGTCTCCATGATTCCGTAAGGTGCTGCAGGGTCACAATGGCTCCTTGGTTCTATTGGGCTCCCCAGGATCACAATGGCCCCTTGGTTCCACAAGGCCTGGCTGTGGCACACTGGCCCTTTGCTTCCGTGAGACCTTGCAGTGTCACAATGGCCCCTTGCTTCTGTCAGGCCTGGCTGTGTCACAATGGCCCCTGGCTCCCATGAGGCCCTGTGATGTCACAATGGTCTCACTGGTTCCACGAGGCCCTGCAGTTCCACCATGGCCCTTCAGTGTCACAAGGCCTTGAAGTGTCATAATAGTCTCAGCGGGTTGCCCAGCTGCTTCACAATGGCCTCCTTGGTTCCATGATGCCCCGTAGCGTAACAACGGTATCCTTGCTTGCACACAGTCAGAATGGCCCCGTGGCCTCCTGGAGCCCCACAGTGTCACTACGATCCCCTTGATTCCACGAGGCCCTGCCGTGCTACAATGACCCCTTGCTTATACAAGGCCCTGCTGTGTCACAATGGCCCCTTGCTTCTGAAGTGTGCAAGAGCCTAATACTAAGAGAAAGGCGCCAAAAAACGCTTCGCCATTATCACTGCTCAACACCTGAAAGGCTTCAAAAGTGCTTCGTCGTGATGGCTGCTTATCATAATCACTTTTGAACGCCTGGAAACTATGTGCCGTACGGGCCGTGCATAGCCCGCCTTGAGGCCCATAAAAAGGAAGGCAAAACTGGTGCAAAATGTGGAGGCAAAAGCAAAAGGTAGAATCCCCGCCCTTTGCCTTTCCCCCCACCACCACCATCGCCTGCCGTGAGGCACCCTGAGGCCTCCGGGAGCCGACGCCGCCCGCCTGGGGAGCACCCCCCAATCCTTCACCCCTGGACTGAAATCCCGAGGGAGTTGTGCAACCCCTAGCCCTGCTCCTTCGTCCCAGGCGGAGCCAGGTTCAGCTGCAAGCATCGAGCCTGCATCTCAGAGGATGGGCCGCCGCTTTCCAGCCAAACTGCTCTAGACTTCAGAAGAGGCAGATAAGAGGCTTCAAACAGCAGGAAAAAAAAGGCAAAAACTTCTCCACTTCCCCCACCCTGTCTCAGCAGCAACAAAGGTAGCACAGTGTGGTGGTGACTTATCCAGTGCTTGTTAGAGTAACCTTGTCTTTTCTAACTTTTCTCTACTTTTCTCCTTCTTTCTCTTTGCCTCTCTTACCATTAGATAAAGAGATACCCATTTGTTTGGCACCAACATTTAATCTCGTTTGGTTTTAATCTGGTCTTTGGGAATATTTTGAACCTTCAAAGTTCTTTCCTTTTTATACTCAGAGATTTCCTTTTCTTTGCCCTTCTGGGTGTAAATCAGATAGTAACAAAGTGTCATAATGCTCTCCACGGTTCCGTGAGGCGCCACAATGTCACAATGGACTTTTGGTTCCATGAACTTTGGTACTGTCAGCAACAGTCTCCTTGGCTCCGCAGTGTCACAATGGACCCTTGGCTCCGTGAGGTTCAGTAGCGTAACACGGACGCCTTGATTGCATGAGGTTGTGCAGTGTCACAATGATCTCCTTGGTTCTGCGGCCCTGCTGTGTAACAATGGGCCCCTTCCTTTGCTGATGGCTCTGCGTCCTGCCTGCCTCTGCCTTGGCACACAAAGCCTTGGGCTGCTCCAGCCTCCTTCTGGGGGACACGTTGCACCACTGCACTGCCCTGGGAGAGAAATTCCTTTCTCCTTGTGTCCAGCCTGGACCTGCCCAGCTGCCCTTGGCATTAGTTCTTTCTTTTGCCAGCTGGTCTCTACTAGCTAGAAAGGATCCACCATGTCTGAAACCACCCTTCAAGCCCACCCAGGACTCTCCTCCACTGTCCTCAGTCTCCACTCCACTGAGCACAGAGCTCCTTTGTCCCTCTGTAGTGATCATGTGCTCGAGGCCACGGGCACCTGGACAAGAAGGTCGGTTCTTTTCTACAGGAAGGAAACCACAGAACCCCAGTGTTTTGAAGGCAGATGAGAGGCAGCCACCAGAGGCCAAGGCAAGGCAGACGTGTCTGTCCTTGCAGCTTCTGTCTGAAAGCAACCCTTGGACATACGGGGAGTTTTGGAGGTGGAATTCCATTTCAGCTGTGGGTGCCTGGACGGGAATGACACTTCTTCTCCCCAGGAAGGAAAGGGCAGAGCCCCAGTGTTTCAAAGGCTGATTAGTGGTGCCTCAAGGAGGCCAAGGCCAGCCAGACCTGTTTGTCTTGGCAGCTTTTGTCTTGGAGCAATCCTTGGCTAGATGCAATTTGGGAGGCCAAATCCCAGTTTTGTCCGTGGACATCTGGCCCAGAAGGACAGTTCTTTTCCATTGGCAGCAAAGTGAGGAGGCCCAGTGTTTCAAAGGCAGATGAGAGCTGGCCCTCAGGAAGCCAAGGGAAGCTGGACATTCCTGGCAGCTTTTGTCGGGGAGCTATTCCTTGGAGATATGGAATTTCAGAGGTGGATTCCCAATTTTGGCCATGGATGGCTGGACTTGAAAGATGGTTTTTTCCATGGGAAGAGAAGCACAGCCCCCGCGTGTTTTGAAGGCAGATGCGAGGTGGCCCCTAAGAGGCCAAGGCCAGCCTGAGCTGTCTGTCCTGGCAGGTTTCACATGGGAACAATCCTCGGACAGAATCCAAGTTGGAGGTAGAATCCTAATTTCAGCCATGGGTCCCTGGAGGAGAAGGACAGTGCTTTCGCACAGAAAGGAAAGCAAGGAACTCCAGCGTTTCAGGGCCAGAGGAGAAGCACCCCTCAACATGCCAAGCTCAGCTGGACCAGGCAGGTGGCCCCCAGGAGGCCAAGCCAACCACACCTGTTCCACGCTCTTTGCAGCCTTGGGGCCCTGCAGCATCACCATTTTGTTCCCCTGAGGCCCAGCAATAGCACAGTGGTCTCCTTGGCTCTACAGCGGCACAAAGGCCCCTTGCTTCCACGAGGCCTGGCTGTGTCACAATGGTTTCCTTGGTTCCATGGGGCTGCAGAATAACACAATGGCCCACTGGTTCCATGAGGTCACAGAGGGTCACAAGGGTCTCCATGATTCCGTAAGGTGCTGCAGGGTCACAATGGCTCCTTGGTTCTATTGGGCTCCCCAGGATCACAATGGCCCCTTGGTTCCACAAGGCCTGGCTGTGGCACACTGGCCCTTTGCTTCCGTGAGACCTTGCAGTGTCACAATGGCCCCTTGCTTCTGTCAGGCCTGGCTGTGTCACAATGGCCCCTGGCTCCCATGAGGCCCTGTGATGTCACAATGGTCTCACTGGTTCCACGAGGCCCTGCAGTTCCACCATGGCCCTTCAGTGTCACAAGGCCTTGAAGTGTCATAATAGTCTCAGCGGGTTGCCCAGCTGCTTCACAATGGCCTCCTTGGTTCCATGATGCCCCGTAGCGTAACAACGGTATCCTTGCTTCCACACAGTCAGAATGGCCCCGTGGCCTCCTGGAGCCCCACAGTGTCACTACGATCCCCTTGATTCCACGAGGCCCTGCCGTGCTACAATGACCCCTTGCTTATACAAGGCCCTGCTGTGTCACAATGGCCCCTTGCTTCTGAAGTGTGCAAGAGCCTAATACTAAGAGAAAGGCGCCAAAAAACGCTTCGCCATTATCACTGCTCAACACCTGAAAGGCTTCAAAAGTGCTTCGTCGTGATGGCTGCTTATCATAATCACTTTTGAACGCCTGGAAACTATGTGCCGTACGGGCCGTGCATAGCCCGCCTTGAGGCCCATAAAAAGGAAGGCAAAACTGGTGCAAAATGTGGAGGCAAAAGCAAAAGGTAGAATCCCCGCCCTTTGCCTTTCCCCCCACCACCACCATCGCCTGCCGTGAGGCACCCTGAGGCCTCCGGGAGCCGACGCCGCCCGCCTGGGGAGCACCCCCCAATCCTTCACCCCTGGACTGAAATCCCGAGGGAGTTGTGCAACCCCTAGCCCTGCTCCTTCGTCCCAGGCGGAGCCAGGTTCAGCTGCAAGCATCGAGCCTGCATCTCGGAGGATGGGCCGCCGCTTTCCAGCCAAACTGCTCTAGACTTCAGAAGAGGCAGATAAGAGGCTTCAAACAGCAGGAAAAAAAAGGCAAAAACTTCTCCACTTCCCCCACCCTGTCTCAGCAGCAACAAAGGTAGCACAGTGTGGTGGTGACTTATCCAGTGCTTGTTAGAGTAACCTTGTCTTTTCTAACTTTTCTCTACTTTTCTCCTTCTTTCTCTTTGCCTCTCTTACCATTAGATAAAGAGATACCCATTTGTTTGGCACCAACATTTAATCTCGTTTGGTTTTAATCTGGTCTTTGGGAATATTTTGAACCTTCAAAGTTCTTTCCTTTTTATACTCAGAGATTTCCTTTTCTTTGCCCTTCTGGGTGTAAATCAGATAGTAACAAAGTGTCATAATGCTCTCCACGGTTCTGTGAGGCGCCACAATGTCACAATGGACTTTTGGTTCCATGAACTTTGGTACTGTCAGCAACAGTCTCCTTGGCTCCGCAGGGTCACAATGGACCCTTGGCTCCGTGAGGTTCAGTAGCGTAACACGGACGCCTTGATTGCATGAGGTTGTGCAGTGTCACAATGATCTCCTTGGTTCTGCGGCCCTGCTGTGTAACAATGGGCCCCTTCCTTTGCTGATGGCTCTGCGTCCTGCCTGCCTCTGCCTTGGCACACAAAGCCTTGGGCTGCTCCAGCCTCCTTCTGGGGGACACGTTGCACCACTGCACTGCCCTGGGAGAGAAATTCCTTTCTCCTTGTGTCCAGCCTGGACCTGCCCAGCTGCCCTTGGCATTAATTCTTTCTTTTGCCAGCTGGTCTCTACTAGCTAGAAAGGATCCACCATGTCTGAAACCACCCTTCAAGCCCACCCAGGACTCTCCTCCACTGTCCTCAGTCTCCACTCCACTGAGCACAGAGCTCCTTTGTCCCTCTGTAGTGATCATGTGCTCGAGGCCACGGGCACCTGGACAAGAAGGTCGGTTCTTTTCTACAGGAAGGAAACCACAGAACCCCAGTGTTTTGAAGGCAGATGAGAGGCAGCCACCAGAGGCCAAGGCAAGGCAGACGTGTCTGTCCTTGCAGCTTCTGTCTGAAAGCAACCCTTGGACATACGGGGAGTTTTGGAGGTGGAATTCCATTTCAGCTGTGGGTGCCTGGACGGGAATGACACTTCTTCTCCCCAGGAAGGAAAGGGCAGAGCCCCAGTGTTTCAAAGGCTGATTAGTGGTGCCTCAAGGAGGCCAAGGCCAGCCAGACCTGTTTGTCTTGGCAGCTTTTGTCTTGGAGCAATCCTTGGCTAGATGCAATTTGGGAGGCCAAATCCCAGTTTTGTCCGTGGACATCTGGCCCAGAAGGACAGTTCTTTTCCATTGGCAGCAAAGTGAGGAGGCCCAGTGTTTCAAAGGCAGATGAGAGCTGGCCCTCAGGAAGCCAAGGGAAGCTGGACATTCCTGGCAGCTTTTGTCGGGGAGCTATTCCTTGGAGATATGGAATTTCAGAGGTGGATTCCCAATTTTGGCCATGGATGGCTGGACTTGAAAGATGGTTTTTTCCATGGGAAGAGAAGCACAGCCCCCGCGTGTTTTGAAGGCAGATGCGAGGTGGCCCCTAAGAGGCCAAGGCCAGCCTGAGCTGTCTGTCCTGGCAGGTTTCACATGGGAACAATCCTCGGACAGAATCCAATTTGGAGGTAGAATCCTAATTTCAGCCATGGGTCCCTGGAGGAGAAGGACAGTGCTTTCGCACAGAAAGGAAAGCAAGGAACTCCAGCGTTTCAGGGCCAGAGGAGAAGCACCCCTCAACATGCCAAGCTCAGCTGGACCAGGCAGGTGGCCCCCAGGAGGCCAAGCCAACCACACCTGTTCCACGCTCTTTGCAGCCTTGGGGCCCTGCAGCATCACCATTTTGTTCCCCTGAGGCCCAGCAATAGCACAGTGGTCTCCTTGGCTCTACAGCAGCACAAAGGCCCCTTGCTTCCACGAGGCCTGGCTGTGTCACAATGGTTTCCTTGGTTCCATGGGGCTGCAGAATAACACAATGGCCCACTGGTTCCATGAGGTCACAGAGGGTCACAAGGGTCTCCATGATTCCGTAAGGTGCTGCAGGGTCACAATGGCTCCTTGGTTCTATTGGGCTCCCCAGGATCACAATGGCCCCTTGGTTCCACAAGGCCTGGCTGTGGCACACTGGCCCTTTGCTTCCGTGAGACCTTGCAGTGTCACAATGGCCCCTTGCTTCTGTCAGGCCTGGCTGTGTCACAATGGCCCCTGGCTCCCATGAGGCCCTGTGATGTCACAATGGTCTCACTGGTTCCACGAGGCCCTGCAGTTCCACCATGGCCCTTCAGTGTCACAAGGCCTTGAAGTGTCATAATAGTCTCAGCGGGTTGCCCAGCTGCTTCACAATGGCCTCCTTGGTTCCATGATGCCCCGTAGCGTAACAACGGTATCCTTGCTTCCACACAGTCAGAATGGCCCCGTGGCCTCCTGGAGCCCCACAGTGTCACTACGATCCCCTTGATTCCACGAGGCCCTGCCGTGCTACAATGACCCCTTGCTTATACAAGGCCCTGCTGTGTCACAATGGCCCCTTGCTTCTGAAGTGTGCAAGAGCCTAATACTAAGAGAAAGGCGCCAAAAAACGCTTCGCCATTATCACTGCTCAACACCTGAAAGGCTTCAAAAGTGCTTCGTCATGATGGCTGCTTATCATAATCACTTTTGAACGCCTGGAAACTACGTGCCGTACGGGCCGTGCATAGCCCGCCTTGAGGCCCATAAAAAGGAAGGCAAAACTGGTGCAAAATGTGGAGGCAAAAGCAAAAGGTAGAATCCCCGCCCTTTGCCTTTCCCCCCACCACCACCATCGCCTGCCGTGAGGCACCCTGAGGCCTCCGGGAGCCGACGCCGCCCGCCTGGGGAGCACCCCCCAATCCTTCACCCCTGGACTGAAATCCCGAGGGAGTTGTGCAACCCCTAGCCCTGCTCCTTCGTCCCAGGCGGAGCCAGGTTCAGCTGCAAGCATCGAGCCTGCATCTCGGAGGATGGGCCGCCGCTTTCCAGCCAAACTGCTCTAGACTTCAGAAGAGGCAGATAAGAGGCTTCAAACAGCAGGAAAAAAAAGGCAAAAACTTCTCCACTTCCCCCACCCTGTCTCAGCAGCAACAAAGGTAGCACAGTGTGGTGGTGACTTATCCAGTGCTTGTTAGAGTAACCTTGTCTTTTCTAACTTTTCTCTACTTTTCTCCTTCTTTCTCTTTGCCTCTCTTACCATTAGATAAAGAGATACCCATTTGTTTGGCACCAACATTTAATCTCGTTTGGTTTTAATCTGGTCTTTGGGAATATTTTGAACCTTCAAAGTTCTTTCCTTTTTATACTCAGAGATTTCCTTTTCTTTGCCCTTCTGGGTGTAAATCAGATAGTAACAAAGTGTCATAATGCTCTCCACGGTTCTGTGAGGCGCCACAATGTCACAATGGACTTTTGGTTCCATGAACTTTGGTACTGTCAGCAACAGTCTCCTTGGCTCCGCAGGGTCACAATGGACCCTTGGCTCCGTGAGGTTCAGTAGCGTAACACGGACGCCTTGATTGCATGAGGTTGTGCAGTGTCACAATGATCTCCTTGGTTCTGCGGCCCTGCTGTGTAACAATGGGCCCCTTCCTTTGCTGATGGCTCTGCGTCCTGCCTGCCTCTGCCTTGGCACACAAAGCCTTGGGCTGCTCCAGACTCCTTCTGGGGGACACGTTGCACCACTGCACTGCCCTGGGAGAGAAATTCCTTTCTCCTTGTGTCCAGCCTGGACCTGCCCAGCTGCCCTTGGCATTAATTCTTTCTTTTGCCAGCTGGTCTCTACTAGCTAGAAAGGATCCACCATGTCTGAAACCACCCTTCAAGCCCACCCAGGACTCTCCTCCACTGTCCTCAGTCTCCACTCCACTGAGCACAGAGCTCCTTTGTCCCTCTGTAGTGATCATGTGCTCGAGGCCACGGGCACCTGGACAAGAAGGTCGGTTCTTTTCTACAGGAAGGAAACCACAGAACCCCAGTGTTTTGAAGGCAGATGAGAGGCAGCCACCAGAGGCCAAGGCAAGGCAGACCTGTCTGTCCTTGCAGCTTCTGTCTGAAAGCAACCCTTGGACATACGGGGAGTTTTGGAGGTGGAATTCCATTTCAGCTGTGGGTGCCTGGACGGGAATGACACTTCTTCTCCCCAGGAAGGAAAGGGCAGAGCCCCAGTGTTTCAAAGGCTGATTAGTGGTGCCTCAAGGAGGCCAAGGCCAGCCAGACCTGTTTGTCTTGGCAGCTTTTGTCTTGGAGCAATCCTTGGCTAGATGCAATTTGGGAGGCCAAATCCCAGTTTTGTCCGTGGACATCTGGCCCAGAAGGACAGTTCTTTTCCATTGGCAGCAAAGTGAGGAGGCCCAGTGTTTCAAAGGCAGATGAGAGCTGGCCCTCAGGAAGCCAAGGGAAGCTGGACATTCCTGGCAGCTTTTGTCGGGGAGCTATTCCTTGGAGATATGGAATTTCAGAGGTGGATTCCCAATTTTGGCCATGGATGGCTGGACTTGAAAGATGGTTTTTTCCATGGGAAGAGAAGCACAGCCCCCGCCTGTTTTGAAGGCAGATGCGAGGTGGCCCCTAAGAGGCCAAGGCCAGCCTGAGCTGTCTGTCCTGGCAGGTTTCACATGGGAACAATCCTCGGACAGAATCCAATTTGGAGGTAGAATCCTAATTTCAGCCATGGGTCCCTGGAGGAGAAGGACAGTGCTTTCGCACAGAAAGGAAAGCAAGGAACTCCAGCGTTTCAGGGCCAGAGGAGAAGCACCCCTCAACATGCCAAGCTCAGCTGGACCAGGCAGGTGGCCCCCAGGAGGCCAAGCCAACCACACCTGTTCCACGCTCTTTGCAGCCTTGGGGCCCTGCAGCATCACCATTTTGTTCCCCTGAGGCCCAGCAATAGCACAGTGGTCTCCTTGGCTCTACAGCGGCACAAAGGCCCCTTGCTTCCACGAGGCCTGGCTGTGTCACTATGGTTTCCTTGGTTCCATGGGGCTGCAGAATAACACAATGGCCCACTGGTTCCATGAGGTCACAGAGGGTCACAAGGGTCTCCATGATTCCGTAAGGTGCTGCAGGGTCACAATGGCTCCTTGGTTCTATTGGGCTCCCCAGGATCACAATGGCCCCTTGGTTCCACAAGGCCTGGCTGTGGCACACTGGCCCTTTGCTTCCGTGAGACCTTGCAGTGTCACAATGGCCCCTTGCTTCTGTCAGGCCTGGCTGTGTCACAATGGCCCCTGGCTCCCATGAGGCCCTGTGATGTCACAATGGTCTCACTGGTTCCACGAGGCCCTGCAGTTCCACCATGGCCCTTCAGTGTCACAAGGCCTTGAAGTGTCATAATAGTCTCAGCGGGTTGCCCAGCTGCTTCACAATGACCTCCTTGGTTCCATGATGCCCCGTAGCGTAACAACGGTATCCTTGCTTGCACACAGTCAGAATGGCCCCGTGGCCTCCTGGAGCCCCACAGTGTCACTACGATCCCCTTGATTCCACGAGGCCCTGCCGTGCTACAATGACCCCTTGCTTATACAAGGCCCTGCTGTGTCACAATGGCCCCTTGCTTCTGAAGTGTGCAAGAGCCTAATACTAAGAGAAAGGCGCCAAAAAACGCTTCGCCATTATCACTGCTCAACACCTGAAAGGCTTCAAAAGTGCTTCGTCATGATGGCTGCTTATCATAATCACTTTTGAACGCCTGGAAACTACGTGCCGTACGGGCCGTGCATAGCCCGCCTTGAGGCCCATAAAAAGGAAGGCAAAACTGGTGCAAAATGTGGAGGCAAAAGCAAAAGGTAGAATCCCCGCCCTTTGCCTTTCCCCCCACCACCACCATCGCCTGCCGTGAGGCACCCTGAGGCCTCCGGGAGCCGACGCCGCCCGCCTGGGGAGCACCCCCCAATCCTTCACCCCTGGACTGAAATCCCGAGGGAGTTGTGCAACCCCTAGCCCTGCTCCTTCGTCCCAGGCGGAGCCAGGTTCAGCTGCAAGCATCGAGCCTGCATCTCGGAGGATGGGCCGCCGCTTTCCAGCCAAACTGCTCTAGACTTCAGAAGAGGCAGATAAGAGGCTTCAAACAGCAGGAAAAAAAAGGCAAAAACTTCTCCACTTCCCCCACCCTGTCTCAGCAGCAACAAAGGTAGCACAGTGTGGTGGTGACTTATCCAGTGCTTGTTAGAGTAACCTTGTCTTTTCTAACTTTTCTCTACTTTTCTCCTTCTTTCTCTTTGCCTCTCTTACCATTAGATAAAGAGATACCCATTTGTTTGGCACCAACATTTAATCTCGTTTGGTTTTAATCTGGTCTTTGGGAATATTTTGAACCTTCAAAGTTCTTTCCTTTTTATACTCAGAGATTTCCTTTTCTTTGCCCTTCTGGGTGTAAATCAGATAGTAACAAAGTGTCATAATGCTCTCCACGGTTCTGTGAGGCGCCACAATGTCACAATGGACTTTTGGTTCCATGAACTTTGGTACTGTCAGCAACAGTCTCCTTGGCTCCGCAGGGTCACAATGGACCCTTGGCTCCGTGAGGTTCAGTAGCGTAACACGGACGCCTTGATTGCATGAGGTTGTGCAGTGTCACAATGATCTCCTTGGTTCTGCGGCCCTGCTGTGTAACAATGGGCCCCTTCCTTTGCTGATGGCTCTGCGTCCTGCCTGCCTCTGCCTTGGCACACAAAGCCTTGGGCTGCTCCAGCCTCCTTCTGGGGGACACGTTGCACCACTGCACTGCCCTGGGAGAGAAATTCCTTTCTCCTTGTGTCCAGCCTGGACCTGCCCAGCTGCCCTTGGCATTAATTCTTTCTTTTGCCAGCTGGTCTCTACTAGGTAGAAAGGATCCACCATGTCTGAAACCACCCTTCAAGCCCACCCAGGACTCTCCTCCACTGTCCTCAGTCTCCACTCCACTGAGCACAGAGCTCCTTTGTCCCTCTGTAGTGATCATGTGCTCGAGGCCACGGGCACCTGGACAAGAAGGTCGGTTCTTTTCTACAGGAAGGAAACCACAGAACCCCAGTGTTTTGAAGGCAGATGAGAGGCAGCCACCAGAGGCCAAGGCAAGGCAGACCTGTCTGTCCTTGCAGCTTCTGTCTGAAAGCAACCCTTGGACATACGGGGAGTTTTGGAGGTGGAATTCCATTTCAGCTGTGGGTGCCTGGACGGGAATGACACTTCTTCTCCCCAGGAAGGAAAGGGCAGAGCCCCAGTGTTTCAAAGGCTGATTAGTGGTGCCTCAAGGAGGCCAAGGCCAGCCAGACCTGTTTGTCTTGGCAGCTTTTGTCTTGGAGCAATCCTTGGCTAGATGCAATTTGGGAGGCCAAATCCCAGTTTTGTCCGTGGACATCTGGCCCAGAAGGACAGTTCTTTTCCATTGGCAGCAAAGTGAGGAGGCCCAGTGTTTCAAAGGCAGATGAGAGCTGGCCCTCAGGAAGCCAAGGGAAGCTGGACATTCCTGGCAGCTTTTGTCGGGGAGCTATTCCTTGGAGATATGGAATTTCAGAGGTGGATTCCCAATTTTGGCCATGGATGGCTGGACTTGAAAGATGGTTTTTTCCATGGGAAGAGAAGCACAGCCCCCGCGTGTTTTGAAGGCAGATGCGAGGTGGCCCCTAAGAGGCCAAGGCCAGCCTGAGCTGTCTGTCCTGGCAGGTTTCACATGGGAACAATCCTCGGACAGAATCCAATTTGGAGGTAGAATCCTAATTTCAGCCATGGGTCCCTGGAGGAGAAGGACAGTGCTTTCGCACAGAAAGGAAAGCAAGGAACTCCAGCGTTTCAGGGCCAGAGGAGAAGCACCCCTCAACATGCCAAGCTCAGCTGGACCAGGCAGGTGGCCCCCAGGAGGCCAAGCCAACCACACCTGTTCCACGCTCTTTGCAGCCTTGGGGCCCTGCAGCATCACCATTTTGTTCCCCTGAGGCCCAGCAATAGCACAGTGGTCTCCTTGGCTCTACAGCAGCACAAAGGCCCCTTGCTTCCACGAGGCCTGGCTGTGTCACAATGGTTTCCTTGGTTCCATGGGGCTGCAGAATAACACAATGGCCCACTGGTTCCATGAGGTCACAGAGGGTCACAAGGGTCTCCATGATTCCGTAAGGTGCTGCAGGGTCACAATGGCTCCTTGGTTCTATTGGGCTCCCCAGGATCACAATGGCCCCTTGGTTCCACAAGGCCTGGCTGTGGCACACTGGCCCTTTGCTTCCGTGAGACCTTGCAGTGTCACAATGGCCCCTTGCTTCTGTCAGGCCTGGCTGTGTCACAATGGCCCCTGGCTCCCATGAGGCCCTGTGATGTCACAATGGTCTCACTGGTTCCACGAGGCCCTGCAGTTCCACCATGGCCCTTCAGTGTCACAAGGCCTTGAAGTGTCATAATAGTCTCAGCGGGTTGCCCAGCTGCTTCACAATGGCCTCCTTGGTTCCATGATGCCCCGTAGCGTAACAACGGTATCCTTGCTTGCACACAGTCAGAATGGCCCCGTGGCCTCCTGGAGCCCCACAGTGTCACTACGATCCCCTTGATTCCACGAGGCCCTGCCGTGCTACAATGACCCCTTGCTTATACAAGGCCCTGCTGTGTCACAATGGCCCCTTGCTTCTGAAGTGTGCAAGAGCCTAATACTAAGAGAAAGGCGCCAAAAAACGCTTCGCCATTATCACTGCTCAACACCTGAAAGGCTTCAAAAGTGCTTCGTCATGATGGCTGCTTATCATAATCACTTTTGAACGCCTGGAAACTACGTGCCGTACGGGCCGTGCATAGCCCGCCTTGAGGCCCATAAAAAGGAAGGCAAAACTGGTGCAAAATGTGGAGGCAAAAGCAAAAGGTAGAATCCCCGCCCTTTGCCTTTCCCCCCACCACCACCATCGCCTGCCGTGAGGCACCCTGAGGCCTCCGGGAGCCGATGCCGCCCGCCTGGGGAGCACCCCCCAATCCTTCACCCCTGGACTGAAATCCCGAGGGAGTTGTGCAACCCCTAGCCCTGCTCCTTCGTCCCAGGCAGAGCCAGGTTCAGCTGCAAGCATCGAGCCTGCATCTCGGAGGATGGGCCGCCGCTTTCCAGCCAAACTGCTCTAGACTTCAGAAGAGGCAGATAAGAGGCTTCAAACAGCAGGAAAAAAAAGGCAAAAACTTCTCCACTTCCCCCACCCTGTCTCAGCAGCAACAAAGGTAGCACAGTGTGGTGGTGACTTATCCAGTGCTTGTTAGAGTAACCTTGTCTTTTCTAACTTTTCTCTACTTTTCTCCTTCTTTCTCTTTGCCTCTCTTACCATTAGATAAAGAGATACCCATTTGTTTGGCACCAACATTTAATCTCGTTTGGTTTTAATCTGGTCTTTGGGAATATTTTGAACCTTCAAAGTTCTTTCCTTTTTATACTCAGAGATTTCCTTTTCTTTGCCCTTCTGGGTGTAAATCAGATAGTAACAAAGTGTCATAATGCTCTCCACGGTTCTGTGAGGCGCCACAATGTCACAATGGACTTTTGGTTCCATGAACTTTGGTACTGTCAGCAACAGTCTCCTTGGCTCCGCAGTGTCACAATGGACCCTTGGCTCCGTGAGGTTCAGTAGCGTAACACGGACGCCTTGATTGCATGAGGTTGTGCAGTGTCACAATGATCTCCTTGGTTCTGCGGCCCTGCTGTGTAACAATGGGCCCCTTCCTTTGCTGATGGCTCTGCGTCCTGCCTGCCTCTGCCTTGGCACACAAAGCCTTGGGCTGCTCCAGACTCCTTCTGGGGGACACGTTGCACCACTGCACTGCCCTGGGAGAGAAATTCCTTTCTCCTTGTGTCCAGCCTGGACCTGCCCAGCTGCCCTTGGCATTAATTCTTTCTTTTGCCAGCTGGTCTCTACTAGGTAGAAAGGATCCACCATGTCTGAAACCACCCTTCAAGCCCACCCAGGACTCTCCTCCACTGTCCTCAGTCTCCACTCCACTGAGCACAGAGCTCCTTTGTCCCTCTGTAGTGATCATGTGCTCGAGGCCACGGGCACCTGGACAAGAAGGTCGGTTCTTTTCTACAGGAAGGAAACCACAGAACCCCAGTGTTTTGAAGGCAGATGAGAGGCAGCCACCAGAGGCCAAGGCAAGGCAGACGTGTCTGTCCTTGCAGCTTCTGTCTGAAAGCAACCCTTGGACATACGGGGAGTTTTGGAGGTGGAATTCCATTTCAGCTGTGGGTGCCTGGACGGGAATGACACTTCTTCTCCCCAGGAAGGAAAGGGCAGAGCCCCAGTGTTTCAAAGGCTGATTAGTGGTGCCTCAAGGAGGCCAAGGCCAGCCAGACCTGTTTGTCTTGGCAGCTTTTGTCTTGGAGCAATCCTTGGCTAGATGCAATTTGGGAGGCCAAATCCCAGTTTTGTCCGTGGACATCTGGCCCAGAAGGACAGTTCTTTTCCATTGGCAGCAAAGTGAGGAGGCCCAGTGTTTCAAAGGCAGATGAGAGCTGGCCCTCAGGAAGCCAAGGGAAGCTGGACATTCCTGGCAGCTTTTGTCGGGGAGCTATTCCTTGGAGATATGGAATTTCAGAGGTGGATTCCCAATTTTGGCCATGGATGGCTGGACTTGAAAGATGGTTTTTTCCATGGGAAGAGAAGCACAGCCCCCGCGTGTTTTGAAGGCAGATGCGAGGTGGCCCCTAAGAGGCCAAGGCCAGCCTGAGCTGTCTGTCCTGGCAGGTTTCACATGGGAACAATCCTCGGACAGAATCCAATTTGGAGGTAGAATCCTAATTTCAGCCATGGGTCCCTGGAGGAGAAGGACAGTGCTTTCGCACAGAAAGGAAAGCAAGGAACTCCAGCGTTTCAGGGCCAGAGGAGAAGCACCCCTCAACATGCCAAGCTCAGCTGGACCAGGCAGGTGGCCCCCAGGAGGCCAAGCCAACCACACCTGTTCCACGCTCTTTGCAGCCTTGGGGCCCTGCAGCATCACCATTTTGTTCCCCTGAGGCCCAGCAATAGCACAGTGGTCTCCTTGGCTCTACAGCGGCACAAAGGCCCCTTGCTTCCACGAGGCCTGGCTGTGTCACTATGGTTTCCTTGGTTCCATGGGGCTGCAGAATAACACAATGGCCCACTGGTTCCATGAGGTCACAGAGGGTCACAAGGGTCTCCATGATTCCGTAAGGTGCTGCAGGGTCACAATGGCTCCTTGGTTCTATTGGGCTCCCCAGGATCACAATGGCCCCTTGGTTCCACAAGGCCTGGCTGTGGCACACTGGCCCTTTGCTTCCGTGAGACCTTGCAGTGTCACAATGGCCCCTTGCTTCTGTCAGGCCTGGCTGTGTCACAATGGCCCCTGGCTCCCATGAGGCCCTGTGATGTCACAATGGTCTCACTGGTTCCACGAGGCCCTGCAGTTCCACCATGGCCCTTCAGTGTCACAAGGCCTTGAAGTGTCATAATAGTCTCAGCGGGTTGCCCAGCTGCTTCACAATGACCTCCTTGGTTCCATGATGCCCCGTAGCGTAACAACGGTATCCTTGCTTGCACACAGTCAGAATGGCCCCGTGGCCTCCTGGAGCCCCACAGTGTCACTACGATCCCCTTGATTCCACGAGGCCCTGCCGTGCTACAATGACCCCTTGCTTATACAAGGCCCTGCTGTGTCACAATGGCCCCTTGCTTCTGAAGTGTGCAAGAGCCTAATACTAAGAGAAAGGCGCCAAAAAACGCTTCGCCATTATCACTGCTCAACACCTGAAAGGCTTCAAAAGTGCTTCGTCATGATGGCTGCTTATCATAATCACTTTTGAACGCCTGGAAACTACGTGCCGTACGGGCCGTGCATAGCCCGCCTTGAGGCCCATAAAAAGGAAGGCAAAACTGGTGCAAAATGTGGAGGCAAAAGCAAAAGGTAGAATCCCCGCCCTTTGCCTTTCCCCCCACCACCACCATCGCCTGCCGTGAGGCACCCTGAGGCCTCCGGGAGCCGACGCCGCCCGCCTGGGGAGCACCCCCCAATCCTTCACCCCTGGACTGAAATCCCGAGGGAGTTGTGCAACCCCTAGCCCTGCTCCTTCGTCCCAGGCGGAGCCAGGTTCAGCTGCAAGCATCGAGCCTGCATCTCGGAGGATGGGCTGCCGCTTTCCAGCCAAACTGCTCTAGACTTCAGAAGAGGCAGATAAGAGGCTTCAAACAGCAGGAAAAAAAAGGCAAAAACTTCTCCACTTCCCCCACCCTGTCTCAGCAGCAACAAAGGTAGCACAGTGTGGTGGTGACTTATCCAGTGCTTGTTAGAGTAACCTTGTCTTTTCTAACTTTTCTCTACTTTTCTCCTTCTTTCTCTTTGCCTCTCTTACCATTAGATAAAGAGATACCCATTTGTTTGGCACCAACATTTAATCTCGTTTGGTTTTAATCTGGTCTTTGGGAATATTTTGAACCTTCAAAGTTCTTTCCTTTTTATACTCAGAGATTTCCTTTTCTTTGCCCTTCTGGGTGTAAATCAGATAGTAACAAAGTGTCATAATGCTCTCCACGGTTCTGTGAGGCGCCACAATGTCACAATGGACTTTTGGTTCCATGAACTTTGGTACTGTCAGCAACAGTCTCCTTGGCTCCGCAGTGTCACAATGGACCCTTGGCTCCGTGAGGTTCAGTAGCGTAACACGGACGCCTTGATTGCATGAGGTTGTGCAGTGTCACAATGATCTCCTTGGTTCTGCGGCCCTGCTGTGTAACAATGGGCCCCTTCCTTTGCTGATGGCTCTGCGTCCTGCCTGCCTCTGCCTTGGCACACAAAGCCTTGGGCTGCTCCAGACTCCTTCTGGGGGACACGTTGCACCACTGCACTGCCCTGGGAGAGAAATTCCTTTCTCCTTGTGTCCAGCCTGGACCTGCCCAGCTGCCCTTGGCATTAATTCTTTCTTTTGCCAGCTGGTCTCTACTAGGTAGAAAGGATCCACCATGTCTGAAACCACCCTTCAAGCCCACCCAGGACTCTCCTCCACTGTCCTCAGTCTCCACTCCACTGAGCACAGAGCTCCTTTGTCCCTCTGTAGTGATCATGTGCTCGAGGCCACGGGCACCTGGACAAGAAGGTCGGTTCTTTTCTACAGGAAGGAAACCACAGAACCCCAGTGTTTTGAAGGCAGATGAGAGGCAGCCACCAGAGGCCAAGGCAAGGCAGACGTGTCTGTCCTTGCAGCTTCTGTCTGAAAGCAACCCTTGGACATACGGGGAGTTTTGGAGGTGGAATTCCATTTCAGCTGTGGGTGCCTGGACGGGAATGACACTTCTTCTCCCCAGGAAGGAAAGGGCAGAGCCCCAGTGTTTCAAAGGCTGATTAGTGGTGCCTCAAGGAGGCCAAGGCCAGCCAGACCTGTTTGTCTTGGCAGCTTTTGTCTTGGAGCAATCCTTGGCTAGATGCAATTTGGGAGGCCAAATCCCAGTTTTGTCCGTGGACATCTGGCCCAGAAGGACAGTTCTTTTCCATTGGCAGCAAAGTGAGGAGGCCCAGTGTTTCAAAGGCAGATGAGAGCTGGCCCTCAGGAAGCCAAGGGAAGCTGGACATTCCTGGCAGCTTTTGTCGGGGAGCTATTCCTTGGAGATATGGAATTTCAGAGGTGGATTCCCAATTTTGGCCATGGATGGCTGGACTTGAAAGATGGTTTTTTCCATGGGAAGAGAAGCACAGCCCCCGCGTGTTTTGAAGGCAGATGCGAGGTGGCCCCTAAGAGGCCAAGGCCAGCCTGAGCTGTCTGTCCTGGCAGGTTTCACATGGGAACAATCCTCGGACAGAATCCAATTTGGAGGTAGAATCCTAATTTCAGCCATGGGTCCCTGGAGGAGAAGGACAGTGCTTTCGCACAGAAAGGAAAGCAAGGAACTCCAGCGTTTCAGGGCCAGAGGAGAAGCACCCCTCAACATGCCAAGCTCAGCTGGACCAGGCAGGTGGCCCCCAGGAGGCCAAGCCAACCACACCTGTTCCACGCTCTTTGCAGCCTTGGGGCCCTGCAGCATCACCATTTTGTTCCCCTGAGGCCCAGCAATAGCACAGTGGTCTCCTTGGCTCTACAGCGGCACAAAGGCCCCTTGCTTCCACGAGGCCTGGCTGTGTCACAATGGTTTCCTTGGTTCCATGGGGCTGCAGAATAACACAATGGCCCACTGGTTCCATGAGGTCACAGAGGGTCACAAGGGTCTCCATGATTCCGTAAGGTGCTGCAGGGTCACAATGGCTCCTTGGTTCTATTGGGCTCCCCAGGATCACAATGGCCCCTTGGTTCCACAAGGCCTGGCTGTGGCACACTGGCCCTTTGCTTCCGTGAGACCTTGCAGTGTCACAATGGCCCCTTGCTTCTGTCAGGCCTGGCTGTGTCACAATGGCCCCTGGCTCCCATGAGGCCCTGTGATGTCACAATGGTCTCACTGGTTCCACGAGGCCCTGCAGTTCCACCATGGCCCTTCAGTGTCACAAGGCCTTGAAGTGTCATAATAGTCTCAGCGGGTTGCCCAGCTGCTTCACAATGGCCTCCTTGGTTCCATGATGCCCCGTAGCGTAACAACGGTATCCTTGCTTGCACACAGTCAGAATGGCCCCGTGGCCTCCTGGAGCCCCACAGTGTCACTACGATCCCCTTGATTCCACGAGGCCCTGCCGTGCTACAATGACCCCTTGCTTATACAAGGCCCTGCTGTGTCACAATGGCCCCTTGCTTCTGAAGTGTGCAAGAGCCTAATACTAAGAGAAAGGCGCCAAAAAACGCTTCGCCATTATCACTGCTCAACACCTGAAAGGCTTCAAAAGTGCTTCGTCATGATGGCTGCTTATCATAATCACTTTTGAACGCCTGGAAACTACGTGCCGTACGGGCCGTGCATAGCCCGCCTTGAGGCCCATAAAAAGGAAGGCAAAACTGGTGCAAAATGTGGAGGCAAAAGCAAAAGGTAGAATCCCCGCCCTTTGCCTTTCCCCCCACCACCACCATCGCCTGCCGTGAGGCACCCTGAGGCCTCCGGGAGCCGACGCCGCCCGCCTGGGGAGCACCCCCCAATCCTTCACCCCTGGACTGAAATCCCGAGGGAGTTGTGCAACCCCTAGCCCTGCTCCTTCGTCCCAGGCGGAGCCAGGTTCAGCTGCAAGCATCGAGCCTGCATCTCGGAGGATGGGCCGCCGCTTTCCAGCCAAACTGCTCTAGACTTCAGAAGAGGCAGATAAGAGGCTTCAAACAGCAGGAAAAAAAAGGCAAAAACTTCTCCACTTCCCCCACCCTGTCTCAGCAGCAACAAAGGTAGCACAGTGTGGTGGTGACTTATCCAGTGCTTGTTAGAGTAACCTTGTCTTTTCTAACTTTTCTCTACTTTTCTCCTTCTTTCTCTTTGCCTCTCTTACCATTAGATAAAGAGATACCCATTTGTTTGGCACCAACATTTAATCTCGTTTGGTTTTAATCTGGTCTTTGGGAATATTTTGAACCTTCAAAGTTCTTTCCTTTTTATACTCAGAGATTTCCTTTTCTTTGCCCTTCTGGGTGTAAATCAGATAGTAACAAAGTGTCATAATGCTCTCCACGGTTCTGTGAGGCGCCACAATGTCACAATGGACTTTTGGTTCCATGAACTTTGGTACTGTCAGCAACAGTCTCCTTGGCTCCGCAGTGTCACAATGGACCCTTGGCTCCGTGAGGTTCAGTAGCGTAACACGGACGCCTTGATTGCATGAGGTTGTGCAGTGTCACAATGATCTCCTTGGTTCTGGGCCCTGCTGTGTAACAATGGGCCCCTTCCTTTGCTGATGGCTCTGCGTCCTGCCTGCCTCTGCCTTGGCACACAAAGCCTTGGGCTGCTCCAGACTCCTTCTGGGGGACATGTTGCACCACTGCACTGCCCTGGGAGAGAAATTCCTTTCTCCTTGTGTCCAGCCTGGACCTGCCCAGCTGCCCTTGGCATTAATTCTTTCTTTTGCCAGCTGGTCTCTACTAGGTAGAAAGGATCCACCATGTCTGAAACCACCCTTCAAGCCCACCCAGGACTCTCCTCCACTGTCCTCAGTCTCCACTCCACTGAGCACAGAGCTCCTTTGTCCCTCTGTAGTGATCATGTGCTCGAGGCCACGGGCACCTGGACAAGAAGGTCGGTTCTTTTCTACAGGAAGGAAACCACAGAACCCCAGTGTTTTGAAGGCAGATGAGAGGCAGCCACCAGAGGCCAAGGCAAGGCAGACGTGTCTGTCCTTGCAGCTTCTGTCTGAAAGCAACCCTTGGACATACGGGGAGTTTTGGAGGTGGAATTCCATTTCAGCTGTGGGTGCCTGGACGGGAATGACACTTCTTCTCCCCAGGAAGGAAAGGGCAGAGCCCCAGTGTTTCAAAGGCTGATTAGTGGTGCCTCAAGGAGGCCAAGGCCAGCCAGACCTGTTTGTCTTGGCAGCTTTTGTCTTGGAGCAATCCTTGGCTAGATGCAATTTGGGAGGCCAAATCCCAGTTTTGTCCGTGGACATCTGGCCCAGAAGGACAGTTCTTTTCCATTGGCAGCAAAGTGAGGAGGCCCAGTGTTTCAAAGGCAGATGAGAGCTGGCCCTCAGGAAGCCAAGGGAAGCTGGACATTCCTGGCAGCTTTTGTCGGGGAGCTATTCCTTGGAGATATGGAATTTCAGAGGTGGATTCCCAATTTTGGCCATGGATGGCTGGACTTGAAAGATGGTTTTTTCCATGGGAAGAGAAGCACAGCCCCCGCGTGTTTTGAAGGCAGATGCGAGGTGGCCCCTAAGAGGCCAAGGCCAGCCTGAGCTGTCTGTCCTGGCAGGTTTCACATGGGAACAATCCTCGGACAGAATCCAATTTGGAGGTAGAATCCTAATTTCAGCCATGGGTCCCTGGAGGAGAAGGACAGTGCTTTCGCACAGAAAGGAAAGCAAGGAACTCCAGCGTTTCAGGGCCAGAGGAGAAGCACCCCTCAACATGCCAAGCTCAGCTGGACCAGGCAGGTGGCCCCCAGGAGGCCAAGCCAACCACACCTGTTCCACGCTCTTTGCAGCCTTGGGGCCCTGCAGCATCACCATTTTGTTCCCCTGAGGCCCAGCAATAGCACAGTGGTCTCCTTGGCTCTACAGCGGCACAAAGGCCCCTTGCTTCCACGAGGCCTGGCTGTGTCACTATGGTTTCCTTGGTTCCATGGGGCTGCAGAATAACACAATGGCCCACTGGTTCCATGAGGTCACAGAGGGTCACAAGGGTCTCCATGATTCCGTAAGGTGCTGCAGGGTCACAATGGCTCCTTGGTTCTATTGGGCTCCCCAGGATCACAATGGCCCCTTGGTTCCACAAGGCCTGGCTGTGGCACACTGGCCCTTTGCTTCCGTGAGACCTTGCAGTGTCACAATGGCCCCTTGCTTCTGTCAGGCCTGGCTGTGTCACAATGGCCCCTGGCTCCCATGAGGCCCTGTGATGTCACAATGGTCTCACTGGTTCCACGAGGCCCTGCAGTTCCACCATGGCCCTTCAGTGTCACAAGGCCTTGAAGTGTCATAATAGTCTCAGCGGGTTGCCCAGCTGCTTCACAATGGCCTCCTTGGTTCCATGATGCCCCGTAGCGTAACAACGGTATCCTTGCTTCCACACAGTCAGAATGGCCCCGTGGCCTCCTGGAGCCCCACAGTGTCACTACGATCCCCTTGATTCCACGAGGCCCTGCCGTGCTACAATGACCCCTTGCTTATACAAGGCCCTGCTGTGTCACAATGGCCCCTTGCTTCTGAAGTGTGCAAGAGCCTAATACTAAGAGAAAGGCGCCAAAAAACGCTTCGCCATTATCACTGCTCAACACCTGAAAGGCTTCAAAAGTGCTTCGTCGTGATGGCTGCTTATCATAATCACTTTTGAACGCCTGGAAACTATGTGCCGTACGGGCCGTGCATAGCCCGCCTTGAGGCCCATAAAAAGGAAGGCAAAACTGGTGCAAAATGTGGAGGCAAAAGCAAAAGGTAGAATCCCCGCCCTTTGCCTTTCCCCCCACCACCACCATCGCCTGCCGTGAGGCACCCTGAGGCCTCCGGGAGCCGACGCCGCCCGCCTGGGGAGCACCCCCCAATCCTTCACCCCTGGACTGAAATCCCGAGGGAGTTGTGCAACCCCTAGCCCTGCTCCTTCGTCCCAGGCGGAGCCAGGTTCAGCTGCAAGCATCGAGCCTGCATCTCGGAGGATGGGCCGCCGCTTTCCAGCCAAACTGCTCTAGACTTCAGAAGAGGCAGATAAGAGGCTTCAAACAGCAGGAAAAAAAAGGCAAAAACTTCTCCACTTCCCCCACCCTGTCTCAGCAGCAACAAAGGTAGCACAGTGTGGTGGTGACTTATCCAGTGCTTGTTAGAGTAACCTTGTCTTTTCTAACTTTTCTCTACTTTTCTCCTTCTTTCTCTTTGCCTCTCTTACCATTAGATAAAGAGATACCCATTTGTTTGGCACCAACATTTAATCTCGTTTGGTTTTAATCTGGTCTTTGGGAATATTTTGAACCTTCAAAGTTCTTTCCTTTTTATACTCAGAGATTTCCTTTTCTTTGCCCTTCTGGGTGTAAATCAGATAGTAACAAAGTGTCATAATGCTCTCCACGGTTCTGTGAGGCGCCACAATGTCACAATGGACTTTTGGTTCCATGAACTTTGGTACTGTCAGCAACAGTCTCCTTGGCTCCGCAGTGTCACAATGGACCCTTGGCTCCGTGAGGTTCAGTAGCGTAACACGGACGCCTTGATTGCATGAGGTTGTGCAGTGTCACAATGATCTCCTTGGTTCTGCGGCCCTGCTGTGTAACAATGGGCCCCTTCCTTTGCTGATGGCTCTGCGTCCTGCCTGCCTCTGCCTTGGCACACAAAGCCTTGGGCTGCTCCAGACTCCTTCTGGGGGACACGTTGCACCACTGCACTGCCCTGGGAGAGAAATTCCTTTCTCCTTGTGTCCAGCCTGGACCTGCCCAGCTGCCCTTGGCATTAATTCTTTCTTTTGCCAGCTGGTCTCTACTAGCTAGAAAGGATCCACCATGTCTGAAACCACCCTTCAAGCCCACCCAGGACTCTCCTCCACTGTCCTCAGTCTCCACTCCACTGAGCACAGAGCTCCTTTGTCCCTCTGTAGTGATCATGTGCTCGAGGCCACGGGCACCTGGACAAGAAGGTCGGTTCTTTTCTACAGGAAGGAAACCACAGAACCCCAGTGTTTTGAAGGCAGATGAGAGGCAGCCACCAGAGGCCAAGGCAAGGCAGACGTGTCTGTCCTTGCAGCTTCTGTCTGAAAGCAACCCTTGGACATACGGGGAGTTTTGGAGGTGGAATTCCATTTCAGCTGTGGGTGCCTGGACGGGAATGACACTTCTTCTCCCCAGGAAGGAAAGGGCAGAGCCCCAGTGTTTCAAAGGCTGATTAGTGGTGCCTCAAGGAGGCCAAGGCCAGCCAGACCTGTTTGTCTTGGCAGCTTTTGTCTTGGAGCAATCCTTGGCTAGATGCAATTTGGGAGGCCAAATCCCAGTTTTGTCCGTGGACATCTGGCCCAGAAGGACAGTTCTTTTCCATTGGCAGCAAAGTGAGGAGGCCCAGTGTTTCAAAGGCAGATGAGAGCTGGCCCTCAGGAAGCCAAGGGAAGCTGGACATTCCTGGCAGCTTTTGTCGGGGAGCTATTCCTTGGAGATATGGAATTTCAGAGGTGGATTCCCAATTTTGGCCATGGATGGCTGGACTTGAAAGATGGTTTTTTCCATGGGAAGAGAAGCACAGCCCCCGCGTGTTTTGAAGGCAGATGCGAGGTGGCCCCTAAGAGGCCAAGGCCAGCCTGAGCTGTCTGTCCTGGCAGGTTTCACATGGGAACAATCCTCGGACAGAATCCAATTTGGAGGTAGAATCCTAATTTCAGCCATGGGTCCCTGGAGGAGAAGGACAGTGCTTTCGCACAGAAAGGAAAGCAAGGAACTCCAGCGTTTCAGGGCCAGAGGAGAAGCACCCCTCAACATGCCAAGCTCAGCTGGACCAGGCAGGTGGCCCCCAGGAGGCCAAGCCAACCACACCTGTTCCACGCTCTTTGCAGCCTTGGGGCCCTGCAGCATCACCATTTTGTTCCCCTGAGGCCCAGCAATAGCACAGTGGTCTCCTTGGCTCTACAGCAGCACAAAGGCCCCTTGCTTCCACGAGGCCTGGCTGTGTCACAATGGTTTCCTTGGTTCCATGGGGCTGCAGAATAACACAATGGCCCACTGGTTCCATGAGGTCACAGAGGGTCACAAGGGTCTCCATGATTCCGTAAGGTGCTGCAGGGTCACAATGGCTCCTTGGTTCTATTGGGCTCCCCAGGATCACAATGGCCCCTTGGTTCCACAAGGCCTGGCTGTGGCACACTGGCCCTTTGCTTCCGTGAGACCTTGCAGTGTCACAATGGCCCCTTGCTTCTGTCAGGCCTGGCTGTGTCACAATGGCCCCTGGCTCCCATGAGGCCCTGTGATGTCACAATGGTCTCACTGGTTCCACGAGGCCCTGCAGTTCCACAATGGCCCTTCAGTGTCACAAGGCGTTGAAGTGTCATAATTGTCTCAGCGGGTTGCCCAGCTGCTTCACAATGGCCTCCTTGGTTCCATGATGCCCCGTAGCGTAACAACGGTATCCTTGCTTGCACACAGTCAGAATGGCCCCGTGGCCTCCTGGAGCCCCACAGTGTCACTACGATCCCCTTGATTCCACGAGGCCCTGCCGTGCTACAATGACCCCTTGCTTATACAAGGCCCTGCTGTGTCACAATGGCCCCTTGCTTCTGAAGTGTGCAAGAGCCTAATACTAAGAGAAAGGCGCCAAAAAACGCTTCGCCATTATCACTGCTCAACACCTGAAAGGCTTCAAAAGTGCTTCGTCGTGATGGCTGCTTATCATAATCACTTTTGAACGCCTGGAAACTATGTGCCGTACGGGCCGTGCATAGCCCGCCTTGAGGCCCATAAAAAGGAAGGCAAAACTGGTGCAAAATGTGGAGGCAAAAGCAAAAGGTAGAATCCCCGCCCTTTGCCTTTCCCCCCACCACCACCATCGCCTGCCGTGAGGCACCCTGAGGCCTCCGGGAGCCGACGCCGCCCGCCTGGGGAGCACCCCCCAATCCTTCACCCCTGGACTGAAATCCCGAGGGAGTTGTGCAACCCCTAGCCCTGCTCCTTCGTCCCAGGCGGAGCCAGGTTCAGCTGCAAGCATCGAGCCTGCATCTCGGAGGATGGGCCGCCGCTTTCCAGCCAAACTGCTCTAGACTTCAGAAGAGGCAGATAAGAGGCTTCAAACAGCAGGAAAAAAAAGGCAAAAACTTCTCCACTTCCCCCACCCTGTCTCAGCAGCAACAAAGGTAGCACAGTGTGGTGGTGACTTATCCAGTGCTTGTTAGAGTAACCTTGTCTTTTCTAACTTTTCTCTACTTTTCTCCTTCTTTCTCTTTGCCTCTCTTACCATTAGATAAAGAGATACCCATTTGTTTGGCACCAACATTTAATCTCGTTTGGTTTTAATCTGGTCTTTGGGAATATTTTGAACCTTCAAAGTTCTTTCCTTTTTATACTCAGAGATTTCCTTTTCTTTGCCCTTCTGGGTGTAAATCAGATAGTAACAAAGTGTCATAATGCTCTCCACGGTTCTGTGAGGCGCCACAATGTCACAATGGACTTTTGGTTCCATGAACTTTGGTACTGTCAGCAACAGTCTCCTTGGCTCCGCAGGGTCACAATGGACCCTTGGCTCCGTGAGGTTCAGTAGCGTAACACGGACGCCTTGATTGCATGAGGTTGTGCAGTGTCACAATGATCTCCTTGGTTCTGCGGCCCTGCTGTGTAACAATGGGCCCCTTCCTTTGCTGATGGCTCTGCGTCCTGCCTGCCTCTGCCTTGGCACACAAAGCCTTGGGCTGCTCCAGACTCCTTCTGGGGGACACGTTGCACCACTGCACTGCCCTGGGAGAGAAATTCCTTTCTCCTTGTGTCCAGCCTGGACCTGCCCAGCTGCCCTTGGCATTAATTCTTTCTTTTGCCAGCTGGTCTCTACTAGGTAGAAAGGATCCACCATGTCTGAAACCACCCTTCAAGCCCACCCAGGACTCTCCTCCACTGTCCTCAGTCTCCACTCCACTGAGCACAGAGCTCCTTTGTCCCTCTGTAGTGATCATGTGCTCGAGGCCACGGGCACCTGGACAAGAAGGTCGGTTCTTTTCTACAGGAAGGAAACCACAGAACCCCAGTGTTTTGAAGGCAGATGAGAGGCAGCCACCAGAGGCCAAGGCAAGGCAGACGTGTCTGTCCTTGCAGCTTCTGTCTGAAAGCAACCCTTGGACATACGGGGAGTTTTGGAGGTGGAATTCCATTTCAGCTGTGGGTGCCTGGACGGGAATGACACTTCTTCTCCCCAGGAAGGAAAGGGCAGAGCCCCAGTGTTTCAAAGGCTGATTAGTGGTGCCTCAAGGAGGCCAAGGCCAGCCAGACCTGTTTGTCTTGGCAGCTTTTGTCTTGGAGCAATCCTTGGCTAGATGCAATTTGGGAGGCCAAATCCCAGTTTTGTCCGTGGACATCTGGCCCAGAAGGACAGTTCTTTTCCATTGGCAGCAAAGTGAGGAGGCCCAGTGTTTCAAAGGCAGATGAGAGCTGGCCCTCAGGAAGCCAAGGGAAGCTGGACATTCCTGGCAGCTTTTGTCGGGGAGCTATTCCTTGGAGATATGGAATTTCAGAGGTGGATTCCCAATTTTGGCCATGGATGGCTGGACTTGAAAGATGGTTTTTTCCATGGGAAGAGAAGCACAGCCCCCGCCTGTTTTGAAGGCAGATGCGAGGTGGCCCCTAAGAGGCCAAGGCCAGCCTGAGCTGTCTGTCCTGGCAGGTTTCACATGGGAACAATCCTCGGACAGAATCCAATTTGGAGGTAGAATCCTAATTTCAGCCATGGGTCCCTGGAGGAGAAGGACAGTGCTTTCGCACAGAAAGGAAAGCAAGGAACTCCAGCGTTTCAGGGCCAGAGGAGAAGCACCCCTCAACATGCCAAGCTCAGCTGGACCAGGCAGGTGGCCCCCAGGAGGCCAAGCCAACCACACCTGTTCCACGCTCTTTGCAGCCTTGGGGCCCTGCAGCATCACCATTTTGTTCCCCTGAGGCCCAGCAATAGCACAGTGGTCTCCTTGGCTCTACAGCGGCACAAAGGCCCCTTGCTTCCACGAGGCCTGGCTGTGTCACTATGGTTTCCTTGGTTCCATGGGGCTGCAGAATAACACAATGGCCCACTGGTTCCATGAGGTCACAGAGGGTCACAAGGGTCTCCATGATTCCGTAAGGTGCTGCAGGGTCACAATGGCTCCTTGGTTCTATTGGGCTCCCCAGGATCACAATGGCCCCTTGGTTCCACAAGGCCTGGCTGTGGCACACTGGCCCTTTGCTTCCGTGAGACCTTGCAGTGTCACAATGGCCCCTTGCTTCTGTCAGGCCTGGCTGTGTCACAATGGCCCCTGGCTCCCATGAGGCCCTGTGATGTCACAATGGTCTCACTGGTTCCACGAGGCCCTGCAGTTCCACCATGGCCCTTCAGTGTCACAAGGCCTTGAAGTGTCATAATAGTCTCAGCGGGTTGCCCAGCTGCTTCACAATGACCTCCTTGGTTCCATGATGCCCCGTAGCGTAACAACGGTATCCTTGCTTGCACACAGTCAGAATGGCCCCGTGGCCTCCTGGAGCCCCACAGTGTCACTACGATCCCCTTGATTCCACGAGGCCCTGCCGTGCTACAATGACCCCTTGCTTATACAAGGCCCTGCTGTGTCACAATGGCCCCTTGCTTCTGAAGTGTGCAAGAGCCTAATACTAAGAGAAAGGCGCCAAAAAACGCTTCGCCATTATCACTGCTCAACACCTGAAAGGCTTCAAAAGTGCTTCGTCGTGATGGCTGCTTATCATAATCACTTTTGAACGCCTGGAAACTATGTGCCGTACGGGCCGTGCATAGCCCGCCTTGAGGCCCATAAAAAGGAAGGCAAAACTGGTGCAAAATGTGGAGGCAAAAGCAAAAGGTAGAATCCCCGCCCTTTGCCTTTCCCCCCACCACCACCATCGCCTGCCGTGAGGCACCCTGAGGCCTCCGGGAGCCGACGCCGCCCGCCTGGGGAGCACCCCCCAATCCTTCACCCCTGGACTGAAATCCCGAGGGAGTTGTGCAACCCCTAGCCCTGCTCCTTCGTCCCAGGCGGAGCCAGGTTCAGCTGCAAGCATCGAGCCTGCATCTCGGAGGATGGGCCGCCGCTTTCCAGCCAAACTGCTCTAGACTTCAGAAGAGGCAGATAAGAGGCTTCAAACAGCAGGAAAAAAAAGGCAAAAACTTCTCCACTTCCCCCACCCTGTCTCAGCAGCAACAAAGGTAGCACAGTGTGGTGGTGACTTATCCAGTGCTTGTTAGAGTAACCTTGTCTTTTCTAACTTTTCTCTACTTTTCTCCTTCTTTCTCTTTGCCTCTCTTACCATTAGATAAAGAGATACCCATTTGTTTGGCACCAACATTTAATCTCGTTTGGTTTTAATCTGGTCTTTGGGAATATTTTGAACCTTCAAAGTTCTTTCCTTTTTATACTCAGAGATTTCCTTTTCTTTGCCCTTCTGGGTGTAAATCAGATAGTAACAAAGTGTCATAATGCTCTCCACGGTTCTGTGAGGCGCCACAATGTCACAATGGACTTTTGGTTCCATGAACTTTGGTACTGTCAGCAACAGTCTCCTTGGCTCCGCAGGGTCACAATGGACCCTTGGCTCCGTGAGGTTCAGTAGCGTAACACGGACGCCTTGATTGCATGAGGTTGTGCAGTGTCACAATGATCTCCTTGGTTCTGCGGCCCTGCTGTGTAACAATGGGCCCCTTCCTTTGCTGATGGCTCTGCGTCCTGCCTGCCTCTGCCTTGGCACACAAAGCCTTGGGCTGCTCCAGACTCCTTCTGGGGGACACGTTGCACCACTGCACTGCCCTGGGAGAGAAATTCCTTTCTCCTTGTGTCCAGCCTGGACCTGCCCAGCTGCCCTTGGCATTAATTCTTTCTTTTGCCAGCTGGTCTCTACTAGGTAGAAAGGATCCACCATGTCTGAAACCACCCTTCAAGCCCACCCAGGACTCTCCTCCACTGTCCTCAGTCTCCACTCCACTGAGCACAGAGCTCCTTTGTCCCTCTGTAGTGATCATGTGCTCGAGGCCACGGGCACCTGGACAAGAAGGTCGGTTCTTTTCTACAGGAAGGAAACCACAGAACCCCAGTGTTTTGAAGGCAGATGAGAGGCAGCCACCAGAGGCCAAGGCAAGGCAGACGTGTCTGTCCTTGCAGCTTCTGTCTGAAAGCAACCCTTGGACATACGGGGAGTTTTGGAGGTGGAATTCCATTTCAGCTGTGGGTGCCTGGACGGGAATGACACTTCTTCTCCCCAGGAAGGAAAGGGCAGAGCCCCAGTGTTTCAAAGGCTGATTAGTGGTGCCTCAAGGAGGCCAAGGCCAGCCAGACCTGTTTGTCTTGGCAGCTTTTGTCTTGGAGCAATCCTTGGCTAGATGCAATTTGGGAGGCCAAATCCCAGTTTTGTCCGTGGACATCTGGCCCAGAAGGACAGTTCTTTTCCATTGGCAGCAAAGTGAGGAGGCCCAGTGTTTCAAAGGCAGATGAGAGCTGGCCCTCAGGAAGCCAAGGGAAGCTGGACATTCCTGGCAGCTTTTGTCGGGGAGCTATTCCTTGGAGATATGGAATTTCAGAGGTGGATTCCCAATTTTGGCCATGGATGGCTGGACTTGAAAGATGGTTTTTTCCATGGGAAGAGAAGCACAGCCCCCGCCTGTTTTGAAGGCAGATGCGAGGTGGCCCCTAAGAGGCCAAGGCCAGCCTGAGCTGTCTGTCCTGGCAGGTTTCACATGGGAACAATCCTCGGACAGAATCCAATTTGGAGGTAGAATCCTAATTTCAGCCATGGGTCCCTGGAGGAGAAGGACAGTGCTTTCGCACAGAAAGGAAAGCAAGGAACTCCAGCGTTTCAGGGCCAGAGGAGAAGCACCCCTCAACATGCCAAGCTCAGCTGGACCAGGCAGGTGGCCCCCAGGAGGCCAAGCCAACCACACCTGTTCCACGCTCTTTGCAGCCTTGGGGCCCTGCAGCATCACCATTTTGTTCCCCTGAGGCCCAGCAATAGCACAGTGGTCTCCTTGGCTCTACAGCGGCACAAAGGCCCCTTGCTTCCACGAGGCCTGGCTGTGTCACTATGGTTTCCTTGGTTCCATGGGGCTGCAGAATAACACAATGGCCCACTGGTTCCATGAGGTCACAGAGGGTCACAAGGGTCTCCATGATTCCGTAAGGTGCTGCAGGGTCACAATGGCTCCTTGGTTCTATTGGGCTCCCCAGGATCACAATGGCCCCTTGGTTCCACAAGGCCTGGCTGTGGCACACTGGCCCTTTGCTTCCGTGAGACCTTGCAGTGTCACAATGGCCCCTTGCTTCTGTCAGGCCTGGCTGTGTCACAATGGCCCCTGGCTCCCATGAGGCCCTGTGATGTCACAATGGTCTCACTGGTTCCACGAGGCCCTGCAGTTCCACCATGGCCCTTCAGTGTCACAAGGCCTTGAAGTGTCATAATAGTCTCAGCGGGTTGCCCAGCTGCTTCACAATGACCTCCTTGGTTCCATGATGCCCCGTAGCGTAACAACGGTATCCTTGCTTGCACACAGTCAGAATGGCCCCGTGGCCTCCTGGAGCCCCACAGTGTCACTACGATCCCCTTGATTCCACGAGGCCCTGCCGTGCTACAATGACCCCTTGCTTATACAAGGCCCTGCTGTGTCACAATGGCCCCTTGCTTCTGAAGTGTGCAAGAGCCTAATACTAAGAGAAAGGCGCCAAAAAACGCTTCGCCATTATCACTGCTCAACACCTGAAAGGCTTCAAAAGTGCTTCGTCATGATGGCTGCTTATCATAATCACTTTTGAACGCCTGGAAACTACGTGCCGTACGGGCCGTGCATAGCCCGCCTTGAGGCCCATAAAAAGGAAGGCAAAACTGGTGCAAAATGTGGAGGCAAAAGCAAAAGGTAGAATCCCCGCCCTTTGCCTTTCCCCCCACCACCACCATCGCCTGCCGTGAGGCACCCTGAGGCCTCCGGGAGCCGACGCCGCCCGCCTGGGGAGCACCCCCCAATCCTTCACCCCTGGACTGAAATCCCGAGGGAGTTGTGCAACCCCTAGCCCTGCTCCTTCGTCCCAGGCGGAGCCAGGTTCAGCTGCAAGCATCGAGCCTGCATCTCGGAGGATGGGCCGCCGCTTTCCAGCCAAACTGCTCTAGACTTCAGAAGAGGCAGATAAGAGGCTTCAAACAGCAGGAAAAAAAAGGCAAAAACTTCTCCACTTCCCCCACCCTGTCTCAGCAGCAACAAAGGTAGCACAGTGTGGTGGTGACTTATCCAGTGCTTGTTAGAGTAACCTTGTCTTTTCTAACTTTTCTCTACTTTTCTCCTTCTTTCTCTTTGCCTCTCTTACCATTAGATAAAGAGATACCCATTTGTTTGGCACCAACATTTAATCTCGTTTGGTTTTAATCTGGTCTTTGGGAATATTTTGAACCTTCAAAGTTCTTTCCTTTTTATACTCAGAGATTTCCTTTTCTTTGCCCTTCTGGGTGTAAATCAGATAGTAACAAAGTGTCATAATGCTCTCCACGGTTCTGTGAGGCGCCACAATGTCACAATGGACTTTTGGTTCCATGAACTTTGGTACTGTCAGCAACAGTCTCCTTGGCTCCGCAGTGTCACAATGGACCCTTGGCTCCGTGAGGTTCAGTAGCGTAACACGGACGCCTTGATTGCATGAGGTTGTGCAGTGTCACAATGATCTCCTTGGTTCTGCGGCCCTGCTGTGTAACAATGGGCCCCTTCCTTTGCTGATGGCTCTGCGTCCTGCCTGCCTCTGCCTTGGCACACAAAGCCTTGGGCTGCTCCAGCCTCCTTCTGGGGGACACGTTGCACCACTGCACTGCCCTGGGAGAGAAATTCCTTTCTCCTTGTGTCCAGCCTGGACCTGCCCAGCTGCCCTTGGCATTAATTCTTTCTTTTGCCAGCTGGTCTCTACTAGGTAGAAAGGATCCACCATGTCTGAAACCACCCTTCAAGCCCACCCAGGACTCTCCTCCACTGTCCTCAGTCTCCACTCCACTGAGCACAGAGCTCCTTTGTCCCTCTGTAGTGATCATGTGCTCGAGGCCACGGGCACCTGGACAAGAAGGTCGGTTCTTTTCTACAGGAAGGAAACCACAGAACCCCAGTGTTTTGAAGGCAGATGAGAGGCAGCCACCAGAGGCCAAGGCAAGGCAGACGTGTCTGTCCTTGCAGCTTCTGTCTGAAAGCAACCCTTGGACATACGGGGAGTTTTGGAGGTGGAATTCCATTTCAGCTGTGGGTGCCTGGACGGGAATGACACTTCTTCTCCCCAGGAAGGAAAGGGCAGAGCCCCAGTGTTTCAAAGGCTGATTAGTGGTGCCTCAAGGAGGCCAAGGCCAGCCAGACCTGTTTGTCTTGGCAGCTTTTGTCTTGGAGCAATCCTTGGCTAGATGCAATTTGGGAGGCCAAATCCCAGTTTTGTCCGTGGACATCTGGCCCAGAAGGACAGTTCTTTTCCATTGGCAGCAAAGTGAGGAGGCCCAGTGTTTCAAAGGCAGATGAGAGCTGGCCCTCAGGAAGCCAAGGGAAGCTGGACATTCCTGGCAGCTTTTGTCGGGGAGCTATTCCTTGGAGATATGGAATTTCAGAGGTGGATTCCCAATTTTGGCCATGGATGGCTGGACTTGAAAGATGGTTTTTTCCATGGGAAGAGAAGCACAGCCCCCGCCTGTTTTGAAGGCAGATGCGAGGTGGCCCCTAAGAGGCCAAGGCCAGCCTGAGCTGTCTGTCCTGGCAGGTTTCACATGGGAACAATCCTCGGACAGAATCCAATTTGGAGGTAGAATCCTAATTTCAGCCATGGGTCCCTGGAGGAGAAGGACAGTGCTTTCGCACAGAAAGGAAAGCAAGGAACTCCAGCGTTTCAGGGCCAGAGGAGAAGCACCCCTCAACATGCCAAGCTCAGCTGGACCAGGCAGGTGGCCCCCAGGAGGCCAAGCCAACCACACCTGTTCCACGCTCTTTGCAGCCTTGGGGCCCTGCAGCATCACCATTTTGTTCCCCTGAGGCCCAGCAATAGCACAGTGGTCTCCTTGGCTCTACAGCGGCACAAAGGCCCCTTGCTTCCACGAGGCCTGGCTGTGTCACAATGGTTTCCTTGGTTCCATGGGGCTGCAGAATAACACAATGGCCCACTGGTTCCATGAGGTCACAGAGGGTCACAAGGGTCTCCATGATTCCGTAAGGTGCTGCAGGGTCACAATGGCTCCTTGGTTCTATTGGGCTCCCCAGGATCACAATGGCCCCTTGGTTCCACAAGGCCTGGCTGTGGCACACTGGCCCTTTGCTTCCGTGAGACCTTGCAGTGTCACAATGGCCCCTTGCTTCTGTCAGGCCTGGCTGTGTCACAATGGCCCCTGGCTCCCATGAGGCCCTGTGATGTCACAATGGTCTCACTGGTTCCACGAGGCCCTGCAGTTCCACCATGGCCCTTCAGTGTCACAAGGCCTTGAAGTGTCATAATAGTCTCAGCGGGTTGCCCAGCTGCTTCACAATGGCCTCCTTGGTTCCATGATGCCCCGTAGCGTAACAACGGTATCCTTGCTTGCACACAGTCAGAATGGCCCCGTGGCCTCCTGGAGCCCCACAGTGTCACTACGATCCCCTTGATTCCACGAGGCCCTGCCGTGCTACAATGACCCCTTGCTTATACAAGGCCCTGCTGTGTCACAATGGCCCCTTGCTTCTGAAGTGTGCAAGAGCCTAATACTAAGAGAAAGGCGCCAAAAAACGCTTCGCCATTATCACTGCTCAACACCTGAAAGGCTTCAAAAGTGCTTCGTCATGATGGCTGCTTATCATAATCACTTTTGAACGCCTGGAAACTACGTGCCGTACGGGCCGTGCATAGCCCGCCTTGAGGCCCATAAAAAGGAAGGCAAAACTGGTGCAAAATGTGGAGGCAAAAGCAAAAGGTAGAATCCCCGCCCTTTGCCTTTCCCCCCACCACCACCATCGCCTGCCGTGAGGCACCCTGAGGCCTCCGGGAGCCGACGCCGCCCGCCTGGGGAGCACCCCCCAATCCTTCACCCCTGGACTGAAATCCCGAGGGAGTTGTGCAACCCCTAGCCCTGCTCCTTCGTCCCAGGCGGAGCCAGGTTCAGCTGCAAGCATCGAGCCTGCATCTCGGAGGATGGGCCGCCGCTTTCCAGCCAAACTGCTCTAGACTTCAGAAGAGGCAGATAAGAGGCTTCAAACAGCAGGAAAAAAAAGGCAAAAACTTCTCCACTTCCCCCACCCTGTCTCAGCAGCAACAAAGGTAGCACAGTGTGGTGGTGACTTATCCAGTGCTTGTTAGAGTAACCTTGTCTTTTCTAACTTTTCTCTACTTTTCTCCTTCTTTCTCTTTGCCTCTCTTACCATTAGATAAAGAGATACCCATTTGTTTGGCACCAACATTTAATCTCGTTTGGTTTTAATCTGGTCTTTGGGAATATTTTGAACCTTCAAAGTTCTTTCCTTTTTATACTCAGAGATTTCCTTTTCTTTGCCCTTCTGGGTGTAAATCAGATAGTAACAAAGTGTCATAATGCTCTCCACGGTTCTGTGAGGCGCCACAATGTCACAATGGACTTTTGGTTCCATGAACTTTGGTACTGTCAGCAACAGTCTCCTTGGCTCCGCAGGGTCACAATGGACCCTTGGCTCCGTGAGGTTCAGTAGCGTAACACGGACGCCTTGATTGCATGAGGTTGTGCAGTGTCACAATGATCTCCTTGGTTCTGGGCCCTGCTGTGTAACAATGGGCCCCTTCCTTTGCTGATGGCTCTGCGTCCTGCCTGCCTCTGCCTTGGCACACAAAGCCTTGGGCTGCTCCAGACTCCTTCTGGGGGACATGTTGCACCACTGCACTGCCCTGGGAGAGAAATTCCTTTCTCCTTGTGTCCAGCCTGGACCTGCCCAGCTGCCCTTGGCATTAATTCTTTCTTTTGCCAGCTGGTCTCTACTAGCTAGAAAGGATCCACCATGTCTGAAACCACCCTTCAAGCCCACCCAGGACTCTCCTCCACTGTCCTCAGTCTCCACTCCACTGAGCACAGAGCTCCTTTGTCCCTCTGTAGTGATCATGTGCTCGAGGCCACGGGCACCTGGACAAGAAGGTCGGTTCTTTTCTACAGGAAGGAAACCACAGAACCCCAGTGTTTTGAAGGCAGATGAGAGGCAGCCACCAGAGGCCAAGGCAAGGCAGACGTGTCTGTCCTTGCAGCTTCTGTCTGAAAGCAACCCTTGGACATACGGGGAGTTTTGGAGGTGGAATTCCATTTCAGCTGTGGGTGCCTGGACGGGAATGACACTTCTTCTCCCCAGGAAGGAAAGGGCAGAGCCCCAGTGTTTCAAAGGCTGATTAGTGGTGCCTCAAGGAGGCCAAGGCCAGCCAGACCTGTTTGTCTTGGCAGCTTTTGTCTTGGAGCAATCCTTGGCTAGATGCAATTTGGGAGGCCAAATCCCAGTTTTGTCCGTGGACATCTGGCCCAGAAGGACAGTTCTTTTCCATTGGCAGCAAAGTGAGGAGGCCCAGTGTTTCAAAGGCAGATGAGAGCTGGCCCTCAGGAAGCCAAGGGAAGCTGGACATTCCTGGCAGCTTTTGTCGGGGAGCTATTCCTTGGAGATATGGAATTTCAGAGGTGGATTCCCAATTTTGGCCATGGATGGCTGGACTTGAAAGATGGTTTTTTCCATGGGAAGAGAAGCACAGCCCCCGCGTGTTTTGAAGGCAGATGCGAGGTGGCCCCTAAGAGGCCAAGGCCAGCCTGAGCTGTCTGTCCTGGCAGGTTTCACATGGGAACAATCCTCGGACAGAATCCAATTTGGAGGTAGAATCCTAATTTCAGCCATGGGTCCCTGGAGGAGAAGGACAGTGCTTTCGCACAGAAAGGAAAGCAAGGAACTCCAGCGTTTCAGGGCCAGAGGAGAAGCACCCCTCAACATGCCAAGCTCAGCTGGACCAGGCAGGTGGCCCCCAGGAGGCCAAGCCAACCACACCTGTTCCACGCTCTTTGCAGCCTTGGGGCCCTGCAGCATCACCATTTTGTTCCCCTGAGGCCCAGCAATAGCACAGTGGTCTCCTTGGCTCTACAGCGGCACAAAGGCCCCTTGCTTCCACGAGGCCTGGCTGTGTCACTATGGTTTCCTTGGTTCCATGGGGCTGCAGAATAACACAATGGCCCACTGGTTCCATGAGGTCACAGAGGGTCACAAGGGTCTCCATGATTCCGTAAGGTGCTGCAGGGTCACAATGGCTCCTTGGTTCTATTGGGCTCCCCAGGATCACAATGGCCCCTTGGTTCCACAAGGCCTGGCTGTGGCACACTGGCCCTTTGCTTCCGTGAGACCTTGCAGTGTCACAATGGCCCCTTGCTTCTGTCAGGCCTGGCTGTGTCACAATGGCCCCTGGCTCCCATGAGGCCCTGTGATGTCACAATGGTCTCACTGGTTCCACGAGGCCCTGCAGTTCCACCATGGCCCTTCAGTGTCACAAGGCCTTGAAGTGTCATAATAGTCTCAGCGGGTTGCCCAGCTGCTTCACAATGGCCTCCTTGGTTCCATGATGCCCCGTAGCGTAACAACGGTATCCTTGCTTCCACACAGTCAGAATGGCCCCGTGGCCTCCTGGAGCCCCACAGTGTCACTACGATCCCCTTGATTCCACGAGGCCCTGCCGTGCTACAATGACCCCTTGCTTATACAAGGCCCTGCTGTGTCACAATGGCCCCTTGCTTCTGAAGTGTGCAAGAGCCTAATACTAAGAGAAAGGCGCCAAAAAACGCTTCGCCATTATCACTGCTCAACACCTGAAAGGCTTCAAAAGTGCTTCGTCATGATGGCTGCTTATCATAATCACTTTTGAACGCCTGGAAACTACGTGCCGTACGGGCCGTGCATAGCCCGCCTTGAGGCCCATAAAAAGGAAGGCAAAACTGGTGCAAAATGTGGAGGCAAAAGCAAAAGGTAGAATCCCCGCCCTTTGCCTTTCCCCCCACCACCACCATCGCCTGCCGTGAGGCACCCTGAGGCCTCCGGGAGCCGACGCCGCCCGCCTGGGGAGCACCCCCCAATCCTTCACCCCTGGACTGAAATCCCGAGGGAGTTGTGCAACCCCTAGCCCTGCTCCTTCGTCCCAGGCGGAGCCAGGTTCAGCTGCAAGCATCGAGCCTGCATCTCGGAGGATGGGCCGCCGCTTTCCAGCCAAACTGCTCTAGACTTCAGAAGAGGCAGATAAGAGGCTTCAAACAGCAGGAAAAAAAAGGCAAAAACTTCTCCACTTCCCCCACCCTGTCTCAGCAGCAACAAAGGTAGCACAGTGTGGTGGTGACTTATCCAGTGCTTGTTAGAGTAACCTTGTCTTTTCTAACTTTTCTCTACTTTTCTCCTTCTTTCTCTTTGCCTCTCTTACCATTAGATAAAGAGATACCCATTTGTTTGGCACCAACATTTAATCTCGTTTGGTTTTAATCTGGTCTTTGGGAATATTTTGAACCTTCAAAGTTCTTTCCTTTTTATACTCAGAGATTTCCTTTTCTTTGCCCTTCTGGGTGTAAATCAGATAGTAACAAAGTGTCATAATGCTCTCCACGGTTCTGTGAGGCGCCACAATGTCACAATGGACTTTTGGTTCCATGAACTTTGGTACTGTCAGCAACAGTCTCCTTGGCTCCGCAGGGTCACAATGGACCCTTGGCTCCGTGAGGTTCAGTAGCGTAACACGGACGCCTTGATTGCATGAGGTTGTGCAGTGTCACAATGATCTCCTTGGTTCTGGGCCCTGCTGTGTAACAATGGGCCCCTTCCTTTGCTGATGGCTCTGCGTCCTGCCTGCCTCTGCCTTGGCACACAAAGCCTTGGGCTGCTCCAGACTCCTTCTGGGGGACATGTTGCACCACTGCACTGCCCTGGGAGAGAAATTCCTTTCTCCTTGTGTCCAGCCTGGACCTGCCCAGCTGCCCTTGGCATTAATTCTTTCTTTTGCCAGCTGGTCTCTACTAGGTAGAAAGGATCCACCATGTCTGAAACCACCCTTCAAGCCCACCCAGGACTCTCCTCCACTGTCCTCAGTCTCCACTCCACTGAGCACAGAGCTCCTTTGTCCCTCTGTAGTGATCATGTGCTCGAGGCCACGGGCACCTGGACAAGAAGGTCGGTTCTTTTCTACAGGAAGGAAACCACAGAACCCCAGTGTTTTGAAGGCAGATGAGAGGCAGCCACCAGAGGCCAAGGCAAGGCAGACGTGTCTGTCCTTGCAGCTTCTGTCTGAAAGCAACCCTTGGACATACGGGGAGTTTTGGAGGTGGAATTCCATTTCAGCTGTGGGTGCCTGGACGGGAATGACACTTCTTCTCCCCAGGAAGGAAAGGGCAGAGCCCCAGTGTTTCAAAGGCTGATTAGTGGTGCCTCAAGGAGGCCAAGGCCAGCCAGACCTGTTTGTCTTGGCAGCTTTTGTCTTGGAGCAATCCTTGGCTAGATGCAATTTGGGAGGCCAAATCCCAGTTTTGTCCGTGGACATCTGGCCCAGAAGGACAGTTCTTTTCCATTGGCAGCAAAGTGAGGAGGCCCAGTGTTTCAAAGGCAGATGAGAGCTGGCCCTCAGGAAGCCAAGGGAAGCTGGACATTCCTGGCAGCTTTTGTCGGGGAGCTATTCCTTGGAGATATGGAATTTCAGAGGTGGATTCCCAATTTTGGCCATGGATGGCTGGACTTGAAAGATGGTTTTTTCCATGGGAAGAGAAGCACAGCCCCCGCGTGTTTTGAAGGCAGATGCGAGGTGGCCCCTAAGAGGCCAAGGCCAGCCTGAGCTGTCTGTCCTGGCAGGTTTCACATGGGAACAATCCTCGGACAGAATCCAATTTGGAGGTAGAATCCTAATTTCAGCCATGGGTCCCTGGAGGAGAAGGACAGTGCTTTCGCACAGAAAGGAAAGCAAGGAACTCCAGCGTTTCAGGGCCAGAGGAGAAGCACCCCTCAACATGCCAAGCTCAGCTGGACCAGGCAGGTGGCCCCCAGGAGGCCAAGCCAACCACACCTGTTCCACGCTCTTTGCAGCCTTGGGGCCCTGCAGCATCACCATTTTGTTCCCCTGAGGCCCAGCAATAGCACAGTGGTCTCCTTGGCTCTACAGCGGCACAAAGGCCCCTTGCTTCCACGAGGCCTGGCTGTGTCACTATGGTTTCCTTGGTTCCATGGGGCTGCAGAATAACACAATGGCCCACTGGTTCCATGAGGTCACAGAGGGTCACAAGGGTCTCCATGATTCCGTAAGGTGCTGCAGGGTCACAATGGCTCCTTGGTTCTATTGGGCTCCCCAGGATCACAATGGCCCCTTGGTTCCACAAGGCCTGGCTGTGGCACACTGGCCCTTTGCTTCCGTGAGACCTTGCAGTGTCACAATGGCCCCTTGCTTCTGTCAGGCCTGGCTGTGTCACAATGGCCCCTGGCTCCCATGAGGCCCTGTGATGTCACAATGGTCTCACTGGTTCCACGAGGCCCTGCAGTTCCACCATGGCCCTTCAGTGTCACAAGGCCTTGAAGTGTCATAATAGTCTCAGCGGGTTGCCCAGCTGCTTCACAATGGCCTCCTTGGTTCCATGATGCCCCGTAGCGTAACAACGGTATCCTTGCTTCCACACAGTCAGAATGGCCCCGTGGCCTCCTGGAGCCCCACAGTGTCACTACGATCCCCTTGATTCCACGAGGCCCTGCCGTGCTACAATGACCCCTTGCTTATACAAGGCCCTGCTGTGTCACAATGGCCCCTTGCTTCTGAAGTGTGCAAGAGCCTAATACTAAGAGAAAGGCGCCAAAAAACGCTTCGCCATTATCACTGCTCAACACCTGAAAGGCTTCAAAAGTGCTTCGTCGTGATGGCTGCTTATCATAATCACTTTTGAACGCCTGGAAACTATGTGCCGTACGGGCCGTGCATAGCCCGCCTTGAGGCCCATAAAAAGGAAGGCAAAACTGGTGCAAAATGTGGAGGCAAAAGCAAAAGGTAGAATCCCCGCCCTTTGCCTTTCCCCCCACCACCACCATCGCCTGCCGTGAGGCACCCTGAGGCCTCCGGGAGCCGACGCCGCCCGCCTGGGGAGCACCCCCCAATCCTTCACCCCTGGACTGAAATCCCGAGGGAGTTGTGCAACCCCTAGCCCTGCTCCTTCGTCCCAGGCGGAGCCAGGTTCAGCTGCAAGCATCGAGCCTGCATCTCGGAGGATGGGCCGCCGCTTTCCAGCCAAACTGCTCTAGACTTCAGAAGAGGCAGATAAGAGGCTTCAAACAGCAGGAAAAAAAAGGCAAAAACTTCTCCACTTCCCCCACCCTGTCTCAGCAGCAACAAAGGTAGCACAGTGTGGTGGTGACTTATCCAGTGCTTGTTAGAGTAACCTTGTCTTTTCTAACTTTTCTCTACTTTTCTCCTTCTTTCTCTTTGCCTCTCTTACCATTAGATAAAGAGATACCCATTTGTTTGGCACCAACATTTAATCTCGTTTGGTTTTAATCTGGTCTTTGGGAATATTTTGAACCTTCAAAGTTCTTTCCTTTTTATACTCAGAGATTTCCTTTTCTTTGCCCTTCTGGGTGTAAATCAGATAGTAACAAAGTGTCATAATGCTCTCCACGGTTCTGTGAGGCGCCACAATGTCACAATGGACTTTTGGTTCCATGAACTTTGGTACTGTCAGCAACAGTCTCCTTGGCTCCGCAGTGTCACAATGGACCCTTGGCTCCGTGAGGTTCAGTAGCGTAACACGGACGCCTTGATTGCATGAGGTTGTGCAGTGTCACAATGATCTCCTTGGTTCTGCGGCCCTGCTGTGTAACAATGGGCCCCTTCCTTTGCTGATGGCTCTGCGTCCTGCCTGCCTCTGCCTTGGCACACAAAGCCTTGGGCTGCTCCAGACTCCTTCTGGGGGACACGTTGCACCACTGCACTGCCCTGGGAGAGAAATTCCTTTCTCCTTGTGTCCAGCCTGGACCTGCCCAGCTGCCCTTGGCATTAATTCTTTCTTTTGCCAGCTGGTCTCTACTAGGTAGAAAGGATCCACCATGTCTGAAACCACCCTTCAAGCCCACCCAGGACTCTCCTCCACTGTCCTCAGTCTCCACTCCACTGAGCACAGAGCTCCTTTGTCCCTCTGTAGTGATCATGTGCTCGAGGCCACGGGCACCTGGACAAGAAGGTCGGTTCTTTTCTACAGGAAGGAAACCACAGAACCCCAGTGTTTTGAAGGCAGATGAGAGGCAGCCACCAGAGGCCAAGGCAAGGCAGACGTGTCTGTCCTTGCAGCTTCTGTCTGAAAGCAACCCTTGGACATACGGGGAGTTTTGGAGGTGGAATTCCATTTCAGCTGTGGGTGCCTGGACGGGAATGACACTTCTTCTCCCCAGGAAGGAAAGGGCAGAGCCCCAGTGTTTCAAAGGCTGATTAGTGGTGCCTCAAGGAGGCCAAGGCCAGCCAGACCTGTTTGTCTTGGCAGCTTTTGTCTTGGAGCAATCCTTGGCTAGATGCAATTTGGGAGGCCAAATCCCAGTTTTGTCCGTGGACATCTGGCCCAGAAGGACAGTTCTTTTCCATTGGCAGCAAAGTGAGGAGGCCCAGTGTTTCAAAGGCAGATGAGAGCTGGCCCTCAGGAAGCCAAGGGAAGCTGGACATTCCTGGCAGCTTTTGTCGGGGAGCTATTCCTTGGAGATATGGAATTTCAGAGGTGGATTCCCAATTTTGGCCATGGATGGCTGGACTTGAAAGATGGTTTTTTCCATGGGAAGAGAAGCACAGCCCCCGCCTGTTTTGAAGGCAGATGCGAGGTGGCCCCTAAGAGGCCAAGGCCAGCCTGAGCTGTCTGTCCTGGCAGGTTTCACATGGGAACAATCCTCGGACAGAATCCAATTTGGAGGTAGAATCCTAATTTCAGCCATGGGTCCCTGGAGGAGAAGGACAGTGCTTTCGCACAGAAAGGAAAGCAAGGAACTCCAGCGTTTCAGGGCCAGAGGAGAAGCACCCCTCAACATGCCAAGCTCAGCTGGACCAGGCAGGTGGCCCCCAGGAGGCCAAGCCAACCACACCTGTTCCACGCTCTTTGCAGCCTTGGGGCCCTGCAGCATCACCATTTTGTTCCCCTGAGGCCCAGCAATAGCACAGTGGTCTCCTTGGCTCTACAGCGGCACAAAGGCCCCTTGCTTCCACGAGGCCTGGCTGTGTCACAATGGTTTCCTTGGTTCCATGGGGCTGCAGAATAACACAATGGCCCACTGGTTCCATGAGGTCACAGAGGGTCACAAGGGTCTCCATGATTCCGTAAGGTGCTGCAGGGTCACAATGGCTCCTTGGTTCTATTGGGCTCCCCAGGATCACAATGGCCCCTTGGTTCCACAAGGCCTGGCTGTGGCACACTGGCCCTTTGCTTCCGTGAGACCTTGCAGTGTCACAATGGCCCCTTGCTTCTGTCAGGCCTGGCTGTGTCACAATGGCCCCTGGCTCCCATGAGGCCCTGTGATGTCACAATGGTCTCACTGGTTCCACGAGGCCCTGCAGTTCCACAATGGCCCTTCAGTGTCACAAGGCGTTGAAGTGTCATAATAGTCTCAGCGGGTTGCCCAGCTGCTTCACAATGGCCTCCTTGGTTCCATGATGCCCCGTAGCGTAACAACGGTATCCTTGCTTGCACACAGTCAGAATGGCCCCGTGGCCTCCTGGAGCCCCACAGTGTCACTACGATCCCCTTGATTCCACGAGGCCCTGCCGTGCTACAATGACCCCTTGCTTATACAAGGCCCTGCTGTGTCACAATGGCCCCTTGCTTCTGAAGTGTGCAAGAGCCTAATACTAAGAGAAAGGCGCCAAAAAACGCTTCGCCATTATCACTGCTCAACACCTGAAAGGCTTCAAAAGTGCTTCGTCGTGATGGCTGCTTATCATAATCACTTTTGAACGCCTGGAAACTATGTGCCGTACGGGCCGTGCATAGCCCGCCTTGAGGCCCATAAAAAGGAAGGCAAAACTGGTGCAAAATGTGGAGGCAAAAGCAAAAGGTAGAATCCCCGCCCTTTGCCTTTCCCCCCACCACCACCATCGCCTGCCGTGAGGCACCCTGAGGCCTCCGGGAGCCGACGCCGCCCGCCTGGGGAGCACCCCCCAATCCTTCACCCCTGGACTGAAATCCCGAGGGAGTTGTGCAACCCCTAGCCCTGCTCCTTCGTCCCAGGCGGAGCCAGGTTCAGCTGCAAGCATCGAGCCTGCATCTCGGAGGATGGGCCGCCGCTTTCCAGCCAAACTGCTCTAGACTTCAGAAGAGGCAGATAAGAGGCTTCAAACAGCAGGAAAAAAAAGGCAAAAACTTCTCCACTTCCCCCACCCTGTCTCAGCAGCAACAAAGGTAGCACAGTGTGGTGGTGACTTATCCAGTGCTTGTTAGAGTAACCTTGTCTTTTCTAACTTTTCTCTACTTTTCTCCTTCTTTCTCTTTGCCTCTCTTACCATTAGATAAAGAGATACCCATTTGTTTGGCACCAACATTTAATCTCGTTTGGTTTTAATCTGGTCTTTGGGAATATTTTGAACCTTCAAAGTTCTTTCCTTTTTATACTCAGAGATTTCCTTTTCTTTGCCCTTCTGGGTGTAAATCAGATAGTAACAAAGTGTCATAATGCTCTCCACGGTTCTGTGAGGCGCCACAATGTCACAATGGACTTTTGGTTCCATGAACTTTGGTACTGTCAGCAACAGTCTCCTTGGCTCCGCAGGGTCACAATGGACCCTTGGCTCCGTGAGGTTCAGTAGCGTAACACGGACGCCTTGATTGCATGAGGTTGTGCAGTGTCACAATGATCTCCTTGGTTCTGCGGCCCTGCTGTGTAACAATGGGCCCCTTCCTTTGCTGATGGCTCTGCGTCCTGCCTGCCTCTGCCTTGGCACACAAAGCCTTGGGCTGCTCCAGCCTCCTTCTGGGGGACACGTTGCACCACTGCACTGCCCTGGGAGAGAAATTCCTTTCTCCTTGTGTCCAGCCTGGACCTGCCCAGCTGCCCTTGGCATTAATTCTTTCTTTTGCCAGCTGGTCTCTACTAGGTAGAAAGGATCCACCATGTCTGAAACCACCCTTCAAGCCCACCCAGGACTCTCCTCCACTGTCCTCAGTCTCCACTCCACTGAGCACAGAGCTCCTTTGTCCCTCTGTAGTGATCATGTGCTCGAGGCCACGGGCACCTGGACAAGAAGGTCGGTTCTTTTCTACAGGAAGGAAACCACAGAACCCCAGTGTTTTGAAGGCAGATGAGAGGCAGCCACCAGAGGCCAAGGCAAGGCAGACGTGTCTGTCCTTGCAGCTTCTGTCTGAAAGCAACCCTTGGACATACGGGGAGTTTTGGAGGTGGAATTCCATTTCAGCTGTGGGTGCCTGGACGGGAATGACACTTCTTCTCCCCAGGAAGGAAAGGGCAGAGCCCCAGTGTTTCAAAGGCTGATTAGTGGTGCCTCAAGGAGGCCAAGGCCAGCCAGACCTGTTTGTCTTGGCAGCTTTTGTCTTGGAGCAATCCTTGGCTAGATGCAATTTGGGAGGCCAAATCCCAGTTTTGTCCGTGGACATCTGGCCCAGAAGGACAGTTCTTTTCCATTGGCAGCAAAGTGAGGAGGCCCAGTGTTTCAAAGGCAGATGAGAGCTGGCCCTCAGGAAGCCAAGGGAAGCTGGACATTCCTGGCAGCTTTTGTCGGGGAGCTATTCCTTGGAGATATGGAATTTCAGAGGTGGATTCCCAATTTTGGCCATGGATGGCTGGACTTGAAAGATGGTTTTTTCCATGGGAAGAGAAGCACAGCCCCCGCGTGTTTTGAAGGCAGATGCGAGGTGGCCCCTAAGAGGCCAAGGCCAGCCTGAGCTGTCTGTCCTGGCAGGTTTCACATGGGAACAATCCTCGGACAGAATCCAATTTGGAGGTAGAATCCTAATTTCAGCCATGGGTCCCTGGAGGAGAAGGACAGTGCTTTCGCACAGAAAGGAAAGCAAGGAACTCCAGCGTTTCAGGGCCAGAGGAGAAGCACCCCTCAACATGCCAAGCTCAGCTGGACCAGGCAGGTGGCCCCCAGGAGGCCAAGCCAACCACACCTGTTCCACGCTCTTTGCAGCCTTGGGGCCCTGCAGCATCACCATTTTGTTCCCCTGAGGCCCAGCAATAGCACAGTGGTCTCCTTGGCTCTACAGCGGCACAAAGGCCCCTTGCTTCCACGAGGCCTGGCTGTGTCACTATGGTTTCCTTGGTTCCATGGGGCTGCAGAATAACACAATGGCCCACTGGTTCCATGAGGTCACAGAGGGTCACAAGGGTCTCCATGATTCCGTAAGGTGCTGCAGGGTCACAATGGCTCCTTGGTTCTATTGGGCTCCCCAGGATCACAATGGCCCCTTGGTTCCACAAGGCCTGGCTGTGGCACACTGGCCCTTTGCTTCCGTGAGACCTTGCAGTGTCACAATGGCCCCTTGCTTCTGTCAGGCCTGGCTGTGTCACAATGGCCCCTGGCTCCCATGAGGCCCTGTGATGTCACAATGGTCTCACTGGTTCCACGAGGCCCTGCAGTTCCACCATGGCCCTTCAGTGTCACAAGGCCTTGAAGTGTCATAATAGTCTCAGCGGGTTGCCCAGCTGCTTCACAATGGCCTCCTTGGTTCCATGATGCCCCGTAGCGTAACAACGGTATCCTTGCTTGCACACAGTCAGAATGGCCCCGTGGCCTCCTGGAGCCCCACAGTGTCACTACGATCCCCTTGATTCCACGAGGCCCTGCCGTGCTACAATGACCCCTTGCTTATACAAGGCCCTGCTGTGTCACAATGGCCCCTTGCTTCTGAAGTGTGCAAGAGCCTAATACTAAGAGAAAGGCGCCAAAAAACGCTTCGCCATTATCACTGCTCAACACCTGAAAGGCTTCAAAAGTGCTTCGTCATGATGGCTGCTTATCATAATCACTTTTGAACGCCTGGAAACTACGTGCCGTACGGGCCGTGCATAGCCCGCCTTGAGGCCCATAAAAAGGAAGGCAAAACTGGTGCAAAATGTGGAGGCAAAAGCAAAAGGTAGAATCCCCGCCCTTTGCCTTTCCCCCCACCACCACCATCGCCTGCCGTGAGGCACCCTGAGGCCTCCGGGAGCCGACACCGCCCGCCTGGGGAGCACCCCCCAATCCTTCACCCCTGGACTGAAATCCCGAGGGAGTTGTGCAACCCCTAGCCCTGCTCCTTCGTCCCAGGCGGAGCCAGGTTCAGCTGCAAGCATCGAGCCTGCATCTCGGAGGATGGGCCGCCGCTTTCCAGCCAAACTGCTCTAGACTTCAGAAGAGGCAGATAAGAGGCTTCAAACAGCAGGAAAAAAAAGGCAAAAACTTCTCCACTTCCCCCACCCTGTCTCAGCAGCAACAAAGGTAGCACAGTGTGGTGGTGACTTATCCAGTGCTTGTTAGAGTAACCTTGTCTTTTCTAACTTTTCTCTACTTTTCTCCTTCTTTCTCTTTGCCTCTCTTACCATTAGATAAAGAGATACCCATTTGTTTGGCACCAACATTTAATCTCGTTTGGTTTTAATCTGGTCTTTGGGAATATTTTGAACCTTCAAAGTTCTTTCCTTTTTATACTCAGAGATTTCCTTTTCTTTGCCCTTCTGGGTGTAAATCAGATAGTAACAAAGTGTCATAATGCTCTCCACGGTTCTGTGAGGCGCCACAATGTCACAATGGACTTTTGGTTCCATGAACTTTGGTACTGTCAGCAACAGTCTCCTTGGCTCCGCAGGGTCACAATGGACCCTTGGCTCCGTGAGGTTCAGTAGCGTAACACGGACGCCTTGATTGCATGAGGTTGTGCAGTGTCACAATGATCTCCTTGGTTCTGGGCCCTGCTGTGTAACAATGGGCCCCTTCCTTTGCTGATGGCTCTGCGTCCTGCCTGCCTCTGCCTTGGCACACAAAGCCTTGGGCTGCTCCAGACTCCTTCTGGGGGACACGTTGCACCACTGCACTGCCCTGGGAGAGAAATTCCTTTCTCCTTGTGTCCAGCCTGGACCTGCCCAGCTGCCCTTGGCATTAATTCTTTCTTTTGCCAGCTGGTCTCTACTAGGTAGAAAGGATCCACCATGTCTGAAACCACCCTTCAAGCCCACCCAGGACTCTCCTCCACTGTCCTCAGTCTCCACTCCACTGAGCACAGAGCTCCTTTGTCCCTCTGTAGTGATCATGTGCTCGAGGCCACGGGCACCTGGACAAGAAGGTCGGTTCTTTTCTACAGGAAGGAAACCACAGAACCCCAGTGTTTTGAAGGCAGATGAGAGGCAGCCACCAGAGGCCAAGGCAAGGCAGACGTGTCTGTCCTTGCAGCTTCTGTCTGAAAGCAACCCTTGGACATACGGGGAGTTTTGGAGGTGGAATTCCATTTCAGCTGTGGGTGCCTGGACGGGAATGACACTTCTTCTCCCCAGGAAGGAAAGGGCAGAGCCCCAGTGTTTCAAAGGCTGATTAGTGGTGCCTCAAGGAGGCCAAGGCCAGCCAGACCTGTTTGTCTTGGCAGCTTTTGTCTTGGAGCAATCCTTGGCTAGATGCAATTTGGGAGGCCAAATCCCAGTTTTGTCCGTGGACATCTGGCCCAGAAGGACAGTTCTTTTCCATTGGCAGCAAAGTGAGGAGGCCCAGTGTTTCAAAGGCAGATGAGAGCTGGCCCTCAGGAAGCCAAGGGAAGCTGGACATTCCTGGCAGCTTTTGTCGGGGAGCTATTCCTTGGAGATATGGAATTTCAGAGGTGGATTCCCAATTTTGGCCATGGATGGCTGGACTTGAAAGATGGTTTTTTCCATGGGAAGAGAAGCACAGCCCCCGCGTGTTTTGAAGGCAGATGCGAGGTGGCCCCTAAGAGGCCAAGGCCAGCCTGAGCTGTCTGTCCTGGCAGGTTTCACATGGGAACAATCCTCGGACAGAATCCAATTTGGAGGTAGAATCCTAATTTCAGCCATGGGTCCCTGGAGGAGAAGGACAGTGCTTTCGCACAGAAAGGAAAGCAAGGAACTCCAGCGTTTCAGGGCCAGAGGAGAAGCACCCCTCAACATGCCAAGCTCAGCTGGACCAGGCAGGTGGCCCCCAGGAGGCCAAGCCAACCACACCTGTTCCACGCTCTTTGCAGCCTTGGGGCCCTGCAGCATCACCATTTTGTTCCCCTGAGGCCCAGCAATAGCACAGTGGTCTCCTTGGCTCTACAGCGGCACAAAGGCCCCTTGCTTCCACGAGGCCTGGCTGTGTCACTATGGTTTCCTTGGTTCCATGGGGCTGCAGAATAACACAATGGCCCACTGGTTCCATGAGGTCACAGAGGGTCACAAGGGTCTCCATGATTCCGTAAGGTGCTGCAGGGTCACAATGGCTCCTTGGTTCTATTGGGCTCCCCAGGATCACAATGGCCCCTTGGTTCCACAAGGCCTGGCTGTGGCACACTGGCCCTTTGCTTCCGTGAGACCTTGCAGTGTCACAATGGCCCCTTGCTTCTGTCAGGCCTGGCTGTGTCACAATGGCCCCTGGCTCCCATGAGGCCCTGTGATGTCACAATGGTCTCACTGGTTCCACGAGGCCCTGCAGTTCCACCATGGCCCTTCAGTGTCACAAGGCCTTGAAGTGTCATAATAGTCTCAGCGGGTTGCCCAGCTGCTTCACAATGGCCTCCTTGGTTCCATGATGCCCCGTAGCGTAACAACGGTATCCTTGCTTCCACACAGTCAGAATGGCCCCGTGGCCTCCTGGAGCCCCACAGTGTCACTACGATCCCCTTGATTCCACGAGGCCCTGCCGTGCTACAATGACCCCTTGCTTATACAAGGCCCTGCTGTGTCACAATGGCCCCTTGCTTCTGAAGTGTGCAAGAGCCTAATACTAAGAGAAAGGCGCCAAAAAACGCTTCGCCATTATCACTGCTCAACACCTGAAAGGCTTCAAAAGTGCTTCGTCGTGATGGCTGCTTATCATAATCACTTTTGAACGCCTGGAAACTATGTGCCGTACGGGCCGTGCATAGCCCGCCTTGAGGCCCATAAAAAGGAAGGCAAAACTGGTGCAAAATGTGGAGGCAAAAGCAAAAGGTAGAATCCCCGCCCTTTGCCTTTCCCCCCACCACCACCATCGCCTGCCGTGAGGCACCCTGAGGCCTCCGGGAGCCGACGCCGCCCGCCTGGGGAGCACCCCCCAATCCTTCACCCCTGGACTGAAATCCCGAGGGAGTTGTGCAACCCCTAGCCCTGCTCCTTCGTCCCAGGCGGAGCCAGGTTCAGCTGCAAGCATCGAGCCTGCATCTCGGAGGATGGGCCGCCGCTTTCCAGCCAAACTGCTCTAGACTTCAGAAGAGGCAGATAAGAGGCTTCAAACAGCAGGAAAAAAAAGGCAAAAACTTCTCCACTTCCCCCACCCTGTCTCAGCAGCAACAAAGGTAGCACAGTGTGGTGGTGACTTATCCAGTGCTTGTTAGAGTAACCTTGTCTTTTCTAACTTTTCTCTACTTTTCTCCTTCTTTCTCTTTGCCTCTCTTACCATTAGATAAAGAGATACCCATTTGTTTGGCACCAACATTTAATCTCGTTTGGTTTTAATCTGGTCTTTGGGAATATTTTGAACCTTCAAAGTTCTTTCCTTTTTATACTCAGAGATTTCCTTTTCTTTGCCCTTCTGGGTGTAAATCAGATAGTAACAAAGTGTCATAATGCTCTCCACGGTTCTGTGAGGCGCCACAATGTCACAATGGACTTTTGGTTCCATGAACTTTGGTACTGTCAGCAACAGTCTCCTTGGCTCCGCAGTGTCACAATGGACCCTTGGCTCCGTGAGGTTCAGTAGCGTAACACGGACGCCTTGATTGCATGAGGTTGTGCAGTGTCACAATGATCTCCTTGGTTCTGCGGCCCTGCTGTGTAACAATGGGCCCCTTCCTTTGCTGATGGCTCTGCGTCCTGCCTGCCTCTGCCTTGGCACACAAAGCCTTGGGCTGCTCCAGACTCCTTCTGGGGGACACGTTGCACCACTGCACTGCCCTGGGAGAGAAATTCCTTTCTCCTTGTGTCCAGCCTGGACCTGCCCAGCTGCCCTTGGCATTAATTCTTTCTTTTGCCAGCTGGTCTCTACTAGGTAGAAAGGATCCACCATGTCTGAAACCACCCTTCAAGCCCACCCAGGACTCTCCTCCACTGTCCTCAGTCTCCACTCCACTGAGCACAGAGCTCCTTTGTCCCTCTGTAGTGATCATGTGCTCGAGGCCACGGGCACCTGGACAAGAAGGTCGGTTCTTTTCTACAGGAAGGAAACCACAGAACCCCAGTGTTTTGAAGGCAGATGAGAGGCAGCCACCAGAGGCCAAGGCAAGGCAGACGTGTCTGTCCTTGCAGCTTCTGTCTGAAAGCAACCCTTGGACATACGGGGAGTTTTGGAGGTGGAATTCCATTTCAGCTGTGGGTGCCTGGACGGGAATGACACTTCTTCTCCCCAGGAAGGAAAGGGCAGAGCCCCAGTGTTTCAAAGGCTGATTAGTGGTGCCTCAAGGAGGCCAAGGCCAGCCAGACCTGTTTGTCTTGGCAGCTTTTGTCTTGGAGCAATCCTTGGCTAGATGCAATTTGGGAGGCCAAATCCCAGTTTTGTCCGTGGACATCTGGCCCAGAAGGACAGTTCTTTTCCATTGGCAGCAAAGTGAGGAGGCCCAGTGTTTCAAAGGCAGATGAGAGCTGGCCCTCAGGAAGCCAAGGGAAGCTGGACATTCCTGGCAGCTTTTGTCGGGGAGCTATTCCTTGGAGATATGGAATTTCAGAGGTGGATTCCCAATTTTGGCCATGGATGGCTGGACTTGAAAGATGGTTTTTTCCATGGGAAGAGAAGCACAGCCCCCGCGTGTTTTGAAGGCAGATGCGAGGTGGCCCCTAAGAGGCCAAGGCCAGCCTGAGCTGTCTGTCCTGGCAGGTTTCACATGGGAACAATCCTCGGACAGAATCCAATTTGGAGGTAGAATCCTAATTTCAGCCATGGGTCCCTGGAGGAGAAGGACAGTGCTTTCGCACAGAAAGGAAAGCAAGGAACTCCAGCGTTTCAGGGCCAGAGGAGAAGCACCCCTCAACATGCCAAGCTCAGCTGGACCAGGCAGGTGGCCCCCAGGAGGCCAAGCCAACCACACCTGTTCCACGCTCTTTGCAGCCTTGGGGCCCTGCAGCATCACCATTTTGTTCCCCTGAGGCCCAGCAATAGCACAGTGGTCTCCTTGGCTCTACAGCAGCACAAAGGCCCCTTGCTTCCACGAGGCCTGGCTGTGTCACAATGGTTTCCTTGGTTCCATGGGGCTGCAGAATAACACAATGGCCCACTGGTTCCATGAGGTCACAGAGGGTCACAAGGGTCTCCATGATTCCGTAAGGTGCTGCAGGGTCACAATGGCTCCTTGGTTCTATTGGGCTCCCCAGGATCACAATGGCCCCTTGGTTCCACAAGGCCTGGCTGTGGCACACTGGCCCTTTGCTTCCGTGAGACCTTGCAGTGTCACAATGGCCCCTTGCTTCTGTCAGGCCTGGCTGTGTCACAATGGCCCCTGGCTCCCATGAGGCCCTGTGATGTCACAATGGTCTCACTGGTTCCACGAGGCCCTGCAGTTCCACAATGGCCCTTCAGTGTCACAAGGCGTTGAAGTGTCATAATTGTCTCAGCGGGTTGCCCAGCTGCTTCACAATGGCCTCCTTGGTTCCATGATGCCCCGTAGCGTAACAACGGTATCCTTGCTTGCACACAGTCAGAATGGCCCCGTGGCCTCCTGGAGCCCCACAGTGTCACTACGATCCCCTTGATTCCACGAGGCCCTGCCGTGCTACAATGACCCCTTGCTTATACAAGGCCCTGCTGTGTCACAATGGCCCCTTGCTTCTGAAGTGTGCAAGAGCCTAATACTAAGAGAAAGGCGCCAAAAAACGCTTCGCCATTATCACTGCTCAACACCTGAAAGGCTTCAAAAGTGCTTCGTCGTGATGGCTGCTTATCATAATCACTTTTGAACGCCTGGAAACTATGTGCCGTACGGGCCGTGCATAGCCCGCCTTGAGGCCCATAAAAAGGAAGGCAAAACTGGTGCAAAATGTGGAGGCAAAAGCAAAAGGTAGAATCCCCGCCCTTTGCCTTTCCCCCCACCACCACCATCGCCTGCCGTGAGGCACCCTGAGGCCTCCGGGAGCCGACGCCGCCCGCCTGGGGAGCACCCCCCAATCCTTCACCCCTGGACTGAAATCCCGAGGGAGTTGTGCAACCCCTAGCCCTGCTCCTTCGTCCCAGGCGGAGCCAGGTTCAGCTGCAAGCATCGAGCCTGCATCTCGGAGGATGGGCCGCCGCTTTCCAGCCAAACTGCTCTAGACTTCAGAAGAGGCAGATAAGAGGCTTCAAACAGCAGGAAAAAAAAGGCAAAAACTTCTCCACTTCCCCCACCCTGTCTCAGCAGCAACAAAGGTAGCACAGTGTGGTGGTGACTTATCCAGTGCTTGTTAGAGTAACCTTGTCTTTTCTAACTTTTCTCTACTTTTCTCCTTCTTTCTCTTTGCCTCTCTTACCATTAGATAAAGAGATACCCATTTGTTTGGCACCAACATTTAATCTCGTTTGGTTTTAATCTGGTCTTTGGGAATATTTTGAACCTTCAAAGTTCTTTCCTTTTTATACTCAGAGATTTCCTTTTCTTTGCCCTTCTGGGTGTAAATCAGATAGTAACAAAGTGTCATAATGCTCTCCACGGTTCTGTGAGGCGCCACAATGTCACAATGGACTTTTGGTTCCATGAACTTTGGTACTGTCAGCAACAGTCTCCTTGGCTCCGCAGGGTCACAATGGACCCTTGGCTCCGTGAGGTTCAGTAGCGTAACACGGACGCCTTGATTGCATGAGGTTGTGCAGTGTCACAATGATCTCCTTGGTTCTGCGGCCCTGCTGTGTAACAATGGGCCCCTTCCTTTGCTGATGGCTCTGCGTCCTGCCTGCCTCTGCCTTGGCACACAAAGCCTTGGGCTGCTCCAGACTCCTTCTGGGGGACACGTTGCACCACTGCACTGCCCTGGGAGAGAAATTCCTTTCTCCTTGTGTCCAGCCTGGACCTGCCCAGCTGCCCTTGGCATTAATTCTTTCTTTTGCCAGCTGGTCTCTACTAGCTAGAAAGGATCCACCATGTCTGAAACCACCCTTCAAGCCCACCCAGGACTCTCCTCCACTGTCCTCAGTCTCCACTCCACTGAGCACAGAGCTCCTTTGTCCCTCTGTAGTGATCATGTGCTCGAGGCCACGGGCACCTGGACAAGAAGGTCGGTTCTTTTCTACAGGAAGGAAACCACAGAACCCCAGTGTTTTGAAGGCAGATGAGAGGCAGCCACCAGAGGCCAAGGCAAGGCAGACGTGTCTGTCCTTGCAGCTTCTGTCTGAAAGCAACCCTTGGACATACGGGGAGTTTTGGAGGTGGAATTCCATTTCAGCTGTGGGTGCCTGGACGGGAATGACACTTCTTCTCCCCAGGAAGGAAAGGGCAGAGCCCCAGTGTTTCAAAGGCTGATTAGTGGTGCCTCAAGGAGGCCAAGGCCAGCCAGACCTGTTTGTCTTGGCAGCTTTTGTCTTGGAGCAATCCTTGGCTAGATGCAATTTGGGAGGCCAAATCCCAGTTTTGTCCGTGGACATCTGGCCCAGAAGGACAGTTCTTTTCCATTGGCAGCAAAGTGAGGAGGCCCAGTGTTTCAAAGGCAGATGAGAGCTGGCCCTCAGGAAGCCAAGGGAAGCTGGACATTCCTGGCAGCTTTTGTCGGGGAGCTATTCCTTGGAGATATGAAATTTCAGAGGTGGATTCCCAATTTTGGCCATGGATGGCTGGACTTGAAAGATGGTTTTTCCATGGGAAGAGAAGCACAGCCCCCGCGTGTTTTGAAGGCAGATGCGAGGTGGCCCCTAAGAGGCCAAGGCCAGCCTGAGCTGTCTGTCCTGGCAGGTTTCACATGGGAACAATCCTCGGACAGAATCCAATTTGGAGGTAGAATCCTAATTTCAGCCATGGGTCCCTGGAGGAGAAGGACAGTGCTTTCGCACAGAAAGGAAAGCAAGGAACTCCAGCGTTTCAGGGCCAGAGGAGAAGCACCCCTCAACATGCCAAGCTCAGCTGGACCAGGCAGGTGGCCCCCAGGAGGCCAAGCCAACCACACCTGTTCCACGCTCTTTGCAGCCTTGGGGCCCTGCAGCATCACCATTTTGTTCCCCTGAGGCCCAGCAATAGCACAGTGGTCTCCTTGGCTCTACAGCAGCACAAAGGCCCCTTGCTTCCACGAGGCCTGGCTGTGTCACAATGGTTTCCTTGGTTCCATGGGGCTGCAGAATAACACAATGGCCCACTGGTTCCATGAGGTCACAGAGGGTCACAAGGGTCTCCATGATTCCGTAAGGTGCTGCAGGGTCACAATGGCTCCTTGGTTCTATTGGGCTCCCCAGGATCACAATGGCCCCTTGGTTCCACAAGGCCTGGCTGTGGCACACTGGCCCTTTGCTTCCGTGAGACCTTGCAGTGTCACAATGGCCCCTTGCTTCTGTCAGGCCTGGCTGTGTCACAATGGCCCCTGGCTCCCATGAGGCCCTGTGATGTCACAATGGTCTCACTGGTTCCACGAGGCCCTGCAGTTCCACCATGGCCCTTCAGTGTCACAAGGCCTTGAAGTGTCATAATAGTCTCAGCGGGTTGCCCAGCTGCTTCACAATGGCCTCCTTGGTTCCATGATGCCCCGTAGCGTAACAACGGTATCCTTGCTTCCACACAGTCAGAATGGCCCCGTGGCCTCCTGGAGCCCCACAGTGTCACTACGATCCCCTTGATTCCACGAGGCCCTGCCGTGCTACAATGACCCCTTGCTTATACAAGGCCCTGCTGTGTCACAATGGCCCCTTGCTTCTGAAGTGTGCAAGAGCCTAATACTAAGAGAAAGGCGCCAAAAAACGCTTCGCCATTATCACTGCTCAACACCTGAAAGGCTTCAAAAGTGCTTCGTCGTGATGGCTGCTTATCATAATCACTTTTGAACGCCTGGAAACTACGTGCCGTACGGGCCGTGCATAGCCCGCCTTGAGGCCCATAAAAAGGAAGGCAAAACTGGTGCAAAATGTGGAGGCAAAAGCAAAAGGTAGAATCCCCGCCCTTTGCCTTTCCCCCCACCACCACCATCGCCTGCCGTGAGGCACCCTGAGGCCTCCGGGAGCCGACGCCGCCCGCCTGGGGAGCACCCCCCAATCCTTCACCCCTGGACTGAAATCCCGAGGGAGTTGTGCAACCCCTAGCCCTGCTCCTTCGTCCCAGGCGGACCCAGGTTCAGCTGCAAGCATTGAGCCTGCATCTCGGAGGATGGGCCGCCGCTTTCCAGCCAAACTGCTCTAGACTTCAGAAGAGGCAGATAAGACGCTTCAAACAGCAGGGGAAAAAAGGCAAAAACTTCTCCACTTCCCCCACCCTGTCTCAGCAGCAACAAAGGTAGCACAGTGTGGTGGTGACTTATCCAGTGCTTGTTAGAGTAACCTTGTCTTTTCTAACTTTTCTCTACTTTTCTCCTTCTTTCTCTTTGCCTCTCTTACCATTAGATAAAGAGATACCCATTTGTTTGGCACCAACATTTAATCTCGTTTGGTTTTAATCTGGTCTTTGGGAATATTTTGAACCTTCAAAGTTCTTTCCTTTTTATACTCAGAGATTTCCTTTTCTTTGCCCTTCTGGGTGTAAATCAGATAGTAACAAAGTGTCATAATGCTCTCCACGGTTCTGTGAGGCGCCACAATGTCACAATGGACTTTTGGTTCCATGAACTTTGGTACTGTCAGCAACAGTCTCCTTGGCTCCGCAGGGTCACAATGGACCCTTGGCTCCGTGAGGTTCAGTAGTGTAACACGGACGCCTTGATTGCATGAGGTTGTGCAGTGTCACAATGATCTCCTTGGTTCTGCGGCCCTGCTGTGTAACAATGGGCCCCTTCCTTTGCTGATGGCTCTGCGTCCTGCCTGCCTCTGCCTTGGCACACAAAGCCTTGGGCTGCTCCAGCCTCCTTCTGGGGGACACGTTGCACCACTGCACTGCCCTGGGAGAGAAATTCCTTTCTCCTTGTGTCCAGCCTGGACCTGCCCAGCTGCCCTTGGCATTAATTCTTTCTTTTGCCAGCTGGTCTCTACTAGGTAGAAAGGATCCACCATGTCTGAAACCACCCTTCAAGCCCACCCAGGACTCTCCTCCACTGTCCTCAGTCTCCACTCCACTGAGCACAGAGCTCCTTTGTCCCTCTGTAGTGATCATGTGCTCGAGGCCACGGGCACCTGGACAAGAAGGTCGGTTCTTTTCTACAGGAAGGAAACCACAGAACCCCAGTGTTTTGAAGGCAGATGAGAGGCAGCCACCAGAGGCCAAGGCAAGGCAGACGTGTCTGTCCTTGCAGCTTCTGTCTGAAAGCAACCCTTGGACATACGGGGAGTTTTGGAGGTGGAATTCCATTTCAGCTGTGGGTGCCTGGACGGGAATGACACTTCTTCTCCCCAGGAAGGAAAGGGCAGAGCCCCAGTGTTTCAAAGGCTGATTAGTGGTGCCTCAAGGAGGCCAAGGCCAGCCAGACCTGTTTGTCTTGGCAGCTTTTGTCTTGGAGCAATCCTTGGCTAGATGCAATTTGGGAGGCCAAATCCCAGTTTTGTCCGTGGACATCTGGCCCAGAAGGACAGTTCTTTTCCATTGGCAGCAAAGTGAGGAGGCCCAGTGTTTCAAAGGCAGATGAGAGCTGGCCCTCAGGAAGCCAAGGGAAGCTGGACATTCCTGGCAGCTTTTGTCGGGGAGCTATTCCTTGGAGATATGGAATTTCAGAGGTGGATTCCCAATTTTGGCCATGGATGGCTGGACTTGAAAGATGGTTTTTTCCATGGGAAGAGAAGCACAGCCCCCGCGTGTTTTGAAGGCAGATGCGAGGTGGCCCCTAAGAGGCCAAGGCCAGCCTGAGCTGTCTGTCCTGGCAGGTTTCACATGGGAACAATCCTCGGACAGAATCCAATTTGGAGGTAGAATCCTAATTTCAGCCATGGGTCCCTGGAGGAGAAGGACAGTGCTTTCGCACAGAAAGGAAAGCAAGGAACTCCAGCGTTTCAGGGCCAGAGGAGAAGCACCCCTCAACATGCCAAGCTCAGCTGGACCAGGCAGGTGGCCCCCAGGAGGCCAAGCCAACCACACCTGTTCCACGCTCTTTGCAGCCTTGGGGCCCTGCAGCATCACCATTTTGTTCCCCTGAGGCCCAGCAATAGCACAGTGGTCTCCTTGGCTCTACAGCGGCACAAAGGCCCCTTGCTTCCATGAGGCCTGGCTGTGTCACAATGGTTTCCTTGGTTCCATGGGGCTGCAGAATAACACAATGGCCCACTGGTTCCATGAGGTCACAGAGGGTCACAAGGGTCTCCATGATTCCGTAAGGTGCTGCAGGGTCACAATGGCTCCTTGGTTCTATTGGGCTCCCCAGGATCACAATGGCCCCTTGGTTCCACAAGGCCTGGCTGTGGCACACTGGCCCTTTGCTTCCGTGAGACCTTGCAGTGTCACAATGGCCCCTTGCTTCTGTCAGGCCTGGCTGTGTCACAATGGCCCCTGGCTCCCATGAGGCCCTGTGATGTCACAATGGTCTCACTGGTTCCACGAGGCCCTGCAGTTCCACCATGGCCCTTCAGTGTCACAAGGCCTTGAAGTGTCATAATAGTCTCAGCGGGTTGCCCAGCTGCTTCACAATGGCCTCCTTGGTTCCATGATGCCCCGTAGCGTAACAACGGTATCCTTGCTTCCACACAGTCAGAATGGCCCCGTGGCCTCCTGGAGCCCCACAGTGTCACTACGATCCCCTTGATTCCACGAGGCCCTGCCGTGCTACAATGACCCCTTGCTTATACAAGGCCCTGCTGTGTCACAATGGCCCCTTGCTTCTGAAGTGTGCAAGAGCCTAATACTAAGAGAAAGGCGCCAAAAAACGCTTCGCCATTATCACTGCTCAACACCTGAAAGGCTTCAAAAGTGCTTCGTCGTGATGGCTGCTTATCATAATCACTTTTGAACGCCTGGAAACTACGTGCCGTACGGGCCGTGCATAGCCCGCCTTGAGGCCCATAAAAAGGAAGGCAAAACTGGTGCAAAATGTGGAGGCAAAAGCAAAAGGTAGAATCCCCGCCCTTTGCCTTTCCCCCCACCACCACCATCGCCTGCCGTGAGGCACCCTGAGGCCTCCGGGAGCCGACGCCGCCCGCCTGGGGAGCACCCCCCAATCCTTCACCCCTGGACTGAAATCCCGAGGGAGTTGTGCAACCCCTAGCCCTGCTCCTTCGTCCCAGGCGGAGCCAGGTTCAGCTGCAAGCATCGAGCCTGCATCTCGGAGGATGGGCCGCCGCTTTCCTGCCAAACTGCTCTAGACTTCAGAAGAGGCAGATAAGAGGCTTCAAACAGCAGGGAAAAAAAGGCAAAAACTTCTCCACTTCCCCCACCCTGTCTCAGCAGCAACAAAGGTAGCACAGTGTGGTGGTGACTTATCCAGTGCTTGTTAGAGTAACCTTGTCTTTTCTAACTTTTCTCTACTTTTCTCCTTCTTTCTCTTTGCCTCTCTTACCATTAGATAAAGAGATACCCATTTGTTTGGCACCAACATTTAATCTCGTTTGGTTTTAATCTGGTCTTTGGGAATATTTTGAACCTTCAAAGTTCTTTCCTTTTTATACTCAGAGATTTCCTTTTCTTTGCCCTTCTGGGTGTAAATCAGATAGTAACAAAGTGTCATAATGCTCTCCACGGTTCTGTGAGGCGCCACAATGTCACAATGGACTTTTGGTTCCATGAACTTTGGTACTGTCAGCAACAGTCTCCTTGGCTCCGCAGGGTCACAATGGACCCTTGGCTCCGTGAGGTTCAGTAGTGTAACACGGACGCCTTGATTGCATGAGGTTGTGCAGTGTCACAATGATCTCCTTGGTTCTGCGGCCCTGCTGTGTAACAATGGGCCCCTTCCTTTGCTGATGGCTCTGCGTCCTGCCTGCCTCTGCCTTGGCACACAAAGCCTTGGGCTGCTCCAGACTCCTTCTGGGGGACACGTTGCACCACTGCACTGCCCTGGGAGAGAAATTCCTTTCTCCTTGTGTCCAGCCTGGACCTGCCCAGCTGCCCTTGGCATTAATTCTTTCTTTTGCCAGCTGGTCTCTACTAGCTAGAAAGGATCCACCATGTCTGAAACCACCCTTCAAGCCCACCCAGGACTCTCCTCCACTGTCCTCAGTCTCCACTCCACTGAGCACAGAGCTCCTTTGTCCCTCTGTAGTGATCATGTGCTCGAGGCCACGGGCACCTGGACAAGAAGGTCGGTTCTTTTCTACAGGAAGGAAACCACAGAACCCCAGTGTTTTGAAGGCAGATGAGAGGCAGCCACCAGAGGCCAAGGCAAGGCAGACGTGTCTGTCCTTGCAGCTTCTGTCTGAAAGCAACCCTTGGACATACGGGGAGTTTTGGAGGTGGAATTCCATTTCAGCTGTGGGTGCCTGGACGGGAATGACACTTCTTCTCCCCAGGAAGGAAAGGGCAGAGCCCCAGTGTTTCAAAGGCTGATTAGTGGTGCCTCAAGGAGGCCAAGGCCAGCCAGACCTGTTTGTCTTGGCAGCTTTTGTCTTGGAGCAATCCTTGGCTAGATGCAATTTGGGAGGCCAAATCCCAGTTTTGTCCGTGGACATCTGGCCCAGAAGGACAGTTCTTTTCCATTGGTAGCAAAGTGAGGAGGCCCAGTGTTTCAAAGGCAGATGAGAGCTGGCCCTCAGGAAGCCAAGGGAAGCTGGACATTCCTGGCAGCTTTTGTCGGGGAGCTATTCCTTGGAGATATGGAATTTCAGAGGTGGATTCCCAATTTTGGCCATGGATGGCTGGACTTGAAAGATGGTTTTTTCCATGGGAAGAGAAGCACAGCCCCCGCGTGTTTTGAAGGCAGATGCGAGGTGGCCCCTAAGAGGCCAAGGCCAGCCTGAGCTGTCTGTCCTGGCAGGTTTCACATGGGAACAATCCTCGGACAGAATCCAATTTGGAGGTAGAATCCTAATTTCAGCCATGGGTCCCTGGAGGAGAAGGACAGTGCTTTCGCACAGAAAGGAAAGCAAGGAACTCCAGCGTTTCAGGGCCAGAGGAGAAGCACCCCTCAACATGCCAAGCTCAGCTGGACCAGGCAGGTGGCCCCCAGGAGGCCAAGCCAACCACACCTGTTCCACGCTCTTTGCAGCCTTGGGGCCCTGCAGCATCACCATTTTGTTCCCCTGAGGCCCAGCAATAGCACAGTGGTCTCCTTGGCTCTACAGCAGCACAAAGGCCCCTTGCTTCCACGAGGCCTGGCTGTGTCACAATGGTTTCCTTGGTTCCATGGGGCTGCAGAATAACACAATGGCCCACTGGTTCCATGAGGTCACAGAGGGTCACAAGGGTCTCCATGATTCCGTAAGGTGCTGCAGGGTCACAATGGCTCCTTGGTTCTATTGGGCTCCCCAGGATCACAATGGCCCCTTGGTTCCACAAGGCCTGGCTGTGGCACACTGGCCCTTTGCTTCCGTGAGACCTTGCAGTGTCACAATGGCCCCTTGCTTCTGTCAGGCCTGGCTGTGTCACAATGGCCCCTGGCTCCCATGAGGCCCTGTGATGTCACAATGGTCTCACTGGTTCCACGAGGCCCTGCAGTTCCACCATGGCCCTTCAGTGTCACAAGGCCTTGAAGTGTCATAATAGTCTCAGCGGGTTGCCCAGCTGCTTCACAATGGCCTCCTTGGTTCCATGATGCCCCGTAGCGTAACAACGGTATCCTTGCTTGCACACAGTCAGAATGGCCCCGTGGCCTCCTGGAGCCCCACAGTGTCACTACGATCCCCTTGATTCCACGAGGCCCTGCCGTGCTACAATGACCCCTTGCTTATACAAGGCCCTGCTGTGTCACAATGGCCCCTTGCTTCTGAAGTGTGCAAGAGCCTAATACTAAGAGAAAGGCGCCAAAAAACGCTTCGCCATTATCACTGCTCAACACCTGAAAGGCTTCAAAAGTGCTTCGTCATGATGGCTGCTTATCATAATCACTTTTGAACGCCTGGAAACTACGTGCCGTACGGGCCGTGCATAGCCCGCCTTGAGGCCCATAAAAAGGAAGGCAAAACTGGTGCAAAATGTGGAGGCAAAAGCAAAAGGTAGAATCCCCGCCCTTTGCCTTTCCCCCCACCACCACCATCGCCTGCCGTGAGGCACCCTGAGGCCTCCGGGAGCCGACGCCGCCCGCCTGGGGAGCACCCCCCAATCCTTCACCCCTGGACTGAAATCCCGAGGGAGTTGTGCAACCCCTAGCCCTGCTCCTTCGTCCCAGGCGGAGCCAGGTTCAGCTGCAAGCATTGAGCCTGCATCTCGGAGGATGGGCCGCCGCTTTCCAGCCAAACTGCTCTAGACTTCAGAAGAGGCAGATAAGAGGCTTCAAACAGCAGGGGAAAAAAGGCAAAAACTTCTCCACTTCCCCCACCCTGTCTCAGCAGCAACAAAGGTAGCACAGTGTGGTGGTGACTTATCCAGTGCTTGTTAGAGTAACCTTGTCTTTTCTAACTTTTCTCTACTTTTCTCCTTCTTTCTCTTTGCCTCTCTTACCATTAGATAAAGAGATACCCATTTGTTTGGCACCAACATTTAATCTCGTTTGGTTTTAATCTGGTCTTTGGGAATATTTTGAACCTTCAAAGTTCTTTCCTTTTTATACTCAGAGATTTCCTTTTCTTTGCCCTTCTGGGTGTAAATCAGATAGTAACAAAGTGTCATAATGCTCTCCACGGTTCTGTGAGGCGCCACAATGTCACAATGGACTTTTGGTTCCATGAACTTTGGTACTGTCAGCAACAGTCTCCTTGGCTCCGCAGGGTCACAATGGACCCTTGGCTCCGTGAGGTTCAGTAGTGTAACACGGACGCCTTGATTGCATGAGGTTGTGCAGTGTCACAATGATCTCCTTGGTTCTGCGGCCCTGCTGTGTAACAATGGGCCCCTTCCTTTGCTGATGGCTCTGCGTCCTGCCTGCCTCTGCCTTGGCACACAAAGCCTTGGGCTGCTCCAGACTCCTTCTGGGGGACACGTTGCACCACTGCACTGCCCTGGGAGAGAAATTCCTTTCTCCTTGTGTCCAGCCTGGACCTGCCCAGCTGCCCTTGGCATTAATTCTTTCTTTTGCCAGCTGGTCTCTACTAGCTAGAAAGGATCCACCATGTCTGAAACCACCCTTCAAGCCCACCCAGGACTCTCCTCCACTGTCCTCAGTCTCCACTCCACTGAGCACAGAGCTCCTTTGTCCCTCTGTAGTGATCATGTGCTCGAGGCCACAGGCACCTGGACAAGAAGGTCGGTTCTTTTCTACAGGAAGGAAACCACAGAACCCCAGTGTTTTGAAGGCAGATGAGAGGCAGCCACCAGAGGCCAAGGCAAGGCAGACGTGTCTGTCCTTGCAGCTTCTGTCTGAAAGCAACCCTTGGACATACGGGGAGTTTTGGAGGTGGAATTCCATTTCAGCTGTGGGTGCCTGGACGGGAATGACACTTCTTCTCCCCAGGAAGGAAAGGGCAGAGCCCCAGTGTTTCAAAGGCTGATTAGTGGTGCCTCAAGGAGGCCAAGGCCAGCCAGACCTGTTTGTCTTGGCAGCTTTTGTCTTGGAGCAATCCTTGGCTAGATGCAATTTGGGAGGCCAAATCCCAGTTTTGTCCGTGGACATCTGGCCCAGAAGGACAGTTCTTTTCCATTGGCAGCAAAGTGAGGAGGCCCAGTGTTTCAAAGGCAGATGAGAGCTGGCCCTCAGGAAGCCAAGGGAAGCTGGACATTCCTGGCAGCTTTTGTCGGGGAGCTATTCCTTGGAGATATGGAATTTCAGAGGTGGATTCCCAATTTTGGCCATGGATGGCTGGACTTGAAAGATGGTTTTTTCCATGGGAAGAGAAGCACAGCCCCCGCGTGTTTTGAAGGCAGATGCGAGGTGGCCCCTAAGAGGCCAAGGCCAGCCTGAGCTGTCTGTCCTGGCAGGTTTCACATGGGAACAATCCTCGGACAGAATCCAATTTGGAGGTAGAATCCTAATTTCAGCCATGGGTCCCTGGAGGAGAAGGACAGTGCTTTCGCACAGAAAGGAAAGCAAGGAACTCCAGCGTTTCAGGGCCAGAGGAGAAGCACCCCTCAACATGCCAAGCTCAGCTGGACCAGGCAGGTGGCCCCCAGGAGGCCAAGCCAACCACACCTGTTCCACGCTCTTTGCAGCCTTGGGGCCCTGCAGCATCACCATTTTGTTCCCCTGAGGCCCAGCAATAGCACAGTGGTCTCCTTGGCTCTACAGCAGCACAAAGGCCCCTTGCTTCCACGAGGCCTGGCTGTGTCACAATGGTTTCCTTGGTTCCATGGGGCTGCAGAATAACACAATGGCCCACTGGTTCCATGAGGTCACAGAGGGTCACAAGGGTCTCCATGATTCCGTAAGGTGCTGCAGGGTCACAATGGCTCCTTGGTTCTATTGGGCTCCCCAGGATCACAATGGCCCCTTGGTTCCACAAGGCCTGGCTGTGGCACACTGGCCCTTTGCTTCCGTGAGACCTTGCAGTGTCACAATGGCCCCTTGCTTCTGTCAGGCCTGGCTGTGTCACAATGGCCCCTGGCTCCCATGAGGCCCTGTGATGTCACAATGGTCTCACTGGTTCCACGAGGCCCTGCAGTTCCACAATGGCCCTTCAGTGTCACAAGGCCTTGAAGTGTCATAATAGTCTCAGCGGGTTGCCCAGCTGCTTCACAATGGCCTCCTTGGTTCCATGATGCCCCGTAGCGTAACAACGGTATCCTTGCTTGCACACAGTCAGAATGGCCCCGTGGCCTCCTGGAGCCCCACAGTGTCACTACGATCCCCTTGATTCCACGAGGCCCTGCCGTGCTACAATGACCCCTTGCTTATACAAGGCCCTGCTGTGTCACAATGGCCCCTTGCTTCTGAAGTGTGCAAGAGCCTAATACTAAGAGAAAGGCGCCAAAAAACGCTTCGCCATTATCACTGCTCAACACCTGAAAGGCTTCAAAAGTGCTTCGTCATGATGGCTGCTTATCATAATCACTTTTGAACGCCTGGAAACTACGTGCCGTACGGGCCGTGCATAGCCCGCCTTGAGGCCCATAAAAAGGAAGGCAAAACTGGTGCAAAATGTGGAGGCAAAAGCAAAAGGTAGAATCCCCGCCCTTTGCCTTTCCCCCCACCACCACCATCGCCTGCCGTGAGGCACCCTGAGGCCTCCGGGAGCCGATGCCGCCCGCCTGGGGAGCACCCCCCAATCCTTCACCCCTGGACTGAAATCCCGAGGGAGTTGTGCAACCCCTAGCCCTGCTCCTTCGTCCCAGGCGGAGCCAGGTTCAGCTGCAAGCATCGAGCCTGCATCTCGGAGGATGGGCCGCCGCTTTCCAGCCAAACTGCTCTAGACTTCAGAAGAGGCAGATAAGAGGCTTCAAACAGCAGGAAAAAAAAGGCAAAAACTTCTCCACTTCCCCCACCCTGTCTCAGCAGCAACAAAGGTAGCACAGTGTGGTGGTGACTTATCCAGTGCTTGTTAGAGTAACCTTGTCTTTTCTAACTTTTCTCTACTTTTCTCCTTCTTTCTCTTTGCCTCTCTTACCATTAGATAAAGAGATACCCATTTGTTTGGCACCAACATTTAATCTCGTTTGGTTTTAATCTGGTCTTTGGGAATATTTTGAACCTTCAAAGTTCTTTCCTTTTTATACTCAGAGATTTCCTTTTCTTTGCCCTTCTGGGTGTAAATCAGATAGTAACAAAGTGTCATAATGCTCTCCACGGTTCTGTGAGGCGCCACAATGTCACAATGGACTTTTGGTTCCATGAACTTTGGTACTGTCAGCAACAGTCTCCTTGGCTCCGCAGGGTCACAATGGACCCTTGGCTCCGTGAGGTTCAGTAGTGTAACACGGACGCCTTGATTGCATGAGGTTGTGCAGTGTCACAATGATCTCCTTGGTTCTGCGGCCCTGCTGTGTAACAATGGGCCCCTTCCTTTGCTGATGGCTCTGCGTCCTGCCTGCCTCTGCCTTGGCACACAAAGCCTTGGGCTGCTCCAGCCTCCTTCTGGGGGACACGTTGCACCACTGCACTGCCCTGGGAGAGAAATTCCTTTCTCCTTGTGTCCAGCCTGGACCTGCCCAGCTGCCCTTGGCATTAATTCTTTCTTTTGCCAGCTGGTCTCTACTAGGTAGAAAGGATCCACCATGTCTGAAACCACCCTTCAAGCCCACCCAGGACTCTCCTCCACTGTCCTCAGTCTCCACTCCACTGAGCACAGAGCTCCTTTGTCCCTCTGTAGTGATCATGTGCTCGAGGCCACGGGCACCTGGACAAGAAGGTCGGTTCTTTTCTACAGGAAGGAAACCACAGAACCCCAGTGTTTTGAAGGCAGATGAGAGGCAGCCACCAGAGGCCAAGGCAAGGCAGACGTGTCTGTCCTTGCAGCTTCTGTCTGAAAGCAACCCTTGGACATACGGGGAGTTTTGGAGGTGGAATTCCATTTCAGCTGTGGGTGCCTGGACGGGAATGACACTTCTTCTCCCCAGGAAGGAAAGGGCAGAGCCCCAGTGTTTCAAAGGCTGATTAGTGGTGCCTCAAGGAGGCCAAGGCCAGCCAGACCTGTTTGTCTTGGCAGCTTTTGTCTTGGAGCAATCCTTGGCTAGATGCAATTTGGGAGGCCAAATCCCAGTTTTGTCCGTGGACATCTGGCCCAGAAGGACAGTTCTTTTCCATTGGCAGCAAAGTGAGGAGGCCCAGTGTTTCAAAGGCAGATGAGAGCTGGCCCTCAGGAAGCCAAGGGAAGCTGGACATTCCTGGCAGCTTTTGTCGGGGAGCTATTCCTTGGAGATATGGAATTTCAGAGGTGGATTCCCAATTTTGGCCATGGATGGCTGGACTTGAAAGATGGTTTTTTCCATGGGAAGAGAAGCACAGCCCCCGCGTGTTTTGAAGGCAGATGCGAGGTGGCCCCTAAGAGGCCAAGGCCAGCCTGAGCTGTCTGTCCTGGCAGGTTTCACATGGGAACAATCCTCGGACAGAATCCAAGTTGGAGGTAGAATCCTAATTTCAGCCATGGGTCCCTGGAGGAGAAGGACAGTGCTTTCGCACAGAAAGGAAAGCAAGGAACTCCAGCGTTTCAGGGCCAGAGGAGAAGCACCCCTCAACATGCCAAGCTCAGCTGGACCAGGCAGGTGGCCCCCAGGAGGCCAAGCCAACCACACCTGTTCCACGCTCTTTGCAGCCTTGGGGCCCTGCAGCATCACCATTTTGTTCCCCTGAGGCCCAGCAATAGCACAGTGGTCTCCTTGGCTCTACAGCGGCACAAAGGCCCCTTGCTTCCATGAGGCCTGGCTGTGTCACTATGGTTTCCTTGGTTCCATGGGGCTGCAGAATAACACAATGGCCCACTGGTTCCATGAGGTCACAGAGGGTCACAAGGGTCTCCATGATTCCGTAAGGTGCTGCAGGGTCACAATGGCTCCTTGGTTCTATTGGGCTCCCCAGGATCACAATGGCCCCTTGGTTCCACAAGGCCTGGCTGTGGCACACTGGCCCTTTGCTTCCGTGAGACCTTGCAGTGTCACAATGGCCCCTTGCTTCTGTCAGGCCTGGCTGTGTCACAATGGCCCCTGGCTCCCATGAGGCCCTGTGATGTCACAATGGTCTCACTGGTTCCACGAGGCCCTGCAGTTCCACCATGGCCCTTCAGTGTCACAAGGCCTTGAAGTGTCATAATAGTCTCAGCGGGTTGCCCAGCTGCTTCACAATGGCCTCCTTGGTTCCATGATGCCCCGTAGCGTAACAACGGTATCCTTGCTTCCACACAGTCAGAATGGCCCCGTGGCCTCCTGGAGCCCCACAGTGTCACTACGATCCCCTTGATTCCACGAGGCCCTGCCGTGCTACAATGACCCCTTGCTTATACAAGGCCCTGCTGTGTCACAATGGCCCCTTGCTTCTGAAGTGTGCAAGAGCCTAATACTAAGAGAAAGGCGCCAAAAAACGCTTCGCCATTATCACTGCTCAACACCTGAAAGGCTTCAAAAGTGCTTCGTCGTGATGGCTGCTTATCATAATCACTTTTGAACGCCTGGAAACTACGTGCCGTACGGGCCGTGCATAGCCCGCCTTGAGGCCCATAAAAAGGAAGGCAAAACTGGTGCAAAATGTGGAGGCAAAAGCAAAAGGTAGAATCCCCGCCCTTTGCCTTTCCCCCCACCACCACCATCGCCTGCCGTGAGGCACCCTGAGGCCTCCGGGAGCCGATGCCGCCCGCCTGGGGAGCACCCCCCAATCCTTCACCCCTGGACTGAAATCCCGAGGGAGTTGTGCAACCCCTAGCCCTGCTCCTTCGTCCCAGGCGGAGCCAGGTTCAGCTGCAAGCATCGAGCCTGCATCTCGGAGGATGGGCCGCCGCTTTCCAGCCAAACTGCTCTAGACTTCAGAAGAGGCAGATAAGAGGCTTCAAACAGCAGGAAAAAAAAGGCAAAAACTTCTCCACTTCCCCCACCCTGTCTCAGCAGCAACAAAGGTAGCACAGTGTGGTGGTGACTTATCCAGTGCTTGTTAGAGTAACCTTGTCTTTTCTAACTTTTCTCTACTTTTCTCCTTCTTTCTCTTTGCCTCTCTTACCATTAGATAAAGAGATACCCATTTGTTTGGCACCAACATTTAATCTCGTTTGGTTTTAATCTGGTCTTTGGGAATATTTTGAACCTTCAAAGTTCTTTCCTTTTTATACTCAGAGATTTCCTTTTCTTTGCCCTTCTGGGTGTAAATCAGATAGTAACAAAGTGTCATAATGCTCTCCACGGTTCTGTGAGGCGCCACAATGTCACAATGGACTTTTGGTTCCATGAACTTTGGTACTGTCAGCAACAGTCTCCTTGGCTCCGCAGGGTCACAATGGACCCTTGGCTCCGTGAGGTTCAGTAGTGTAACACGGACGCCTTGATTGCATGAGGTTGTGCAGTGTCACAATGATCTCCTTGGTTCTGCGGCCCTGCTGTGTAACAATGGGCCCCTTCCTTTGCTGATGGCTCTGCGTCCTGCCTGCCTCTGCCTTGGCACACAAAGCCTTGGGCTGCTCCAGCCTCCTTCTGGGGGACACGTTGCACCACTGCACTGCCCTGGGAGAGAAATTCCTTTCTCCTTGTGTCCAGCCTGGACCTGCCCAGCTGCCCTTGGCATTAGTTCTTTCTTTTGCCAGCTGGTCTCTACTAGGTAGAAAGGATCCACCATGTCTGAAACCACCCTTCAAGCCCACCCAGGACTCTCCTCCACTGTCCTCAGTCTCCACTCCACTGAGCACAGAGCTCCTTTGTCCCTCTGTAGTGATCATGTGCTCGAGGCCACGGGCACCTGGACAAGAAGGTCGGTTCTTTTCTACAGGAAGGAAACCACAGAACCCCAGTGTTTTGAAGGCAGATGAGAGGCAGCCACCAGAGGCCAAGGCAAGGCAGACCTGTCTGTCCTTGCAGCTTCTGTCTGAAAGCAACCCTTGGACATACGGGGAGTTTTGGAGGTGGAATTCCATTTCAGCTGTGGGTGCCTGGACGGGAATGACACTTCTTCTCCCCAGGAAGGAAAGGGCAGAGCCCCAGTGTTTCAAAGGCTGATTAGTGGTGCCTCAAGGAGGCCAAGGCCAGCCAGACCTGTTTGTCTTGGCAGCTTTTGTCTTGGAGCAATCCTTGGCTAGATGCAATTTGGGAGGCCAAATCCCAGTTTTGTCCGTGGACATCTGGCCCAGAAGGACAGTTCTTTTCCATTGGCAGCAAAGTGAGGAGGCCCAGTGTTTCAAAGGCAGATGAGAGCTGGCCCTCAGGAAGCCAAGGGAAGCTGGACATTCCTGGCAGCTTTTGTCGGGGAGCTATTCCTTGGAGATATGGAATTTCAGAGGTGGATTCCCAATTTTGGCCATGGATGGCTGGACTTGAAAGATGGTTTTTTCCATGGGAAGAGAAGCACAGCCCCCGCGTGTTTTGAAGGCAGATGCGAGGTGGCCCCTAAGAGGCCAAGGCCAGCCTGAGCTGTCTGTCCTGGCAGGTTTCACATGGGAACAATCCTCGGACAGAATCCAATTTGGAGGTAGAATCCTAATTTCAGCCATGGGTCCCTGGAGGAGAAGGACAGTGCTTTCGCACAGAAAGGAAAGCAAGGAACTCCAGCGTTTCAGGGCCAGAGGAGAAGCACCCCTCAACATGCCAAGCTCAGCTGGACCAGGCAGGTGGCCCCCAGGAGGCCAAGCCAACCACACCTGTTCCACGCTCTTTGCAGCCTTGGGGCCCTGCAGCATCACCATTTTGTTCCCCTGAGGCCCAGCAATAGCACAGTGGTCTCCTTGGCTCTACAGCGGCACAAAGGCCCCTTGCTTCCACGAGGCCTGGCTGTGTCACTATGGTTTCCTTGGTTCCATGGGGCTGCAGAATAACACAATGGCCCACTGGTTCCATGAGGTCACAGAGGGTCACAAGGGTCTCCATGATTCCGTAAGGTGCTGCAGGGTCACAATGGCTCCTTGGTTCTATTGGGCTCCCCAGGATCACAATGGCCCCTTGGTTCCACAAGGCCTGGCTGTGGCACACTGGCCCTTTGCTTCCGTGAGACCTTGCAGTGTCACAATGGCCCCTTGCTTCTGTCAGGCCTGGCTGTGTCACAATGGCCCCTGGCTCCCATGAGGCCCTGTGATGTCACAATGGTCTCACTGGTTCCACGAGGCCCTGCAGTTCCACCATGGCCCTTCAGTGTCACAAGGCCTTGAAGTGTCATAATAGTCTCAGCGGGTTGCCCAGCTGCTTCACAATGGCCTCCTTGGTTCCATGATGCCCCGTAGCGTAACAACGGTATCCTTGCTTGCACACAGTCAGAATGGCCCCGTGGCCTCCTGGAGCCCCGCAGTGTCACTACGATCCCCTTGATTCCACGAGGCCCTGCCGTGCTACAATGACCCCTTGCTTATACAAGGCCCTGCTGTGTCACAATGGCCCCTTGCTTCTGAAGTGTGCAAGAGCCTAATACTAAGAGAAAGGCGCCAAAAAACGCTTCGCCATTATCACTGCTCAACACCTGAAAGGCTTCAAAAGTGCTTCATCATGATGGCTGCTTATCATAATCACTTTTGAACGCCTGGAAACTACGTGCCGTACGGGCCGTGCATAGCCCGCCTTGAGGCCCATAAAAAGGAAGGCAAAACTGGTGCAAAATGTGGAGGCAAAAGCAAAAGGTAGAATCCCCGCCCTTTGCCTTTCCCCCCACCACCACCATCGCCTGCCGTGAGGCACCCTGAGGCCTCCGGGAGCCGACGCCGCCCGCCTGGGGAGCACCCCCCAATCCTTCACCCCTGGACTGAAATCCCGAGGGAGTTGTGCAACCCCTAGCCCTGCTCCTTCGTCCCAGGCGGAGCCAGGTTCAGCTGCAAGCATCGAGCCTGCATCTCGGAGGATGGGCCGCCGCTTTCCAGCCAAACTGCTCTAGACTTCAGAAGAGGCAGATAAGAGGCTTCAAACAGCAGGAAAAAAAAGGCAAAAACTTCTCCACTTCCCCCACCCTGTCTCAGCAGCAACAAAGGTAGCACAGTGTGGTGGTGACTTATCCAGTGCTTGTTAGAGTAACCTTGTCTTTTCTAACTTTTCTCTACTTTTCTCCTTCTTTCTCTTTGCCTCTCTTACCATTAGATAAAGAGATACCCATTTGTTTGGCACCAACATTTAATCTCGTTTGGTTTTAATCTGGTCTTTGGGAATATTTTGAACCTTCAAAGTTCTTTCCTTTTTATACTCAGAGATTTCCTTTTCTTTGCCCTTCTGGGTGTAAATCAGATAGTAACAAAGTGTCATAATGCTCTCCACGGTTCTGTGAGGCGCCACAATGTCACAATGGACTTTTGGTTCCATGAACTTTGGTACTGTCAGCAACAGTCTCCTTGGCTCCGCAGGGTCACAATGGACCCTTGGCTCCGTGAGGTTCAGTAGTGTAACACGGACGCCTTGATTGCATGAGGTTGTGCAGTGTCACAATGATCTCCTTGGTTCTGCGGCCCTGCTGTGTAACAATGGGCCCCTTCCTTTGCTGATGGCTCTGCGTCCTGCCTGCCTCTGCCTTGGCACACAAAGCCTTGGGCTGCTCCAGCCTCCTTCTGGGGGACACGTTGCACCACTGCACTGCCCTGGGAGAGAAATTCCTTTCTCCTTGTGTCCAGCCTGGACCTGCCCAGCTGCCCTTGGCATTAATTCTTTCTTTTGCCAGCTGGTCTCTACTAGGTAGAAAGGATCCACCATGTCTGAAACCACCCTTCAAGCCCACCCAGGACTCTCCTCCACTGTCCTCAGTCTCCACTCCACTGAGCACAGAGCTCCTTTGTCCCTCTGTAGTGATCATGTGCTCGAGGCCACGGGCACCTGGACAAGAAGGTCGGTTCTTTTCTACAGGAAGGAAACCACAGAACCCCAGTGTTTTGAAGGCAGATGAGAGGCAGCCACCAGAGGCCAAGGCAAGGCAGACGTGTCTGTCCTTGCAGCTTCTGTCTGAAAGCAACCCTTGGACATACGGGGAGTTTTGGAGGTGGAATTCCATTTCAGCTGTGGGTGCCTGGACGGGAATGACACTTCTTCTCCCCAGGAAGGAAAGGGCAGAGCCCCAGTGTTTCAAAGGCTGATTAGTGGTGCCTCAAGGAGGCCAAGGCCAGCCAGACCTGTTTGTCTTGGCAGCTTTTGTCTTGGAGCAATCCTTGGCTAGATGCAATTTGGGAGGCCAAATCCCAGTTTTGTCCGTGGACATCTGGCCCAGAAGGACAGTTCTTTTCCATTGGCAGCAAAGTGAGGAGGCCCAGTGTTTCAAAGGCAGATGAGAGCTGGCCCTCAGGAAGCCAAGGGAAGCTGGACATTCCTGGCAGCTTTTGTCGGGGAGCTATTCCTTGGAGATATGGAATTTCAGAGGTGGATTCCCAATTTTGGCCATGGATGGCTGGACTTGAAAGATGGTTTTTTCCATGGGAAGAGAAGCACAGCCCCCGCGTGTTTTGAAGGCAGATGCGAGGTGGCCCCTAAGAGGCCAAGGCCAGCCTGAGCTGTCTGTCCTGGCAGGTTTCACATGGGAACAATCCTCGGACAGAATCCAATTTGGAGGTAGAATCCTAATTTCAGCCATGGGTCCCTGGAGGAGAAGGACAGTGCTTTCGCACAGAAAGGAAAGCAAGGAACTCCAGCGTTTCAGGGCCAGAGGAGAAGCACCCCTCAACATGCCAAGCTCAGCTGGACCAGGCAGGTGGCCCCCAGGAGGCCAAGCCAACCACACCTGTTCCACGCTCTTTGCAGCCTTGGGGCCCTGCAGCATCACCATTTTGTTCCCCTGAGGCCCAGCAATAGCACAGTGGTCTCCTTGGCTCTACAGCGGCACAAAGGCCCCTTGCTTCCACGAGGCCTGGCTGTGTCACAATGGTTTCCTTGGTTCCATGGGGCTGCAGAATAACACAATGGCCCACTGGTTCCATGAGGTCACAGAGGGTCACAAGGGTCTCCATGATTCCGTAAGGTGCTGCAGGGTCACAATGGCTCCTTGGTTCTATTGGGCTCCCCAGGATCACAATGGCCCCTTGGTTCCACAAGGCCTGGCTGTGGCACACTGGCCCTTTGCTTCCGTGAGACCTTGCAGTGTCACAATGGCCCCTTGCTTCTGTCAGGCCTGGCTGTGTCACAATGGCCCCTGGCTCCCATGAGGCCCTGTGATGTCACAATGGTCTCACTGGTTCCACGAGGCCCTGCAGTTCCACCATGGCCCTTCAGTGTCACAAGGCCTTGAAGTGTCATAATAGTCTCAGCGGGTTGCCCAGCTGCTTCACAATGGCCTCCTTGGTTCCATGATGCCCCGTAGCGTAACAACGGTATCCTTGCTTCCACACAGTCAGAATGGCCCCGTGGCCTCCTGGAGCCCCACAGTGTCACTACGATCCCCTTGATTCCACGAGGCCCTGCCGTGCTACAATGACCCCTTGCTTATACAAGGCCCTGCTGTGTCACAATGGCCCCTTGCTTCTGAAGTGTGCAAGAGCCTAATACTAAGAGAAAGGCGCCAAAAAACGCTTCGCCATTATCACTGCTCAACACCTGAAAGGCTTCAAAAGTGCTTCGTCATGATGGCTGCTTATCATAATCACTTTTGAACGCCTGGAAACTACGTGCCGTACGGGCCGTGCATAGCCCGCCTTGAGGCCCATAAAAAGGAAGGCAAAACTGGTGCAAAATGTGGAGGCAAAAGCAAAAGGTAGAATCCCCGCCCTTTGCCTTTCCCCCCACCACCACCATCGCCTGCCGTGAGGCACCCTGAGGCCTCCGGGAGCCGATGCCGCCCGCCTGGGGAGCACCCCCCAATCCTTCACCCCTGGACTGAAATCCCGAGGGAGTTGTGCAACCCCTAGCCCTGCTCCTTCGTCCCAGGCGGAGCCAGGTTCAGCTGCAAGCATCGAGCCTGCATCTCGGAGGATGGGCCGCCGCTTTCCAGCCAAACTGCTCTAGACTTCAGAAGAGGCAGATAAGAGGCTTCAAACAGCAGGGAAAAAAAGGCAAAAACTTCTCCACTTCCCCCACCCTGTCTCAGCAGCAACAAAGGTAGCACAGTGTGGTGGTGACTTATCCAGTGCTTGTTAGAGTAACCTTGTCTTTTCTAACTTTTCTCTACTTTTCTCCTTCTTTCTCTTTGCCTCTCTTACCATTAGATAAAGAGATACCCATTTGTTTGGCACCAACATTTAATCTCGTTTGGTTTTAATCTGGTCTTTGGGAATATTTTGAACCTTCAAAGTTCTTTCCTTTTTATACTCAGAGATTTCCTTTTCTTTGCCCTTCTGGGTGTAAATCACATAGTAACAAAGTGTAATAATGCTCTCCACGGTTCCGTGAGGCGCCACAATGTCACAATGGACTTTTGGTTCCATGAACTTTGGTACTGTCAGCAACAGTCTCCTTGGCTCCGCAGGGTCACAATGGACCCTTGGCTCCGTGAGGTTCAGTAGCGTAACACGGACGCCTTGATTGCATGAGGTTGTGCAGTGTCACAATGATCTCCTTGGTTCTGCGGCCCTGCTGTGTAACAATGGGCCCCTTCCTTTGCTGATGGCTCTGCGTCCTGCCTGCCTCTGCCTTGGCACACAAAGCCTTGGGCTGCTCCAGACTCCTTCTGGGGGACACGTTGCACCACTGCACTGCCCTGGGAGAGAAATTCCTTTCTCCTTGTGTCCAGCCTGGACCTGCCCAGCTGCCCTTGGCATTAATTCTTTCTTTTGCCAGCTGGTCTCTACTAGCTAGAAAGGATCCACCATGTCTGAAACCACCCTTCAAGCCCACCCAGGACTCTCCTCCACTGTCCTCAGTCTCCACTCCACTGAGCACAGAGCTCCTTTGTCCCTCTGTAGTGATCATGTGCTCGAGGCCACGGGCACCTGGACAAGAAGGTCGGTTCTTTTCTACAGGAAGGAAACCACAGAACCCCAGTGTTTTGAAGGCAGATGAGAGGCAGCCACCAGAGGCCAAGGCAAGGCAGACGTGTCTGTCCTTGCAGCTTCTGTCTGAAAGCAACCCTTGGACATACGGGGAGTTTTGGAGGTGGAATTCCATTTCAGCTGTGGGTGCCTGGACGGGAATGACACTTCTTCTCCCCAGGAAGGAAAGGGCAGAGCCCCAGTGTTTCAAAGGCTGATTAGTGGTGCCTCAAGGAGGCCAAGGCCAGCCAGACCTGTTTGTCTTGGCAGCTTTTGTCTTGGAGCAATCCTTGGCTAGATGCAATTTGGGAGGCCAAATCCCAGTTTTGTCCGTGGACATCTGGCCCAGAAGGACAGTTCTTTTCCATTGGCAGCAAAGTGAGGAGGCCCAGTGTTTCAAAGGCAGATGAGAGCTGGCCCTCAGGAAGCCAAGGGAAGCTGGACATTCCTGGCAGCTTTTGTCGGGGAGCTATTCCTTGGAGATATGGAATTTCAGAGGTGGATTCCCAATTTTGGCCATGGATGGCTGGACTTGAAAGATGGTTTTTTCCATGGGAAGAGAAGCACAGCCCCCGCGTGTTTTGAAGGCAGATGCGAGGTGGCCCCTAAGAGGCCAAGGCCAGCCTGAGCTGTCTGTCCTGGCAGGTTTCACACGGGAACAATCCTCGGACAGAATCCAATTTGGAGGTAGAATCCTAATTTCAGCCATGGGTCCCTGGAGGAGAAGGACAGTGCTTTCGCACAGAAAGGAAAGCAAGGAACTCCAGCGTTTCAGGGCTAGAGGAGAAGCACCCCTCAACATGCCAAGCTCAGCTGGACCAGGCAGGTGGCCCCCAGGAGGCCAAGCCAACCACACCTGTTCCACGCTCTTTGCAGCCTTGGGGCCCTGCAGCATCACCATTTTGTTCCCCTGAGGCCCAGCAATAGCACAGTGGTCTCCTTGGCTCTACAGCGGCACAAAGGCCCCTTGCTTCCACGAGGCCTGGCTGTGTCACAATGGTTTCCTTGGTTCCATGGGGCTGCAGAATAACACAATGGCCCACTGGTTCCATGAGGTCACAGAGGGTCACAAGGGTCTCCATGATTCCGTAAGGTGCTGCAGGGTCACAATGGCTCCTTGGTTCTATTGGGCTCCCCAGGATCACAATGGCCCCTTGGTTCCACAAGGCCTGGCTGTGGCACACTGGCCCTTTGCTTCCGTGAGACCTTGCAGTGTCACAATGGCCCCTTGCTTCTGTCAGGCCTGGCTGTGTCACAATGGCCCCTGGCTCCCATGAGGCCCTGTGATGTCACAATGGTCTCACTGGTTCCACGAGGCCCTGCAGTTCCACAATGGCCCTTCAGTGTCACAAGGCCTTGAAGTGTCATAATAGTCTCAGCGGGTTGCCCAGCTGCTTCACAATGGCCTCCTTGGTTCCATGATGCCCCGTAGCGTAACAACGGTATCCTTGCTTGCACACAGTCAGAATGGCCCCGTGGCCTCCTGGAGCCCCACAGTGTCACTACGATCCCCTTGATTCCACGAGGCCCTGCCGTGCTACAATGACCCCTTGCTTATACAAGGCCCTGCTGTGTCACAATGGCCCCTTGCTTCTGAAGTGTGCAAGAGCCTAATACTAAGAGAAAGGCGCCAAAAAACGCTTCGCCATTATCACTGCTCAACACCTGAAAGGCTTCAAAAGTGCTTCGTCATGATGGCTGCTTATCATAATCACTTTTGAACGCCTGGAAACTACGTGCCGTACGGGCCGTGCATAGCCCGCCTTGAGGCCCATAAAAAGGAAGGCAAAACTGGTGCAAAATGTGGAGGCAAAAGCAAAAGGTAGAATCCCCGCCCTTTGCCTTTCCCCCCACCACCACCATCGCCTGCCGTGAGGCACCCTGAGGCCTCCGGGAGCCGACGCCGCCCGCCTGGGGAGCACCCCCCAATCCTTCACCCCTGGACTGAAATCCCGAGGGAGTTGTGCAACCCCTAGCCCTGCTCCTTCGTCCCAGGCGGAGCCAGGTTCAGCTGCAAGCATCGAGCCTGCATCTCGGAGGATGGGCCGCCGCTTTCCAGCCAAACTGCTCTAGACTTCAGAAGAGGCAGATAAGAGGCTTCAAACAGCAGGGAAAAAAAGGCAAAAACTTCTCCACTTCCCCCACCCTGTCTCAGCAGCAACAAAGGTAGCACAGTGTGGTGGTGACTTATCCAGTGCTTGTTAGAGTAACCTTGTCTTTTCTAACTTTTCTCTACTTTTCTCCTTCTTTCTCTTTGCCTCTCTTACCATTAGATAAAGAGATACCCATTTGTTTGGCACCAACATTTAATCTCGTTTGGTTTTAATCTGGTCTTTGGGAATATTTTGAACCTTCAAAGTTCTTTCCTTTTTATACTCAGAGATTTCCTTTTCTTTGCCCTTCTGGGTGTAAATCAGATAGTAACAAAGTGTCATAATGCTCTCCACGGTTCTGTGAGGCGCCACAATGTCACAATGGACTTTTGGTTCCATGAACTTTGGTACTGTCAGCAACAGTCTCCTTGGCTCCGCAGTGTCACAATGGACCCTTGGCTCCGTGAGGTTCAGTAGCGTAACACGGACGCCTTGATTGCATGAGGTTGTGCAGTGTCACAATGATCTCCTTGGTTCTGCGGCCCTGCTGTGTAACAATGGGCCCCTTCCTTTGCTGATGGCTCTGCGTCCTGCCTGCCTCTGCCTTGGCACACAAAGCCTTGGGCTGCTCCAGACTCCTTCTGGGGGACACGTTGCACCACTGCACTGCCCTGGGAGAGAAATTCCTTTCTCCTTGTGTCCAGCCTGGACCTGCCCAGCTGCCCTTGGCATTAATTCTTTCTTTTGCCAGCTGGTCTCTACTAGGTAGAAAGGATCCACCATGTCTGAAACCACCCTTCAAGCCCACCCAGGACTCTCCTCCACTGTCCTCAGTCTCCACTCCACTGAGCACAGAGCTCCTTTGTCCCTCTGTAGTGATCATGTGCTCGAGGCCACGGGCACCTGGACAAGAAGGTCGGTTCTTTTCTACAGGAAGGAAACCACAGAACCCCAGTGTTTTGAAGGCAGATGAGAGGCAGCCACCAGAGGCCAAGGCAAGGCAGACGTGTCTGTCCTTGCAGCTTCTGTCTGAAAGCAACCCTTGGACATACGGGGAGTTTTGGAGGTGGAATTCCATTTCAGCTGTGGGTGCCTGGACGGGAATGACACTTCTTCTCCCCAGGAAGGAAAGGGCAGAGCCCCAGTGTTTCAAAGGCTGATTAGTGGTGCCTCAAGGAGGCCAAGGCCAGCCAGACCTGTTTGTCTTGGCAGCTTTTGTCTTGGAGCAATCCTTGGCTAGATGCAATTTGGGAGGCCAAATCCCAGTTTTGTCCGTGGACATCTGGCCCAGAAGGACAGTTCTTTTCCATTGGCAGCAAAGTGAGGAGGCCCAGTGTTTCAAAGGCAGATGAGAGCTGGCCCTCAGGAAGCCAAGGGAAGCTGGACATTCCTGGCAGCTTTTGTCGGGGAGCTATTCCTTGGAGATATGGAATTTCAGAGGTGGATTCCCAATTTTGGCCATGGATGGCTGGACTTGAAAGATGGTTTTTTCCATGGGAAGAGAAGCACAGCCCCCGCGTGTTTTGAAGGCAGATGCGAGGTGGCCCCTAAGAGGCCAAGGCCAGCCTGAGCTGTCTGTCCTGGCAGGTTTCACACGGGAACAATCCTCGGACAGAATCCAATTTGGAGGTAGAATCCTAATTTCAGCCATGGGTCCCTGGAGGAGAAGGACAGTGCTTTCGCACAGAAAGGAAAGCAAGGAACTCCAGCGTTTCAGGGCTAGAGGAGAAGCACCCCTCAACATGCCAAGCTCAGCTGGACCAGGCAGGTGGCCCCCAGGAGGCCAAGCCAACCACACCTGTTCCACGCTCTTTGCAGCCTTGGGGCCCTGCAGCATCACCATTTTGTTCCCCTGAGGCCCAGCAATAGCACAGTGGTCTCCTTGGCTCTACAGCGGCACAAAGGCCCCTTGCTTCCACGAGGCCTGGCTGTGTCACAATGGTTTCCTTGGTTCCATGGGGCTGCAGAATAACACAATGGCCCACTGGTTCCATGAGGTCACAGAGGGTCACAAGGGTCTCCATGATTCCGTAAGGTGCTGCAGGGTCACAATGGCTCCTTGGTTCTATTGGGCTCCCCAGGATCACAATGGCCCCTTGGTTCCACAAGGCCTGGCTGTGGCACACTGGCCCTTTGCTTCCGTGAGACCTTGCAGTGTCACAATGGCCCCTTGCTTCTGTCAGGCCTGGCTGTGTCACAATGGCCCCTGGCTCCCATGAGGCCCTGTGATGTCACAATGGTCTCACTGGTTCCACGAGGCCCTGCAGTTCCACAATGGCCCTTCAGTGTCACAAGGCCTTGAAGTGTCATAATAGTCTCAGCGGGTTGCCCAGCTGCTTCACAATGGCCTCCTTGGTTCCATGATGCCCCGTAGCGTAACAACGGTATCCTTGCTTGCACACAGTCAGAATGGCCCCGTGGCCTCCTGGAGCCCCACAGTGTCACTACGATCCCCTTGATTCCACGAGGCCCTGCCGTGCTACAATGACCCCTTGCTTATACAAGGCCCTGCTGTGTCACAATGGCCCCTTGCTTCTGAAGTGTGCAAGAGCCTAATACTAAGAGAAAGGCGCCAAAAAACGCTTCGCCATTATCACTGCTCAACACCTGAAAGGCTTCAAAAGTGCTTCGTCATGATGGCTGCTTATCATAATCACTTTTGAACGCCTGGAAACTACGTGCCGTACGGGCCGTGCATAGCCCGCCTTGAGGCCCATAAAAAGGAAGGCAAAACTGGTGCAAAATGTGGAGGCAAAAGCAAAAGGTAGAATCCCCGCCCTTTGCCTTTCCCCCCACCACCACCATCGCCTGCCGTGAGGCACCCTGAGGCCTCCGGGAGCCGACGCCGCCCGCCTGGGGAGCACCCCCCAATCCTTCACCCCTGGACTGAAATCCCGAGGGAGTTGTGCAACCCCTAGCCCTGCTCCTTCGTCCCAGGCGGAGCCAGGTTCAGCTGCAAGCATCGAGCCTGCATCTCGGAGGATGGGCCGCCGCTTTCCAGCCAAACTGCTCTAGACTTCAGAAGAGGCAGATAAGAGGCTTCAAACAGCAGGGAAAAAAAGGCAAAAACTTCTCCACTTCCCCCACCCTGTCTCAGCAGCAACAAAGGTAGCACAGTGTGGTGGTGACTTATCCAGTGCTTGTTAGAGTAACCTTGTCTTTTCTAACTTTTCTCTACTTTTCTCCTTCTTTCTCTTTGCCTCTCTTACCATTAGATAAAGAGATACCCATTTGTTTGGCACCAACATTTAATCTCGTTTGGTTTTAATCTGGTCTTTGGGAATATTTTGAACCTTCAAAGTTCTTTCCTTTTTATACTCAGAGATTTCCTTTTCTTTGCCCTTCTGGGTGTAAATCAGATAGTAACAAAGTGTCATAATGCTCTCCACGGTTCTGTGAGGCGCCACAATGTCACAATGGACTTTTGGTTCCATGAACTTTGGTACTGTCAGCAACAGTCTCCTTGGCTCCGCAGTGTCACAATGGACCCTTGGCTCCGTGAGGTTCAGTAGCGTAACACGGACGCCTTGATTGCATGAGGTTGTGCAGTGTCACAATGATCTCCTTGGTTCTGCGGCCCTGCTGTGTAACAATGGGCCCCTTCCTTTGCTGATGGCTCTGCGTCCTGCCTGCCTCTGCCTTGGCACACAAAGCCTTGGGCTGCTCCAGACTCCTTCTGGGGGACACGTTGCACCACTGCACTGCCCTGGGAGAGAAATTCCTTTCTCCTTGTGTCCAGCCTGGACCTGCCCAGCTGCCCTTGGCATTAATTCTTTCTTTTGCCAGCTGGTCTCTACTAGGTAGAAAGGATCCACCATGTCTGAAACCACCCTTCAAGCCCACCCAGGACTCTCCTCCACTGTCCTCAGTCTCCACTCCACTGAGCACAGAGCTCCTTTGTCCCTCTGTAGTGATCATGTGCTCGAGGCCACGGGCACCTGGACAAGAAGGTCGGTTCTTTTCTACAGGAAGGAAACCACAGAACCCCAGTGTTTTGAAGGCAGATGAGAGGCAGCCACCAGAGGCCAAGGCAAGGCAGACGTGTCTGTCCTTGCAGCTTCTGTCTGAAAGCAACCCTTGGACATACGGGGAGTTTTGGAGGTGGAATTCCATTTCAGCTGTGGGTGCCTGGACGGGAATGACACTTCTTCTCCCCAGGAAGGAAAGGGCAGAGCCCCAGTGTTTCAAAGGCTGATTAGTGGTGCCTCAAGGAGGCCAAGGCCAGCCAGACCTGTTTGTCTTGGCAGCTTTTGTCTTGGAGCAATCCTTGGCTAGATGCAATTTGGGAGGCCAAATCCCAGTTTTGTCCGTGGACATCTGGCCCAGAAGGACAGTTCTTTTCCATTGGCAGCAAAGTGAGGAGGCCCAGTGTTTCAAAGGCAGATGAGAGCTGGCCCTCAGGAAGCCAAGGGAAGCTGGACATTCCTGGCAGCTTTTGTCGGGGAGCTATTCCTTGGAGATATGGAATTTCAGAGGTGGATTCCCAATTTTGGCCATGGATGGCTGGACTTGAAAGATGGTTTTTTCCATGGGAAGAGAAGCACAGCCCCCGCGTGTTTTGAAGGCAGATGCGAGGTGGCCCCTAAGAGGCCAAGGCCAGCCTGAGCTGTCTGTCCTGGCAGGTTTCACATGGGAACAATCCTCGGACAGAATCCAATTTGGAGGTAGAATCCTAATTTCAGCCATGGGTCCCTGGAGGAGAAGGACAGTGCTTTCGCACAGAAAGGAAAGCAAGGAACTCCAGCGTTTCAGGGCTAGAGGAGAAGCACCCCTCAACATGCCAAGCTCAGCTGGACCAGGCAGGTGGCCCCCAGGAGGCCAAGCCAACCACACCTGTTCCACGCTCTTTGCAGCCTTGGGGCCCTGCAGCATCACCATTTTGTTCCCCTGAGGCCCAGCAATAGCACAGTGGTCTCCTTGGCTCTACAGCGGCACAAAGGCCCCTTGCTTCCACGAGGCCTGGCTGTGTCACAATGGTTTCCTTGGTTCCATGGGGCTGCAGAATAACACAATGGCCCACTGGTTCCATGAGGTCACAGAGGGTCACAAGGGTCTCCATGATTCCGTAAGGTGCTGCAGGGTCACAATGGCTCCTTGGTTCTATTGGGCTCCCCAGGATCACAATGGCCCCTTGGTTCCACAAGGCCTGGCTGTGGCACACTGGCCCTTTGCTTCCGTGAGACCTTGCAGTGTCACAATGGCCCCTTGCTTCTGTCAGGCCTGGCTGTGTCACAATGGCCCCTGGCTCCCATGAGGCCCTGTGATGTCACAATGGTCTCACTGGTTCCACGAGGCCCTGCAGTTCCACCATGGCCCTTCAGTGTCACAAGGCCTTGAAGTGTCATAATAGTCTCAGCGGGTTGCCCAGCTGCTTCACAATGGCCTCCTTGGTTCCATGATGCCCCGTAGCGTAACAACGGTATCCTTGCTTGCACACAGTCAGAATGGCCCCGTGGCCTCCTGGAGCCCCGCAGTGTCACTACGATCCCCTTGATTCCACGAGGCCCTGCCGTGCTACAATGACCCCTTGCTTATACAAGGCCCTGCTGTGTCACAATGGCCCCTTGCTTCTGAAGTGTGCAAGAGCCTAATACTAAGAGAAAGGCGCCAAAAAACGCTTCGCCATTATCACTGCTCAACACCTGAAAGGCTTCAAAAGTGCTTCGTCATGATGGCTGCTTATCATAATCACTTTTGAACGCCTGGAAACTACGTGCCGTACGGGCCGTGCATAGCCCGCCTTGAGGCCCATAAAAAGGAAGGCAAAACTGGTGCAAAATGTGGAGGCAAAAGCAAAAGGTAGAATCCCCGCCCTTTGCCTTTCCCCCCACCACCACCATCGCCTGCCGTGAGGCACCCTGAGGCCTCCGGGAGCCGATGCCGCCCGCCTGGGGAGCACCCCCCAATCCTTCACCCCTGGACTGAAATCCCGAGGGAGTTGTGCAACCCCTAGCCCTGCTCCTTCGTCCCAGGCGGACCCAGGTTCAGCTGCAAGCATCGAGCCTGCATCTCGGAGGATGGGCCGCCGCTTTCCAGCCAAACTGCTCTAGACTTCAGAAGAGGCAGATAAGAGGCTTCAAACAGCAGGAAAAAAAAGGCAAAAACTTCTCCACTTCCCCCACCCTGTCTCAGCAGCAACAAAGGTAGCACAGTGTGGTGGTGACTTATCCAGTGCTTGTTAGAGTAACCTTGTCTTTTCTAACTTTTCTCTACTTTTCTCCTTCTTTCTCTTTGCCTCTCTTACCATTAGATAAAGAGATACCCATTTGTTTGGCACCAACATTTAATCTCGTTTGGTTTTAATCTGGTCTTTGGGAATATTTTGAACCTTCAAAGTTCTTTCCTTTTTATACTCAGAGATTTCCTTTTCTTTGCCCTTCTGGGTGTAAATCAGATAGTAACAAAGTGTCATAATGCTCTCCACGGTTCTGTGAGGCGCCACAATGTCACAATGGACTTTTGGTTCCATGAACTTTGGTACTGTCAGCAACAGTCTCCTTGGCTCCGCAGGGTCACAATGGACCCTTGGCTCCGTGAGGTTCAGTAGCGTAACACGGACGCCTTGATTGCATGAGGTTGTGCAGTGTCACAATGATCTCCTTGGTTCTGCGGCCCTGCTGTGTAACAATGGGCCCCTTCCTTTGCTGATGGCTCTGCGTCCTGCCTGCCTCTGCCTTGGCACACAAAGCCTTGGGCTGCTCCAGCCTCCTTCTGGGGGACACGTTGCACCACTGCACTGCCCTGGGAGAGAAATTCCTTTCTCCTTGTGTCCAGCCTGGACCTGCCCAGCTGCCCTTGGCATTAATTCTTTCTTTTGCCAGCTGGTCTCTACTAGGTAGAAAGGATCCACCATGTCTGAAACCACCCTTCAAGCCCACCCAGGACTCTCCTCCACTGTCCTCAGTCTCCACTCCACTGAGCACAGAGCTCCTTTGTCCCTCTGTAGTGATCATGTGCTCGAGGCCACGGGCACCTGGACAAGAAGGTCGGTTCTTTTCTACAGGAAGGAAACCACAGAACCCCAGTGTTTTGAAGGCAGATGAGAGGCAGCCACCAGAGGCCAAGGCAAGGCAGACGTGTCTGTCCTTGCAGCTTCTGTCTGAAAGCAACCCTTGGACATACGGGGAGTTTTGGAGGTGGAATTCCATTTCAGCTGTGGGTGCCTGGACGGGAATGACACTTCTTCTCCCCAGGAAGGAAAGGGCAGAGCCCCAGTGTTTCAAAGGCTGATTAGTGGTGCCTCAAGGAGGCCAAGGCCAGCCAGACCTGTTTGTCTTGGCAGCTTTTGTCTTGGAGCAATCCTTGGCTAGATGCAATTTGGGAGGCCAAATCCCAGTTTTGTCCGTGGACATCTGGCCCAGAAGGACAGTTCTTTTCCATTGGCAGCAAAGTGAGGAGGCCCAGTGTTTCAAAGGCAGATGAGAGCTGGCCCTCAGGAAGCCAAGGGAAGCTGGACATTCCTGGCAGCTTTTGTCGGGGAGCTATTCCTTGGAGATATGGAATTTCAGAGGTGGATTCCCAATTTTGGCCATGGATGGCTGGACTTGAAAGATGGTTTTTTCCATGGGAAGAGAAGCACAGCCCCCGCCTGTTTTGAAGGCAGATGCGAGGTGGCCCCTAAGAGGCCAAGGCCAGCCTGAGCTGTCTGTCCTGGCAGGTTTCACATGGGAACAATCCTCGGACAGAATCCAATTTGGAGGTAGAATCCTAATTTCAGACATGGGTCCCTGGAGGAGAAGGACAGTGCTTTCGCACAGAAAGGAAAGCAAGGAACTCCAGCGTTTCAGGGCTAGAGGAGAAGCACCCCTCAACATGCCAAGCTCAGCTGGACCAGGCAGGTGGCCCCCAGGAGGCCAAGCCAACCACACCTGTTCCACGCTCTTTGCAGCCTTGGGGCCCTGCAGCATCACCATTTTGTTCCCCTGAGGCCCAGCAATAGCACAGTGGTCTCCTTGGCTCTACAGCGGCACAAAGGCCCCTTGCTTCCACGAGGCCTGGCTGTGTCACTATGGTTTCCTTGGTTCCATGGGGCTGCAGAATAACACAATGGCCCACTGGTTCCATGAGGTCACAGAGGGTCACAAGGGTCTCCATGATTCCGTAAGGTGCTGCAGGGTCACAATGGCTCCTTGGTTCTATTGGGCTCCCCAGGATCACAATGGCCCCTTGGTTCCACAAGGCCTGGCTGTGGCACACTGGCCCTTTGCTTCCGTGAGACCTTGCAGTGTCACAATGGCCCCTTGCTTCTGTCAGGCCTGGCTGTGTCACAATGGCCCCTGGCTCCCATGAGGCCCTGTGATGTCACAATGATCTCACTGGTTCCACGAGGCCCTGCAGTTCCACCATGGCCCTTCAGTGTCACAAGGCCTTGAAGTGTCATAATAGTCTCAGCGGGTTGCCCAGCTGCTTCACAATGGCCTCCTTGGTTCCATGATGCCCCGTAGCGTAACAACGGTATCCTTGCTTGCACACAGTCAGAATGGCCCCGTGGCCTCCTGGAGCCCCGCAGTGTCACTACGATCCCCTTGATTCCACGAGGCCCTGCCGTGCTACAATGACCCCTTGCTTATACAAGGCCCTGCTGTGTCACAATGGCCCCTTGCTTCTGAAGTGTGCAAGAGCCTAATACTAAGAGAAAGGCGCCAAAAAACGCTTCGCCATTATCACTGCTCAACACCTGAAAGGCTTCAAAAGTGCTTCGTCATGATGGCTGCTTATCATAATCACTTTTGAACGCCTGGAAACTACGTGCCGTACGGGCCGTGCATAGCCCGCCTTGAGGCCCATAAAAAGGAAGGCAAAACTGGTGCAAAATGTGGAGGCAAAAGCAAAAGGTAGAATCCCCGCCCTTTGCCTTTCCCCCCACCACCACCATCGCCTGCCGTGAGGCACCCTGAGGCCTCCGGGAGCCGATGCCGCCCGCCTGGGGAGCACCCCCCAATCCTTCACCCCTGGACTGAAATCCCGAGGGAGTTGTGCAACCCCTAGCCCTGCTGCTTCGTCCCAGGCGGAGCCAGGTTCAGCTGCAAGCATCGAGCCTGCATCTCGGAGGATGGGCCGCCGCTTTCCAGCCAAACTGCTCTAGACTTCAGAAGAGGCAGATAAGAGGCTTCAAACAGCAGGAAAAAAAAGGCAAAAACTTCTCCACTTCCCCCACCCTGTCTCAGCAGCAACAAAGGTAGCACAGTGTGGTGGTGACTTATCCAGTGCTTGTTAGAGTAACCTTGTCTTTTCTAACTTTTCTCTACTTTTCTCCTTCTTTCTCTTTGCCTCTCTTACCATTAGATAAAGAGATACCCATTTGTTTGGCACCAACATTTAATCTCGTTTGGTTTTAATCTGGTCTTTGGGAATATTTTGAACCTTCAAAGTTCTTTCCTTTTTATACTCAGAGATTTCCTTTTCTTTGCCCTTCTGGGTGTAAATCAGATAGTAACAAAGTGTCATAATGCTCTCCACGGTTCTGTGAGGCGCCACAATGTCACAATGGACTTTTGGTTCCATGAACTTTGGTACTGTCAGCAACAGTCTCCTTGGCTCCGCAGTGTCACAATGGACCCTTGGCTCCGTGAGGTTCAGTAGCGTAACACGGACGCCTTGATTGCATGAGGTTGTGCAGTGTCACAATGATCTCCTTGGTTCTGCGGCCCTGCTGTGTAACAATGGGCCCCTTCCTTTGCTGATGGCTCTGCGTCCTGCCTGCCTCTGCCTTGGCACACAAAGCCTTGGGCTGCTCCAGACTCCTTCTGGGGGACACGTTGCACCACTGCACTGCCCTGGGAGAGAAATTCCTTTCTCCTTGTGTCCAGCCTGGACCTGCCCAGCTGCCCTTGGCATTAATTCTTTCTTTTGCCAGCTGGTCTCTACTAGCTAGAAAGGATCCACCATGTCTGAAACCACCCTTCAAGCCCACCCAGGACTCTCCTCCACTGTCCTCAGTCTCCACTCCACTGAGCACAGAGCTCCTTTGTCCCTCTGTAGTGATCATGTGCTCGAGGCCACGGGCACCTGGACAAGAAGGTCGGTTCTTTTCTACAGGAAGGAAACCACAGAACCCCAGTGTTTTGAAGGCAGATGAGAGGCAGCCACCAGAGGCCAAGGCAAGGCAGACGTGTCTGTCCTTGCAGCTTCTGTCTGAAAGCAACCCTTGGACATACGGGGAGTTTTGGAGGTGGAATTCCATTTCAGCTGTGGGTGCCTGGACGGGAATGACACTTCTTCTCCCCAGGAAGGAAAGGGCAGAGCCCCAGTGTTTCAAAGGCTGATTAGTGGTGCCTCAAGGAGGCCAAGGCCAGCCAGACCTGTTTGTCTTGGCAGCTTTTGTCTTGGAGCAATCCTTGGCTAGATGCAATTTGGAGGCCAAATCCCAGTTTTGTCCGTGGACATCTGGCCCAGAAGGACAGTTCTTTTCCATTGGCAGCAAAGTGAGGAGGCCCAGTGTTTCAAAGGCAGATGAGAGCTGGCCCTCAGGAAGCCAAGGGAAGCTGGACATTCCTGGCAGCTTTTGTCGGGGAGCTATTCCTTGGAGATATGGAATTTCAGAGGTGGATTCCCAATTTTGGCCATGGATGGCTGGACTTGAAAGATGGTTTTTTCCATGGGAAGAGAAGCACAGCCCCCGCGTGTTTTGAAGGCAGATGCGAGGTGGCCCCTAAGAGGCCAAGGCCAGCCTGAGCTGTCTGTCCTGGCAGGTTTCACATGGGAACAATCCTCGGACAGAATCCAATTTGGAGGTAGAATCCTAATTTCAGCCATGGGTCCCTGGAGGAGAAGGACAGTGCTTTCGCACAGAAAGGAAAGCAAGGAACTCCAGCGTTTCAGGGCCAGAGGAGAAGCACCCCTCAACATGCCAAGCTCAGCTGGACCAGGCAGGTGGCCCCCAGGAGGCCAAGCCAACCACACCTGTTCCACGCTCTTTGCAGCCTTGGGGCCCTGCAGCATCACCATTTTGTTCCCCTGAGGCCCAGCAATAGCACAGTGGTCTCCTTGGCTCTACAGCGGCACAAAGGCCCCTTGCTTCCATGAGGCCTGGCTGTGTCACAATGGTTTCCTTGGTTCCATGGGGCTGCAGAATAACACAATGGCCCACTGGTTCCATGAGGTCACAGAGGGTCACAAGGGTCTCCATGATTCCGTAAGGTGCTGCAGGGTCACAATGGCTCCTTGGTTCTATTGGGCTCCCCAGGATCACAATGGCCCCTTGGTTCCACAAGGCCTGGCTGTGGCACACTGGCCCTTTGCTTCCGTGAGACCTTGCAGTGTCACAATGGCCCCTTGCTTCTGTCAGGCCTGGCTGTGTCACAATGGCCCCTGGCTCCCATGAGGCCCTGTGATGTCACAATGGTCTCACTGGTTCCACGAGGCCCTGCAGTTCCACCATGGCCCTTCAGTGTCACAAGGCCTTGAAGTGTCATAATAGTCTCAGCGGGTTGCCCAGCTGCTTCACAATGGCCTCCTTGGTTCCATGATGCCCCGTAGCGTAACAACGGTATCCTTGCTTGCACACAGTCAGAATGGCCCCGTGGCCTCCTGGAGCCCCACAGTGTCACTACGATCCCCTTGATTCCACGAGGCCCTGCCGTGCTACAATGACCCCTTGCTTATACAAGGCCCTGCTGTGTCACAATGGCCCCTTGCTTCTGAAGTGTGCAAGAGCCTAATACTAAGAGAAAGGCGCCAAAAAACGCTTCGCCATTATCACTGCTCAACACCTGAAAGGCTTCAAAAGTGCTTCGTCATGATGGCTGCTTATCATAATCACTTTTGAACGCCTGGAAACTACGTGCCGTACGGGCCGTGCATAGCCCGCCTTGAGGCCCATAAAAAGGAAGGCAAAACTGGTGCAAAATGTGGAGGCAAAAGCAAAAGGTAGAATCCCCGCCCTTTGCCTTTCCCCCCACCACCACCATCGCCTGCCGTGAGGCACCCTGAGGCCTCCGGGAGCCGACGCCGCCCGCCTGGGGAGCACCCCCCAATCCTTCATCCCTGGACTGAAATCCCGAGGGAGTTGTGCAACCCCTAGCCCTGCTCCTTCGTCCCAGGCGGAGCCAGGTTCAGCTGCAAGCATCGAGCCTGCATCTCGGAGGATGGGCCGCCGCTTTCCAGCCAAACTGCTCTAGACTTCAGAAGAGGCAGATAAGAGGCTTCAAACAGCAGGAAAAAAAAGGCAAAAACTTCTCCACTTCCCCCACCCTGTCTCAGCAGCAACAAAGGTAGCACAGTGTGGTGGTGACTTATCCAGTGCTTGTTAGAGTAACCTTGTCTTTTCTAACTTTTCTCTACTTTTCTCCTTCTTTCTCTTTGCCTCTCTTACCATTAGATAAAGAGATACCCATTTGTTTGGCACCAACATTTAATCTCGTTTGGTTTTAATCTGGTCTTTGGGAATATTTTGAACTTTCAAAGTTCTTTCCTTTTTATACTCAGAGATTTCCTTTTCTTTGCCCTTCTGGGTGTAAATCAGATAGTAACAAAGTGTCATAATGCTCTCCACGGTTCTGTGAGGCGCCACAATGTCACAATGGACTTTTGGTTCCATGAACTTTGGTACTGTCAGCAACAGTCTCCTTGGCTCCGCAGGGTCACAATGGACCCTTGGCTCCGTGAGGTTCAGTAGCGTAACACGGACGCCTTGATTGCATGAGGTTGTGCAGTGTCACAATGATCTCCTTGGTTCTGCGGCCCTGCTGTGTAACAATGGGCCCCTTCCTTTGCTGATGGCTCTGCGTCCTGCCTGCCTCTGCCTTGGCACACAAAGCCTTGGGCTGCTCCAGACTCCTTCTGGGGGACACGTTGCACCACTGCACTGCCCTGGGAGAGAAATTCCTTTCTCCTTGTGTCCAGCCTGGACCTGCCCAGCTGCCCTTGGCATTAATTCTTTCTTTTGCCAGCTGGTCTCTACTAGCTAGAAAGGATCCACCATGTCTGAAACCACCCTTCAAGCCCACCCAGGACTCTCCTCCACTGTCCTCAGTCTCCACTCCACTGAGCACAGAGCTCCTTTGTCCCTCTGTAGTGATCATGTGCTCGAGGCCACGGGCACCTGGACAAGAAGGTCGGTTCTTTTCTACAGGAAGGAAACCACAGAACCCCAGTGTTTTGAAGGCAGATGAGAGGCAGCCACCAGAGGCCAAGGCAAGGCAGACGTGTCTGTCCTTGCAGCTTCTGTCTGAAAGCAACCCTTGGACATACGGGGAGTTTTGGAGGTGGAATTCCATTTCAGCTGTGGGTGCCTGGACGGGAATGACACTTCTTCTCCCCAGGAAGGAAAGGGCAGAGCCCCAGTGTTTCAAAGGCTGATTAGTGGTGCCTCAAGGAGGCCAAGGCCAGCCAGACCTGTTTGTCTTGGCAGCTTTTGTCTTGGAGCAATCCTTGGCTAGATGCAATTTGGGAGGCCAAATCCCAGTTTTGTCCGTGGACATCTGGCCCAGAAGGACAGTTCTTTTCCATTGGCAGCAAAGTGAGGAGGCCCAGTGTTTCAAAGGCAGATGAGAGCTGGCCCTCAGGAAGCCAAGGGAAGCTGGACATTCCTGGCAGCTTTTGTCGGGGAGCTATTCCTTGGAGATATGGAATTTCAGAGGTGGATTCCCAATTTTGGCCATGGATGGCTGGACTTGAAAGATGGTTTTTTCCATGGGAAGAGAAGCACAGCCCCCGCGTGTTTTGAAGGCAGATGCGAGGTGGCCCCTAAGAGGCCAAGGCCAGCCTGAGCTGTCTGTCCTGGCAGGTTTCACATGGGAACAATCCTCGGACAGAATCCAATTTGGAGGTAGAATCCTAATTTCAGCCATGGGTCCCTGGAGGAGAAGGACAGTGCTTTCGCACAGAAAGGAAAGCAAGGAACTCCAGCGTTTCAGGGCTAGAGGAGAAGCACCCCTCAACATGCCAAGCTCAGCTGGACCAGGCAGGTGGCCCCCAGGAGGCCAAGCCAACCACACCTGTTCCACGCTCTTTGCAGCCTTGGGGCCCTGCAGCATCACCATTTTGTTCCCCTGAGGCCCAGCAATAGCACAGTGGTCTCCTTGGCTCTACAGCGGCACAAAGGCCCCTTGCTTCCATGAGGCCTGGCTGTGTCACAATGGTTTCCTTGGTTCCATGGGGCTGCAGAATAACACAATGGCCCACTGGTTCCATGAGGTCACAGAGGGTCACAAGGGTCTCCATGATTCCGTAAGGTGCTGCAGGGTCACAATGGCTCCTTGGTTCTATTGGGCTCCCCAGGATCACAATGGCCCCTTGGTTCCACAAGGCCTGGCTGTGGCACACTGGCCCTTTGCTTCCGTGAGACCTTGCAGTGTCACAATGGCCCCTTGCTTCTGTCAGGCCTGGCTGTGTCACAATGGCCCCTGGCTCCCATGAGGCCCTGTGATGTCACAATGGTCTCACTGGTTCCACGAGGCCCTGCAGTTCCACCATGGCCCTTCAGTGTCACAAGGCCTTGAAGTGTCATAATAGTCTCAGCGGGTTGCCCAGCTGCTTCACAATGGCCTCCTTGGTTCCATGATGCCCCGTAGCGTAACAACGGTATCCTTGCTTGCACACAGTCAGAATGGCCCCGTGGCCTCCTGGAGCCCCACAGTGTCACTACGATCCCCTTGATTCCACGAGGCCCTGCCGTGCTACAATGACCCCTTGCTTATACAAGGCCCTGCTGTGTCACAATGGCCCCTTGCTTCTGAAGTGTGCAAGAGCCTAATACTAAGAGAAAGGCGCCAAAAAACGCTTCGCCATTATCACTGCTCAACACCTGAAAGGCTTCAAAAGTGCTTCGTCATGATGGCTGCTTATCATAATCACTTTTGAACGCCTGGAAACTACGTGCCGTACGGGCCGTGCATAGCCCGCCTTGAGGCCCATAAAAAGGAAGGCAAAACTGGTGCAAAATGTGGAGGCAAAAGCAAAAGGTAGAATCCCCGCCCTTTGCCTTTCCCCCCACCACCACCATCGCCTGCCGTGAGGCACCCTGAGGCCTCCGGGAGCCGACGCCGCCCGCCTGGGGAGCACCCCCCAATCCTTCATCCCTGGACTGAAATCCCGAGGGAGTTGTGCAACCCCTAGCCCTGCTCCTTCGTCCCAGGCGGAGCCAGGTTCAGCTGCAAGCATCGAGCCTGCATCTCGGAGGATGGGCCGCCGCTTTCCAGCCAAACTGCTCTAGACTTCAGAAGAGGCAGATAAGAGGCTTCAAACAGCAGGAAAAAAAAGGCAAAAACTTCTCCACTTCCCCCACCCTGTCTCAGCAGCAACAAAGGTAGCACAGTGTGGTGGTGACTTATCCAGTGCTTGTTAGAGTAACCTTGTCTTTTCTAACTTTTCTCTACTTTTCTCCTTCTTTCTCTTTGCCTCTCTTACCATTAGATAAAGAGATACCCATTTGTTTGGCACCAACATTTAATCTCGTTTGGTTTTAATCTGGTCTTTGGGAATATTTTGAACTTTCAAAGTTCTTTCCTTTTTATACTCAGAGATTTCCTTTTCTTTGCCCTTCTGGGTGTAAATCAGATAGTAACAAAGTGTCATAATGCTCTCCACGGTTCTGTGAGGCGCCACAATGTCACAATGGACTTTTGGTTCCATGAACTTTGGTACTGTCAGCAACAGTCTCCTTGGCTCCGCAGGGTCACAATGGACCCTTGGCTCCGTGAGGTTCAGTAGCGTAACACGGACGCCTTGATTGCATGAGGTTGTGCAGTGTCACAATGATCTCCTTGGTTCTGCGGCCCTGCTGTGTAACAATGGGCCCCTTCCTTTGCTGATGGCTCTGCGTCCTGCCTGCCTCTGCCTTGGCACACAAAGCCTTGGGCTGCTCCAGACTCCTTCTGGGGGACACGTTGCACCACTGCACTGCCCTGGGAGAGAAATTCCTTTCTCCTTGTGTCCAGCCTGGACCTGCCCAGCTGCCCTTGGCATTAATTCTTTCTTTTGCCAGCTGGTCTCTACTAGCTAGAAAGGATCCACCATGTCTGAAACCACCCTTCAAGCCCACCCAGGACTCTCCTCCACTGTCCTCAGTCTCCACTCCACTGAGCACAGAGCTCCTTTGTCCCTCTGTAGTGATCATGTGCTCGAGGCCACGGGCACCTGGACAAGAAGGTCGGTTCTTTTCTACAGGAAGGAAACCACAGAACCCCAGTGTTTTGAAGGCAGATGAGAGGCAGCCACCAGAGGCCAAGGCAAGGCAGACGTGTCTGTCCTTGCAGCTTCTGTCTGAAAGCAACCCTTGGACATACGGGGAGTTTTGGAGGTGGAATTCCATTTCAGCTGTGGGTGCCTGGACGGGAATGACACTTCTTCTCCCCAGGAAGGAAAGGGCAGAGCCCCAGTGTTTCAAAGGCTGATTAGTGGTGCCTCAAGGAGGCCAAGGCCAGCCAGACCTGTTTGTCTTGGCAGCTTTTGTCTTGGAGCAATCCTTGGCTAGATGCAATTTGGGAGGCCAAATCCCAGTTTTGTCCGTGGACATCTGGCCCAGAAGGACAGTTCTTTTCCATTGGCAGCAAAGTGAGGAGGCCCAGTGTTTCAAAGGCAGATGAGAGCTGGCCCTCAGGAAGCCAAGGGAAGCTGGACATTCCTGGCAGCTTTTGTCGGGGAGCTATTCCTTGGAGATATGGAATTTCAGAGGTGGATTCCCAATTTTGGCCATGGATGGCTGGACTTGAAAGATGGTTTTTTCCATGGGAAGAGAAGCACAGCCCCCGCCTGTTTTGAAGGCAGATGCGAGGTGGCCCCTAAGAGGCCAAGGCCAGCCTGAGCTGTCTGTCCTGGCAGGTTTCACATGGGAACAATCCTCGGACAGAATCCAATTTGGAGGTAGAATCCTAATTTCAGCCATGGGTCCCTGGAGGAGAAGGACAGTGCTTTCGCACAGAAAGGAAAGCAAGGAACTCCAGCGTTTCAGGGCCAGAGGAGAAGCACCCCTCAACATGCCAAGCTCAGCTGGACCAGGCAGGTGGCCCCCAGGAGGCCAAGCCAACCACACCTGTTCCACGCTCTTTGCAGCCTTGGGGCCCTGCAGCATCACCATTTTGTTCCCCTGAGGCCCAGCAATAGCACAGTGGTCTCCTTGGCTCTACAGCGGCACAAAGGCCCCTTGCTTCCACGAGGCCTGGCTGTGTCACAATGGTTTCCTTGGTTCCATGGGGCTGCAGAATAACACAATGGCCCACTGGTTCCATGAGGTCACAGAGGGTCACAAGGGTCTCCATGATTCCGTAAGGTGCTGCAGGGTCACAATGGCTCCTTGGTTCTATTGGGCTCCCCAGGATCACAATGGCCCCTTGGTTCCACAAGGCCTGGCTGTGGCACACTGGCCCTTTGCTTCCGTGAGACCTTGCAGTGTCACAATGGCCCCTTGCTTCTGTCAGGCCTGGCTGTGTCACAATGGCCCCTGGCTCCCATGAGGCCCTGTGATGTCACAATGGTCTCACTGGTTCCACGAGGCCCTGCAGTTCCACCATGGCCCTTCAGTGTCACAAGGCCTTGAAGTGTCATAATAGTCTCAGCGGGTTGCCCAGCTGCTTCACAATGGCCTCCTTGGTTCCATGATGCCCCGTAGTGTAACAACGGTATCCTTGCTTGCACACAGTCAGAATGGCCCCGTGGCCTCCTGGAGCCCCACAGTGTCACTACGATCCCCTTGATTCCACGAGGCCCTGCCGTGCTACAATGACCCCTTGCTTATACAAGGCCCTGCTGTGTCACAATGGCCCCTTGCTTCTGAAGTGTGCAAGAGCCTAATACTAAGAGAAAGGCGCCAAAAAACGCTTCGCCATTATCACTGCTCAACACCTGAAAGGCTTCAAAAGTGCTTCGTCATGATGGCTGCTTATCATAATCACTTTTGAACGCCTGGAAACTACGTGCCGTACGGGCCGTGCATAGCCCGCCTTGAGGCCCATAAAAAGGAAGGCAAAACTGGTGCAAAATGTGGAGGCAAAAGCAAAAGGTAGAATCCCCGCCCTTTGCCTTTCCCCCCACCACCACCATCGCCTGCCGTGAGGCACCCTGAGGCCTCCGGGAGCCGACGCCGCCCGCCTGGGGAGCACCCCCCAATCCTTCACCCCTGGACTGAAATCCCGAGGGAGTTGTGCAACCCCTAGCCCTGCTCCTTCGTCCCAGGCGGAGCCAGGTTCAGCTGCAAGCATCGAGCCTGCATCTCGGAGGATGGGCCGCCGCTTTCCTGCCAAACTGCTCTAGACTTCAGAAGAGGCAGATAAGAGGCTTCAAACAGCAGGAAAAAAAAGGCAAAAACTTCTCCACTTCCCCCACCCTGTCTCAGCAGCAACAAAGGTAGCACAGTGTGGTGGTGACTTATCCAGTGCTTGTTAGAGTAACCTTGTCTTTTCTAACTTTTCTCTACTTTTCTCCTTCTTTCTCTTTGCCTCTCTTACCATTAGATAAAGAGATACCCATTTGTTTGGCACCAACATTTAATCTCGTTTGGTTTTAATCTGGTCTTTGGGAATATTTTGAACCTTCAAAGTTCTTTCCTTTTTATACTCAGAGATTTCCTTTTCTTTGCCCATCTGGGTGTAAATCACATAGTAACAAAGTGTAATAATGCTCTCCACGGTTCCGTGAGGCGCCACAATGTCACAATGGACTTTTGGTTCCATGAACTTTGGTACTGTCAGCAACAGTCTCCTTGGCTCCGCAGGGTCACAATGGACCCTTGGCTCCGTGAGGTTCAGTAGCGTAACACGGACGCCTTGATTGCATGAGGTTGTGCAGTGTCACAATGATCTCCTTGGTTCTGCGGCCCTGCTGTGTAACAATGGGCCCCTTCCTTTGCTGATGGCTCTGCGTCCTGCCTGCCTCTGCCTTGGCACACAAAGCCTTGGGCTGCTCCAGACTCCTTCTGGGGGACACGTTGCACCACTGCACTGCCCTGGGAGAGAAATTCCTTTCTCCTTGTGTCCAGCCTGGACCTGCCCAGCTGCCCTTGGCATTAATTCTTTCTTTTGCCAGCTGGTCTCTACTAGCTAGAAAGGATCCACCATGTCTGAAACCACCCTTCAAGCCCACCCAGGACTCTCCTCCACTGTCCTCAGTCTCCACTCCACTGAGCACAGAGCTCCTTTGTCCCTCTGTAGTGATCATGTGCTCGAGGCCACGGGCACCTGGACAAGAAGGTCGGTTCTTTTCTACAGGAAGGAAACCACAGAACCCCAGTGTTTTGAAGGCAGATGAGAGGCAGCCACCAGAGGCCAAGGCAAGGCAGACCTGTCTGTCCTTGCAGCTTCTGTCTGAAAGCAACCCTTGGACATACGGGGAGTTTTGGAGGTGGAATTCCATTTCAGCTGTGGGTGCCTGGACGGGAATGACACTTCTTCTCCCCAGGAAGGAAAGGGCAGAGCCCCAGTGTTTCAAAGGCTGATTAGTGGTGCCTCAAGGAGGCCAAGGCCAGCCAGACCTGTTTGTCTTGGCAGCTTTTGTCTTGGAGCAATCCTTGGCTAGATGCAATTTGGGAGGCCAAATCCCAGTTTTGTCCGTGGACATCTGGCCCAGAAGGACAGTTCTTTTCCATTGGCAGCAAAGTGAGGAGGCCCAGTGTTTCAAAGGCAGATGAGAGCTGGCCCTCAGGAAGCCAAGGGAAGCTGGACATTCCTGGCAGCTTTTGTCGGGGAGCTATTCCTTGGAGATATGGAATTTCAGAGGTGGATTCCCAATTTTGGCCATGGATGGCTGGACTTGAAAGATGGTTTTTTCCATGGGAAGAGAAGCACAGCCCCCGCGTGTTTTGAAGGCAGATGCGAGGTGGCCCCTAAGAGGCCAAGGCCAGCCTGAGCTGTCTGTCCTGGCAGGTTTCACATGGGAACAATCCTCGGACAGAATCCAATTTGGAGGTAGAATCCTAATTTCAGCCATGGGTCCCTGGAGGAGAAGGACAGTGCTTTCGCACAGAAAGGAAAGCAAGGAACTCCAGCGTTTCAGGGCCAGAGGAGAAGCACCCCTCAACATGCCAAGCTCAGCTGGACCAGGCAGGTGGCCCCCAGGAGGCCAAGCCAACCACACCTGTTCCACGCTCTTTGCAGCCTTGGGGCCCTGCAGCATCACCATTTTGTTCCCCTGAGGCCCAGCAATAGCACAGTGGTCTCCTTGGCTCTACAGCGGCACAAAGGCCCCTTGCTTCCACGAGGCCTGGCTGTGTCACAATGGTTTCCTTGGTTCCATGGGGCTGCAGAATAACACAATGGCCCACTGGTTCCATGAGGTCACAGAGGGTCACAAGGGTCTCCATGATTCCGTAAGGTGCTGCAGGGTCACAATGGCTCCTTGGTTCTATTGGGCTCCCCAGGATCACAATGGCCCCTTGGTTCCACAAGGCCTGGCTGTGGCACACTGGCCCTTTGCTTCCGTGAGACCTTGCAGTGTCACAATGGCCCCTTGCTTCTGTCAGGCCTGGCTGTGTCACAATGGCCCCTGGCTCCCATGAGGCCCTGTGATGTCACAATGGTCTCACTGGTTCCACGAGGCCCTGCAGTTCCACCATGGCCCTTCAGTGTCACAAGGCCTTGAAGTGTCATAATAGTCTCAGCGGGTTGCCCAGCTGCTTCACAATGGCCTCCTTGGTTCCATGATGCCCCGTAGTGTAACAACGGTATCCTTGCTTGCACACAGTCAGAATGGCCCCGTGGCCTCCTGGAGCCCCACAGTGTCACTACGATCCCCTTGATTCCACGAGGCCCTGCCGTGCTACAATGACCCCTTGCTTATACAAGGCCCTGCTGTGTCACAATGGCCCCTTGCTTCTGAAGTGTGCAAGAGCCTAATACTAAGAGAAAGGCGCCAAAAAACGCTTCGCCATTATCACTGCTCAACACCTGAAAGGCTTCAAAAGTGCTTCATCATGATGGCTGCTTATCATAATCACTTTTGAACGCCTGGAAACTACGTGCCGTACGGGCCGTGCATAGCCCGCCTTGAGGCCCATAAAAAGGAAGGCAAAACTGGTGCAAAATGTGGAGGCAAAAGCAAAAGGTAGAATCCCCGCCCTTTGCCTTTCCCCCCACCACCACCATCGCCTGCCGTGAGGCACCCTGAGGCCTCCGGGAGCCGACGCCGCCCGCCTGGGGAGCACCCCCCAATCCTTCATCCCTGGACTGAAATCCCGAGGGAGTTGTGCAACCCCTAGCCCTGCTCCTTCGTCCCAGGCGGAGCCAGGTTCAGCTGCAAGCATCGAGCCTGCATCTCGGAGGATGGGCCGCCGCTTTCCAGCCAAACTGCTCTAGACTTCAGAAGAGGCAGATAAGAGGCTTCAAACAGCAGGAAAAAAAAGGCAAAAACTTCTCCACTTCCCCCACCCTGTCTCAGCAGCAACAAAGGTAGCACAGTGTGGTGGTGACTTATCCAGTGCTTGTTAGAGTAACCTTGTCTTTTCTAACTTTTCTCTACTTTTCTCCTTCTTTCTCTTTGCCTCTCTTACCATTAGATAAAGAGATACCCATTTGTTTGGCACCAACATTTAATCTCGTTTGGTTTTAATCTGGTCTTTGGGAATATTTTGAACTTTCAAAGTTCTTTCCTTTTTATACTCAGAGATTTCCTTTTCTTTGCCCTTCTGGGTGTAAATCAGATAGTAACAAAGTGTCATAATGCTCTCCACGGTTCTGTGAGGCGCCACAATGTCACAATGGACTTTTGGTTCCATGAACTTTGGTACTGTCAGCAACAGTCTCCTTGGCTCCGCAGGGTCACAATGGACCCTTGGCTCCGTGAGGTTCAGTAGCGTAACACGGACGCCTTGATTGCATGAGGTTGTGCAGTGTCACAATGATCTCCTTGGTTCTGCGGCCCTGCTGTGTAACAATGGGCCCCTTCCTTTGCTGATGGCTCTGCGTCCTGCCTGCCTCTGCCTTGGCACACAAAGCCTTGGGCTGCTCCAGCCTCCTTCTGGGGGACACGTTGCACCACTGCACTGCCCTGGGAGAGAAATTCCTTTCTCCTTGTGTCCAGCCTGGACCTGCCCAGCTGCCCTTGGCATTAATTCTTTCTTTTGCCAGCTGGTCTCTACTAGGTAGAAAGGATCCACCATGTCTGAAACCACCCTTCAAGCCCACCCAGGACTCTCCTCCACTGTCCTCAGTCTCCACTCCACTGAGCACAGAGCTCCTTTGTCCCTCTGTAGTGATCATGTGCTCGAGGCCACGGGCACCTGGACAAGAAGGTCGGTTCTTTTCTACAGGAAGGAAACCACAGAACCCCAGTGTTTTGAAGGCAGATGAGAGGCAGCCACCAGAGGCCAAGGCAAGGCAGACGTGTCTGTCCTTGCAGCTTCTGTCTGAAAGCAACCCTTGGACATACGGGGAGTTTTGGAGGTGGAATTCCATTTCAGCTGTGGGTGCCTGGACGGGAATGACACTTCTTCTCCCCAGGAAGGAAAGGGCAGAGCCCCAGTGTTTCAAAGGCTGATTAGTGGTGCCTCAAGGAGGCCAAGGCCAGCCAGACCTGTTTGTCTTGGCAGCTTTTGTCTTGGAGCAATCCTTGGCTAGATGCAATTTGGGAGGCCAAATCCCAGTTTTGTCCGTGGACATCTGGCCCAGAAGGACAGTTCTTTTCCATTGGCAGCAAAGTGAGGAGGCCCAGTGTTTCAAAGGCAGATGAGAGCTGGCCCTCAGGAAGCCAAGGGAAGCTGGACATTCCTGGCAGCTTTTGTCGGGGAGCTATTCCTTGGAGATATGGAATTTCAGAGGTGGATTCCCAATTTTGGCCATGGATGGCTGGACTTGAAAGATGGTTTTTTCCATGGGAAGAGAAGCACAGCCCCCGCGTGTTTTGAAGGCAGATGCGAGGTGGCCCCTAAGAGGCCAAGGCCAGCCTGAGCTGTCTGTCCTGGCAGGTTTCACATGGGAACAATCCTCGGACAGAATCCAATTTGGAGGTAGAATCCTAATTTCAGCCATGGGTCCCTGGAGGAGAAGGACAGTGCTTTCGCACAGAAAGGAAAGCAAGGAACTCCAGCGTTTCAGGGCCAGAGGAGAAGCACCCCTCAACATGCCAAGCTCAGCTGGACCAGGCAGGTGGCCCCCAGGAGGCCAAGCCAACCACACCTGTTCCACGCTCTTTGCAGCCTTGGGGCCCTGCAGCATCACCATTTTGTTCCCCTGAGGCCCAGCAATAGCACAGTGGTCTCCTTGGCTCTACAGCGGCACAAAGGCCCCTTGCTTCCACGAGGCCTGGCTGTGTCACTATGGTTTCCTTGGTTCCATGGGGCTGCAGAATAACACAATGGCCCACTGGTTCCATGAGGTCACAGAGGGTCACAAGGGTCTCCATGATTCCATAAGGTGCTGCAGGGTCACAATGGCTCCTTGGTTCTATTGGGCTCCCCAGGATCACAATGGCCCCTTGGTTCCACAAGGCCTGGCTGTGGCACACTGGCCCTTTGCTTCCGTGAGACCTTGCAGTGTCACAATGGCCCCTTGCTTCTGTCAGGCCTGGCTGTGTCACAATGGCCCCTGGCTCCCATGAGGCCCTGTGATGTCACAATGGTCTCACTGGTTCCACGAGGCCCTGCAGTTCCACAATGGCCCTTCAGTGTCACAAGGCCTTGAAGTGTCATAATAGTCTCAGCGGGTTGCCCAGCTGCTTCACAATGGCCTCCTTGGTTCCATGATGCCCCGTAGCGTAACAACGGTATCCTTGCTTCCACACAGTCAGAATGGCCCCGTGGCCTCCTGGAGCCCCACAGTGTCACTACGATCCCCTTGATTCCACGAGGCCCTGCCGTGCTACAATGACCCCTTGCTTATACAAGGCCCTGCTGTGTCACAATGGCCCCTTGCTTCTGAAGTGTGCAAGAGCCTAATACTAAGAGAAAGGCGCCAAAAAACGCTTCGCCATTATCACTGCTCAACACCTGAAAGGCTTCAAAAGTGCTTCGTCATGATGGCTGCTTATCATAATCACTTTTGAATGCCTGGAAACTACGTGCCGTACGGGCCGTGCATAGCCCGCCTTGAGGCCCATAAAAAGGAAGGCAAAACTGGTGCAAAATGTGGAGGCAAAAGCAAAAGGTAGAATCCCCGCCCTTTGCCTTTCCCCCCACCACCACCATCGCCTGCCGTGAGGCACCCTGAGGCCTCCGGGAGCCGACGCCGCCCGCCTGGGGAGCACCCCCCAATCCTTCACCCCTGGATTGAAATCCCGAGGGAGTTGTGCAACCCCTAGCCCTGCTCCTTCGTCCCAGGCGGAGCCAGGTTCAGCTGCAAGCATCGAGCCTGCATCTCGGAGGATGGGCCGCCGCTTTCCAGCCAAACTGCTCTAGACTTCAGAAGAGGCAGATAAGAGGCTTCAAACAGCAGGGGAAAAAAGGCAAAAACTTCTCCACTTCCCCCACCCTGTCTCAGCAGCAACAAAGGTAGCACAGTGTGGTGGTGACTTATCCAGTGCTTGTTAGAGTAACCTTGTCTTTTCTAACTTTTCTCTACTTTTCTCCTTCTTTCTCTTTGCCTCTCTTACCATTAGATAAAGAGATACCCATTTGTTTGGCACCAACATTTAATCTCGTTTGGTTTTAATCTGGTCTTTGGGAATATTTTGAACCTTCAAAGTTCTTTCCTTTTTATACTCAGAGATTTCCTTTTCTTTGCCCTTCTGGGTGTAAATCAGATAGTAACAAAGTGTCATAATGCTCTCCACGGTTCCGTGAGGTGCCACAATGTCACAATGGACTTTTGGTTCCATGAACTTTGGTACTGTCAGCAACAGTCTCCTTGGCTCCGCAGTGTCACAATGGACCCTTGGCTCCGTGAGGTTCAGTAGCGTAACACGGACGCCTTGATTGCATGAGGTTGTGCAGTGTCACAATGATCTCCTTGGTTCTGCGGCCCTGCTGTGTAACAATGGGCCCCTTCCTTTGCTGATGGCTCTGCGTCCTGCCTGCCTCTGCCTTGGCACACAAAGCCTTGGGCTGCTCCAGACTCCTTCTGGGGGACACGTTGCACCACTGCACTGCCCTGGGAGAGAAATTCCTTTCTCCTTGTGTCCAGCCTGGACCTGCCCAGCTGCCCTTGGCATTAATTCTTTCTTTTGCCAGCTGGTCTCTACTAGCTAGAAAGGATCCACCATGTCTGAAACCACCCTTCAAGCCCACCCAGGACTCTCCTCCACTGTCCTCAGTCTCCACTCCACTGAGCACAGAGCTCCTTTGTCCCTCTGTAGTGATCATGTGCTCGAGGCCACGGGCACCTGGACAAGAAGGTCGGTTCTTTTCTACAGGAAGGAAACCACAGAACCCCAGTGTTTTGAAGGCAGATGAGAGGCAGCCACCAGAGGCCAAGGCAAGGCAGACGTGTCTGTCCTTGCAGCTTCTGTCTGAAAGCAACCCTTGGACATACGGGGAGTTTTGGAGGTGGAATTCCATTTCAGCTGTGGGTGCCTGGACGGGAATGACACTTCTTCTCCCCAGGAAGGAAAGGGCAGAGCCCCAGTGTTTCAAAGGCTGATTAGTGGTGCCTCAAGGAGGCCAAGGCCAGCCAGACCTGTTTGTCTTGGCAGCTTTTGTCTTGGAGCAATCCTTGGCTAGATGCAATTTGGGAGGCCAAATCCCAGTTTTGTCCGTGGACATCTGGCCCAGAAGGACAGTTCTTTTCCATTGGCAGCAAAGTGAGGAGGCCCAGTGTTTCAAAGGCAGATGAGAGCTGGCCCTCAGGAAGCCAAGGGAAGCTGGACATTCCTGGCAGCTTTTGTCGGGGAGCTATTCCTTGGAGATATGGAATTTCAGAGGTGGATTCCCAATTTTGGCCATGGATGGCTGGACTTGAAAGATGGTTTTTTCCATGGGAAGAGAAGCACAGCCCCCGCCTGTTTTGAAGGCAGATGCGAGGTGGCCCCTAAGAGGCCAAGGCCAGCCTGAGCTGTCTGTCCTGGCAGGTTTCACATGGGAACAATCCTCGGACAGAATCCAATTTGGAGGTAGAATCCTAATTTCAGCCATGGGTCCCTGGAGGAGAAGGACAGTGCTTTCGCACAGAAAGGAAAGCAAGGAACTCCAGCGTTTCAGGGCCAGAGGAGAAGCACCCCTCAACATGCCAAGCTCAGCTGGACCAGGCAGGTGGCCCCCAGGAGGCCAAGCCAACCACACCTGTTCCACGCTCTTTGCAGCCTTGGGGCCCTGCAGCATCACCATTTTGTTCCCCTGAGGCCCAGCAATAGCACAGTGGTCTCCTTGGCTCTACAGCGGCACAAAGGCCCCTTGCTTCCACGAGGCCTGGCTGTGTCACAATGGTTTCCTTGGTTCCATGGGGCTGCAGAATAACACAATGGCCCACTGGTTCCATGAGGTCACAGAGGGTCACAAGGGTCTCCATGATTCCGTAAGGTGCTGCAGGGTCACAATGGCTCCTTGGTTCTATTGGGCTCCCCAGGATCACAATGGCCCCTTGGTTCCACAAGGCCTGGCTGTGGCACACTGGCCCTTTGCTTCCGTGAGACCTTGCAGTGTCACAATGGCCCCTTGCTTCTGTCAGGCCTGGCTGTGTCACAATGGCCCCTGGCTCCCATGAGGCCCTGTGATGTCACAATGGTCTCACTGGTTCCACGAGGCCCTGCAGTTCCACAATGGCCCTTCAGTGTCACAAGGCCTTGAAGTGTCATAATAGTCTCAGCGGGTTGCCCAGCTGCTTCACAATGGCCTCCTTGGTTCCATGATGCCCCGTAGCGTAACAACGGTATCCTTGCTTCCACACAGTCAGAATGGCCCCGTGGCCTCCTGGAGCCCCACAGTGTCACTACGATCCCCTTGATTCCACGAGGCCCTGCCGTGCTACAATGACCCCTTGCTTATACAAGGCCCTGCTGTGTCACAATGGCCCCTTGCTTCTGAAGTGTGCAAGAGCCTAATACTAAGAGAAAGGCGCCAAAAAACGCTTCGCCATTATCACTGCTCAACACCTGAAAGGCTTCAAAAGTGCTTCGTCATGATGGCTGCTTATCATAATCACTTTTGAATGCCTGGAAACTACGTGCCGTACGGGCCGTGCATAGCCCGCCTTGAGGCCCATAAAAAGGAAGGCAAAACTGGTGCAAAATGTGGAGGCAAAAGCAAAAGGTAGAATCCCCGCCCTTTGCCTTTCCCCCCACCACCACCATCGCCTGCCGTGAGGCACCCTGAGGCCTCCGGGAGCCGACGCCGCCCGCCTGGGGAGCACCCCCCAATCCTTCACCCCTGGACTGAAATCCCGAGGGAGTTGTGCAACCCCTAGCCCTGCTCCTTCGTCCCAGGCGGAGCCAGGTTCAGCTGCAAGCATCGAGCCTGCATCTCGGAGGATGGGCCGCCGCTTTCCAGCCAAACTGCTCTAGACTTCAGAAGAGGCAGATAAGACGCTTCAAACAGCAGGGGAAAAAAGGCAAAAACTTCTCCACTTCCCCCACCCTGTCTCAGCAGCAACAAAGGTAGCACAGTGTGGTGGTGACTTATCCAGTGCTTGTTAGAGTAACCTTGTCTTTTCTAACTTTTCTCTACTTTTCTCCTTCTTTCTCTTTGCCTCTCTTACCATTAGATAAAGAGATACCCATTTGTTTGGCACCAACATTTAATCTCGTTTGGTTTTAATCTGGTCTTTGGGAATATTTTGAACCTTCAAAGTTCTTTCCTTTTTATACTCAGAGATTTCCTTTTCTTTGCCCTTCTGGGTGTAAATCAGATAGTAACAAAGTGTCATAATGCTCTCCACGGTTCTGTGAGGCGCCACAATGTCACAATGGACTTTTGGTTCCATGAACTTTGGTACTGTCAGCAACAGTCTCCTTGGCTCCGCAGTGTCACAATGGACCCTTGGCTCCGTGAGGTTCAGTAGCGTAACACGGACGCCTTGATTGCATGAGGTTGTGCAGTGTCACAATGATCTCCTTGGTTCTGCGGCCCTGCTGTGTAACAATGGGCCCCTTCCTTTGCTGATGGCTCTGCGTCCTGCCTGCCTCTGCCTTGGCACACAAAGCCTTGGGCTGCTCCAGACTCCTTCTGGGGGACACGTTGCACCACTGCACTGCCCTGGGAGAGAAATTCCTTTCTCCTTGTGTCCAGCCTGGACCTGCCCAGCTGCCCTTGGCATTAATTCTTTCTTTTGCCAGCTGGTCTCTACTAGCTAGAAAGGATCCACCATGTCTGAAACCACCCTTCAAGCCCACCCAGGACTCTCCTCCACTGTCCTCAGTCTCCACTCCACTGAGCACAGAGCTCCTTTGTCCCTCTGTAGTGATCATGTGCTCGAGGCCACGGGCACCTGGACAAGAAGGTCGGTTCTTTTCTACAGGAAGGAAACCACAGAACCCCAGTGTTTTGAAGGCAGATGAGAGGCAGCCACCAGAGGCCAAGGCAAGGCAGACGTGTCTGTCCTTGCAGCTTCTGTCTGAAAGCAACCCTTGGACATACGGGGAGTTTTGGAGGTGGAATTCCATTTCAGCTGTGGGTGCCTGGACGGGAATGACACTTCTTCTCCCCAGGAAGGAAAGGGCAGAGCCCCAGTGTTTCAAAGGCTGATTAGTGGTGCCTCAAGGAGGCCAAGGCCAGCCAGACCTGTTTGTCTTGGCAGCTTTTGTCTTGGAGCAATCCTTGGCTAGATGCAATTTGGGAGGCCAAATCCCAGTTTTGTCCGTGGACATCTGGCCCAGAAGGACAGTTCTTTTCCATTGGCAGCAAAGTGAGGAGGCCCAGTGTTTCAAAGGCAGATGAGAGCTGGCCCTCAGGAAGCCAAGGGAAGCTGGACATTCCTGGCAGCTTTTGTCGGGGAGCTATTCCTTGGAGATATGGAATTTCAGAGGTGGATTCCCAATTTTGGCCATGGATGGCTGGACTTGAAAGATGGTTTTTTCCATGGGAAGAGAAGCACAGCCCCCGCCTGTTTTGAAGGCAGATGCGAGGTGGCCCCTAAGAGGCCAAGGCCAGCCTGAGCTGTCTGTCCTGGCAGGTTTCACATGGGAACAATCCTCGGACAGAATCCAATTTGGAGGTAGAATCCTAATTTCAGCCATGGGTCCCTGGAGGAGAAGGACAGTGCTTTCGCACAGAAAGGAAAGCAAGGAACTCCAGCGTTTCAGGGCCAGAGGAGAAGCACCCCTCAACATGCCAAGCTCAGCTGGACCAGGCAGGTGGCCCCCAGGAGGCCAAGCCAACCACACCTGTTCCACGCTCTTTGCAGCCTTGGGGCCCTGCAGCATCACCATTTTGTTCCCCTGAGGCCCAGCAATAGCACAGTGGTCTCCTTGGCTCTACAGCGGCACAAAGGCCCCTTGCTTCCACGAGGCCTGGCTGTGTCACAATGGTTTCCTTGGTTCCATGGGGCTGCAGAATAACACAATGGCCCACTGGTTCCATGAGGTCACAGAGGGTCACAAGGGTCTCCATGATTCCATAAGGTGCTGCAGGGTCACAATGGCTCCTTGGTTCTATTGGGCTCCCCAGGATCACAATGGCCCCTTGGTTCCACAAGGCCTGGCTGTGGCACACTGGCCCTTTGCTTCCGTGAGACCTTGCAGTGTCACAATGGCCCCTTGCTTCTGTCAGGCCTGGCTGTGTCACAATGGCCCCTGGCTCCCATGAGGCCCTGTGATGTCACAATGGTCTCACTGGTTCCACGAGGCCCTGCAGTTCCACCATGGCCCTTCAGTGTCACAAGGCCTTGAAGTGTCATAATAGTCTCAGCGGGTTGCCCAGCTGCTTCACAATGGCCTCCTTGGTTCCATGATGCCCCGTAGTGTAACAACGGTATCCTTGCTTGCACACAGTCAGAATGGCCCCGTGGCCTCCTGGAGCCCCACAGTGTCACTACGATCCCCTTGATTCCACGAGGCCCTGCCGTGCTACAATGACCCCTTGCTTATACAAGGCCCTGCTGTGTCACAATGGCCCCTTGCTTCTGAAGTGTGCAAGAGCCTAATACTAAGAGAAAGGCGCCAAAAAACGCTTCGCCATTATCACTGCTCAACACCTGAAAGGCTTCAAAAGTGCTTCGTCATGATGGCTGCTTATCATAATCACTTTTGAACGCCTGGAAACTACGTGCCGTACGGGCCGTGCATAGCCCGCCTTGAGGCCCATAAAAAGGAAGGCAAAACTGGTGCAAAATGTGGAGGCAAAAGCAAAAGGTAGAATCCCCGCCCTTTGCCTTTCCCCCCCCACCACCATCGCCTGCCGTGAGGCACCCTGAGGCCTCCGGGAGCCGACGCCGCCCGCCTGGGGAGCACCCCCCAATCCTTCACCCCTGGACTGAAATCCCGAGGGAGTTGTGCAACCCCTAGCCCTGCTCCTTCGTCCCAGGCGGAGCCAGGTTCAGCTGCAAGCATCGAGCCTGCATCTCGGAGGATGGGCCGCCGCTTTCCAGCCAAACTGCTCTAGACTTCAGAAGAGGCAGATAAGACGCTTCAAACAGCAGGAAAAAAAAGGCAAAAACTTCTCCACTTCCCCCACCCTGTCTCAGCAGCAACAAAGGTAGCACAGTGTGGTGGTGACTTATCCAGTGCTTGTTAGAGTAACCTTGTCTTTTCTAACTTTTCTCTACTTTTCTCCTTCTTTCTCTTTGCCTCTCTTACCATTAGATAAAGAGATACCCATTTGTTTGGCACCAACATTTAATCTCGTTTGGTTTTAATCTGGTCTTTGGGAATATTTTGAACCTTCAAAGTTCTTTCCTTTTTATACTCAGAGATTTCCTTTTCTTTGCCCTTCTGGGTGTAAATCAGATAGTAACAAAGTGTCATAATGCTCTCCACGGTTCCGTGAGGCGCCACAATGTCACAATGGACTTTTGGTTCCATGAACTTTGGTACTGTCAGCAACAGTCTCCTTGGCTCCGCAGTGTCACAATGGACCCTTGGCTCCGTGAGGTTCAGTAGCGTAACACGGACGCCTTGATTGCATGAGGTTGTGCAGTGTCACAATGATCTCCTTGGTTCTGCGGCCCTGCTGTGTAACAATGGGCCCCTTCCTTTGCTGATGGCTCTGCGTCCTGCCTGCCTCTGCCTTGGCACACAAAGCCTTGGGCTGCTCCAGACTCCTTCTGGGGGACACGTTGCACCACTGCACTGCCCTGGGAGAGAAATTCCTTTCTCCTTGTGTCCAGCCTGGACCTGCCCAGCTGCCCTTGGCATTAATTCTTTCTTTTGCCAGCTGGTCTCTACTAGCTAGAAAGGATCCACCATGTCTGAAACCACCCTTCAAGCCCACCCAGGACTCTCCTCCACTGTCCTCAGTCTCCACTCCACTGAGCACAGAGCTCCTTTGTCCCTCTGTAGTGATCATGTGCTCGAGGCCACGGGCACCTGGACAAGAAGGTCGGTTCTTTTCTACAGGAAGGAAACCACAGAACCCCAGTGTTTTGAAGGCAGATGAGAGGCAGCCACCAGAGGCCAAGGCAAGGCAGACCTGTCTGTCCTTGCAGCTTCTGTCTGAAAGCAACCCTTGGACATACGGGGAGTTTTGGAGGTGGAATTCCATTTCAGCTGTGGGTGCCTGGACGGGAATGACACTTCTTCTCCCCAGGAAGGAAAGGGCAGAGCCCCAGTGTTTCAAAGGCTGATTAGTGGTGCCTCAAGGAGGCCAAGGCCAGCCAGACCTGTTTGTCTTGGCAGCTTTTGTCTTGGAGCAATCCTTGGCTAGATGCAATTTGGGAGGCCAAATCCCAGTTTTGTCCGTGGACATCTGGCCCAGAAGGACAGTTCTTTTCCATTGGCAGCAAAGTGAGGAGGCCCAGTGTTTCAAAGGCAGATGAGAGCTGGCCCTCAGGAAGCCAAGGGAAGCTGGACATTCCTGGCAGCTTTTGTCGGGGAGCTATTCCTTGGAGATATGGAATTTCAGAGGTGGATTCCCAATTTTGGCCATGGATGGCTGGACTTGAAAGATGGTTTTTTCCATGGGAAGAGAAGCACAGCCCCCGCCTGTTTTGAAGGCAGATGCGAGGTGGCCCCTAAGAGGCCAAGGCCAGCCTGAGCTGTCTGTCCTGGCAGGTTTCACATGGGAACAATCCTCGGACAGAATCCAATTTGGAGGTAGAATCCTAATTTCAGCCATGGGTCCCTGGAGGAGAAGGACAGTGCTTTCGCACAGAAAGGAAAGCAAGGAACTCCAGCGTTTCAGGGCCAGAGGAGAAGCACCCCTCAACATGCCAAGCTCAGCTGGACCAGGCAGGTGGCCCCCAGGAGGCCAAGCCAACCACACCTGTTCCACGCTCTTTGCAGCCTTGGGGCCCTGCAGCATCACCATTTTGTTCCCCTGAGGCCCAGCAATAGCACAGTGGTCTCCTTGGCTCTACAGCGGCACAAAGGCCCCTTGCTTCCACGAGGCCTGGCTGTGTCACAATGGTTTCCTTGGTTCCATGGGGCTGCAGAATAACACAATGGCCCACTGGTTCCATGAGGTCACAGAGGGTCACAAGGGTCTCCATGATTCCATAAGGTGCTGCAGGGTCACAATGGCTCCTTGGTTCTATTGGGCTCCCCAGGATCACAATGGCCCCTTGGTTCCACAAGGCCTGGCTGTGGCACACTGGCCCTTTGCTTCCGTGAGACCTTGCAGTGTCACAATGGCCCCTTGCTTCTGTCAGGCCTGGCTGTGTCACAATGGCCCCTGGCTCCCATGAGGCCCTGTGATGTCACAATGGTCTCACTGGTTCCACGAGGCCCTGCAGTTCCACCATGGCCCTTCAGTGTCACAAGGCCTTGAAGTGTCATAATAGTCTCAGCGGGTTGCCCAGCTGCTTCACAATGGCCTCCTTGGTTCCATGATGCCCCGTAGTGTAACAACGGTATCCTTGCTTCCACACAGTCAGAATGGCCCCGTGGCCTCCTGGAGCCCCACAGTGTCACTACGATCCCCTTGATTCCACGAGGCCCTGCCGTGCTACAATGACCCCTTGCTTATACAAGGCCCTGCTGTGTCACAATGGCCCCTTGCTTCTGAAGTGTGCAAGAGCCTAATACTAAGAGAAAGGCGCCAAAAAACGCTTCGCCATTATCACTGCTCAACACCTGAAAGGCTTCAAAAGTGCTTCGTCATGATGGCTGCTTATCATAATCACTTTTGAACGCCTGGAAACTACGTGCCGTACGGGCCGTGCATAGCCCGCCTTGAGGCCCATAAAAAGGAAGGCAAAACTGGTGCAAAATGTGGAGGCAAAAGCAAAAGGTAGAATCCCCGCCCTTTGCCTTTCCCCCCCCACCACCATCGCCTGCCGTGAGGCACCCTGAGGCCTCCGGGAGCCGACGCCGCCCGCCTGGGGAGCACCCCCCAATCCTTCACCCCTGGACTGAAATCCCGAGGGAGTTGTGCAACCCCTAGCCCTGCTCCTTCGTCCCAGGCGGAGCCAGGTTCAGCTGCAAGCATCGAGCCTGCATCTCGGAGGATGGGCCGCCGCTTTCCAGCCAAACTGCTCTAGACTTCAGAAGAGGCAGATAAGAGGCTTCAAACAGCAGGGGAAAAAAGGCAAAAACTTCTCCACTTCCCCCACCCTGTCTCAGCAGCAACAAAGGTAGCACAGTGTGGTGGTGACTTATCCAGTGCTTGTTAGAGTAACCTTGTCTTTTCTAACTTTTCTCTACTTTTCTCCTTCTTTCTCTTTGCCTCTCTTACCATTAGATAAAGAGATACCCATTTGTTTGGCACCAACATTTAATCTCGTTTGGTTTTAATCTGGTCTTTGGGAATATTTTGAACCTTCAAAGTTCTTTCCTTTTTATACTCAGAGATTTCCTTTTCTTTGCCCTTCTGGGTGTAAATCAGATAGTAACAAAGTGTCATAATGCTCTCCACGGTTCCGTGAGGCGCCACAATGTCACAATGGACTTTTGGTTCCATGAACTTTGGTACTGTCAGCAACAGTCTCCTTGGCTCCGCAGTGTCACAATGGACCCTTGGCTCCGTGAGGTTCAGTAGCGTAACACGGACGCCTTGATTGCATGAGGTTGTGCAGTGTCACAATGATCTCCTTGGTTCTGCGGCCCTGCTGTGTAACAATGGGCCCCTTCCTTTGCTGATGGCTCTGCGTCCTGCCTGCCTCTGCCTTGGCACACAAAGCCTTGGGCTGCTCCAGACTCCTTCTGGGGGACACGTTGCACCACTGCACTGCCCTGGGAGAGAAATTCCTTTCTCCTTGTGTCCAGCCTGGACCTGCCCAGCTGCCCTTGGCATTAATTCTTTCTTTTGCCAGCTGGTCTCTACTAGCTAGAAAGGATCCACCATGTCTGAAACCACCCTTCAAGCCCACCCAGGACTCTCCTCCACTGTCCTCAGTCTCCACTCCACTGAGCACAGAGCTCCTTTGTCCCTCTGTAGTGATCATGTGCTCGAGGCCACGGGCACCTGGACAAGAAGGTCGGTTCTTTTCTACAGGAAGGAAACCACAGAACCCCAGTGTTTTGAAGGCAGATGAGAGGCAGCCACCAGAGGCCAAGGCAAGGCAGACGTGTCTGTCCTTGCAGCTTCTGTCTGAAAGCAACCCTTGGACATACGGGGAGTTTTGGAGGTGGAATTCCATTTCAGCTGTGGGTGCCTGGACGGGAATGACACTTCTTCTCCCCAGGAAGGAAAGGGCAGAGCCCCAGTGTTTCAAAGGCTGATTAGTGGTGCCTCAAGGAGGCCAAGGCCAGCCAGACCTGTTTGTCTTGGCAGCTTTTGTCTTGGAGCAATCCTTGGCTAGATGCAATTTGGGAGGCCAAATCCCAGTTTTGTCCGTGGACATCTGGCCCAGAAGGACAGTTCTTTTCCATTGGCAGCAAAGTGAGGAGGCCCAGTGTTTCAAAGGCAGATGAGAGCTGGCCCTCAGGAAGCCAAGGGAAGCTGGACATTCCTGGCAGCTTTTGTCGGGGAGCTATTCCTTGGAGATATGGAATTTCAGAGGTGGATTCCCAATTTTGGCCATGGATGGCTGGACTTGAAAGATGGTTTTTTCCATGGGAAGAGAAGCACAGCCCCCGCGTGTTTTGAAGGCAGATGCGAGGTGGCCCCTAAGAGGCCAAGGCCAGCCTGAGCTGTCTGTCCTGGCAGGTTTCACATGGGAACAATCCTCGGATAGAATCCAATTTGGAGGTAGAATCCTAATTTCAGCCATGGGTCCCTGGAGGAGAAGGACAGTGCTTTCGCACAGAAAGGAAAGCAAGGAACTCCAGCGTTTCAGGGCCAGAGGAGAAGCACCCCTCAACATGCCAAGCTCAGCTGGACCAGGCAGGTGGCCCCCAGGAGGCCAAGCCAACCACACCTGTTCCACGCTCTTTGCAGCCTTGGGGCCCTGCAGCATCACCATTTTGTTCCCCTGAGGCCCAGCAATAGCACAGTGGTCTCCTTGGCTCTACAGCGGCACAAAGGCCCCTTGCTTCCACGAGGCCTGGCTGTGTCACTATGGTTTCCTTGGTTCCATGGGGCTGCAGAATAACACAATGGCCCACTGGTTCCATGAGGTCACAGAGGGTCACAAGGGTCTCCATGATTCCGTAAGGTGCTGCAGGGTCACAATGGCTCCTTGGTTCTATTGGGCTCCCCAGGATCACAATGGCCCCTTGGTTCCACAAGGCCTGGCTGTGGCACACTGGCCCTTTGCTTCCGTGAGACCTTGCAGTGTCACAATGGCCCCTTGCTTCTGTCAGGCCTGGCTGTGTCACAATGGCCCCTGGCTCCCATGAGGCCCTGTGATGTCACAATGGTCTCACTGGTTCCACGAGGCCCTGCAGTTCCACAATGGCCCTTCAGTGTCACAAGGCCTTGAAGTGTCATAATAGTCTCAGCGGGTTGCCCAGCTGCTTCACAATGGCCTCCTTGGTTCCATGATGCCCCGTAGCGTAACAACGGTATCCTTGCTTCCACACAGTCAGAATGGCCCCGTGGCCTCCTGGAGCCCCACAGTGTCACTACGATCCCCTTGATTCCACGAGGCCCTGCCGTGCTACAATGACCCCTTGCTTATACAAGGCCCTGCTGTGTCACAATGGCCCCTTGCTTCTGAAGTGTGCAAGAGCCTAATACTAAGAGAAAGGCGCCAAAAAACGCTTCGCCATTATCACTGCTCAACACCTGAAAGGCTTCAAAAGTGCTTCGTCATGATGGCTGCTTATCATAATCACTTTTGAATGCCTGGAAACTACGTGCCGTACGGGCCGTGCATAGCCCGCCTTGAGGCCCATAAAAAGGAAGGCAAAACTGGTGCAAAATGTGGAGGCAAAAGCAAAAGGTAGAATCCCCGCCCTTTGCCTTTCCCCCCACCACCACCATTGCCTGCCGTGAGGCACCCTGAGGCCTCCGGGAGCCGACGCCGCCCGCCTGGGGAGCACCCCCCAATCCTTCACCCCTGGACTGAAATCCCGAGGGAGTTGTGCAACCCCTAGCCCTGCTCCTTCGTCCCAGGCGGAGCCAGGTTCAGCTGCAAGCATCGAGCCTGCATCTCGGAGGATGGGCCGCCGCTTTCCAGCCAAACTGCTCTAGACTTCAGAAGAGGCAGATAAGACGCTTCAAACAGCAGGGGAAAAAAGGCAAAAACTTCTCCACTTCCCCCACCCTGTCTCAGCAGCAACAAAGGTAGCACAGTGTGGTGGTGACTTATCCAGTGCTTGTTAGAGTAACCTTGTCTTTTCTAACTTTTCTCTACTTTTCTCCTTCTTTCTCTTTGCCTCTCTTACCATTAGATAAAGAGATACCCATTTGTTTGGCACCAACATTTAATCTCGTTTGGTTTTAATCTGGTCTTTGGGAATATTTTGAACCTTCAAAGTTCTTTCCTTTTTATACTCAGAGATTTCCTTTTCTTTGCCCTTCTGGGTGTAAATCAGATAGTAACAAAGTGTCATAATGCTCTCCACGGTTCCGTGAGGCGCCACAATGTCACAATGGACTTTTGGTTCCATGAACTTTGGTACTGTCAGCAACAGTCTCCTTGGCTCCGCAGTGTCACAATGGACCCTTGGCTCCGTGAGGTTCAGTAGCGTAACACGGACGCCTTGATTGCATGAGGTTGTGCAGTGTCACAATGATCTCCTTGGTTCTGCGGCCCTGCTGTGTAACAATGGGCCCCTTCCTTTGCTGATGGCTCTGCGTCCTGCCTGCCTCTGCCTTGGCACACAAAGCCTTGGGCTGCTCCAGCCTCCTTCTGGGGGACACGTTGCACCACTGCACTGCCCTGGGAGAGAAATTCCTTTCTCCTTGTGTCCAGCCTGGACCTGCCCAGCTGCCCTTGGCATTAATTCTTTCTTTTGCCAGCTGGTCTCTACTAGGTAGAAAGGATCCACCATGTCTGAAACCACCCTTCAAGCCCACCCAGGACTCTCCTCCACTGTCCTCAGTCTCCACTCCACTGAGCACAGAGCTCCTTTGTCCCTCTGTAGTGATCATGTGCTCGAGGCCACGGGCACCTGGACAAGAAGGTCGGTTCTTTTCTACAGGAAGGAAACCACAGAACCCCAGTGTTTTGAAGGCAGATGAGAGGCAGCCACCAGAGGCCAAGGCAAGGCAGACGTGTCTGTCCTTGCAGCTTCTGTCTGAAAGCAACCCTTGGACATACGGGGAGTTTTGGAGGTGGAATTCCATTTCAGCTGTGGGTGCCTGGACGGGAATGACACTTCTTCTCCCCAGGAAGGAAAGGGCAGAGCCCCAGTGTTTCAAAGGCTGATTAGTGGTGCCTCAAGGAGGCCAAGGCCAGCCAGACCTGTTTGTCTTGGCAGCTTTTGTCTTGGAGCAATCCTTGGCTAGATGCAATTTGGGAGGCCAAATCCCAGTTTTGTCCGTGGACATCTGGCCCAGAAGGACAGTTCTTTTCCATTGGCAGCAAAGTGAGGAGGCCCAGTGTTTCAAAGGCAGATGAGAGCTGGCCCTCAGGAAGCCAAGGGAAGCTGGACATTCCTGGCAGCTTTTGTCGGGGAGCTATTCCTTGGAGATATGGAATTTCAGAGGTGGATTCCCAATTTTGGCCATGGATGGCTGGACTTGAAAGATGGTTTTTTCCATGGGAAGAGAAGCACAGCCCCCGCGTGTTTTGAAGGCAGATGCGAGGTGGCCCCTAAGAGGCCAAGGCCAGCCTGAGCTGTCTGTCCTGGCAGGTTTCACATGGGAACAATCCTCGGATAGAATCCAATTTGGAGGTAGAATCCTAATTTCAGCCATGGGTCCCTGGAGGAGAAGGACAGTGCTTTCGCACAGAAAGGAAAGCAAGGAACTCCAGCGTTTCAGGGCCAGAGGAGAAGCACCCCTCAACATGCCAAGCTCAGCTGGACCAGGCAGGTGGCCCCCAGGAGGCCAAGCCAACCACACCTGTTCCACGCTCTTTGCAGCCTTGGGGCCCTGCAGCATCACCATTTTGTTCCCCTGAGGCCCAGCAATAGCACAGTGGTCTCCTTGGCTCTACAGCGGCACAAAGGCCCCTTGCTTCCACGAGGCCTGGCTGTGTCACTATGGTTTCCTTGGTTCCATGGGGCTGCAGAATAACACAATGGCCCACTGGTTCCATGAGGTCACAGAGGGTCACAAGGGTCTCCATGATTCCGTAAGGTGCTGCAGGGTCACAATGGCTCCTTGGTTCTATTGGGCTCCCCAGGATCACAATGGCCCCTTGGTTCCACAAGGCCTGGCTGTGGCACACTGGCCCTTTGCTTCCGTGAGACCTTGCAGTGTCACAATGGCCCCTTGCTTCTGTCAGGCCTGGCTGTGTCACAATGGCCCCTGGCTCCCATGAGGCCCTGTGATGTCACAATGGTCTCACTGGTTCCACGAGGCCCTGCAGTTCCACAATGGCCCTTCAGTGTCACAAGGCCTTGAAGTGTCATAATAGTCTCAGCGGGTTGCCCAGCTGCTTCACAATGGCCTCCTTGGTTCCATGATGCCCCGTAGCGTAACAACGGTATCCTTGCTTGCACACAGTCAGAATGGCCCCGTGGCCTCCTGGAGCCCCACAGTGTCACTACGATCCCCTTGATTCCACGAGGCCCTGCCGTGCTACAATGACCCCTTGCTTATACAAGGCCCTGCTGTGTCACAATGGCCCCTTGCTTCTGAAGTGTGCAAGAGCCTAATACTAAGAGAAAGGCGCCAAAAAACGCTTCGCCATTATCACTGCTCAACACCTGAAAGGCTTCAAAAGTGCTTCGTCATGATGGCTGCTTATCATAATCACTTTTGAATGCCTGGAAACTACGTGCCGTACGGGCCGTGCATAGCCCGCCTTGAGGCCCATAAAAAGGAAGGCAAAACTGGTGCAAAATGTGGAGGCAAAAGCAAAAGGTAGAATCCCCGCCCTTTGCCTTTCCCCCCACCACCACCATTGCCTGCCGTGAGGCACCCTGAGGCCTCCGGGAGCCGACGCCGCCCGCCTGGGGAGCACCCCCCAATCCTTCACCCCTGGACTGAAATCCCGAGGGAGTTGTGCAACCCCTAGCCCTGCTCCTTCGTCCCAGGCGGAGCCAGGTTCAGCTGCAAGCATCGAGCCTGCATCTCGGAGGATGGGCCGCCGCTTTCCAGCCAAACTGCTCTAGACTTCAGAAGAGGCAGATAAGACGCTTCAAACAGCAGGGGAAAAAAGGCAAAAACTTCTCCACTTCCCCCACCCTGTCTCAGCAGCAACAAAGGTAGCACAGTGTGGTGGTGACTTATCCAGTGCTTGTTAGAGTAACCTTGTCTTTTCTAACTTTTCTCTACTTTTCTCCTTCTTTCTCTTTGCCTCTCTTACCATTAGATAAAGAGATACCCATTTGTTTGGCACCAACATTTAATCTCGTTTGGTTTTAATCTGGTCTTTGGGAATATTTTGAACCTTCAAAGTTCTTTCCTTTTTATACTCAGAGATTTCCTTTTCTTTGCCCTTCTGGGTGTAAATCAGATAGTAACAAAGTGTCATAATGCTCTCCACGGTTCCGTGAGGCGCCACAATGTCACAATGGACTTTTGGTTCCATGAACTTTGGTACTGTCAGCAACAGTCTCCTTGGCTCCGCAGTGTCACAATGGACCCTTGGCTCCGTGAGGTTCAGTAGCGTAACACGGACGCCTTGATTGCATGAGGTTGTGCAGTGTCACAATGATCTCCTTGGTTCTGCGGCCCTGCTGTGTAACAATGGGCCCCTTCCTTTGCTGATGGCTCTGCGTCCTGCCTGCCTCTGCCTTGGCACACAAAGCCTTGGGCTGCTCCAGCCTCCTTCTGGGGGACACGTTGCACCACTGCACTGCCCTGGGAGAGAAATTCCTTTCTCCTTGTGTCCAGCCTGGACCTGCCCAGCTGCCCTTGGCATTAATTCTTTCTTTTGCCAGCTGGTCTCTACTAGGTAGAAAGGATCCACCATGTCTGAAACCACCCTTCAAGCCCACCCAGGACTCTCCTCCACTGTCCTCAGTCTCCACTCCACTGAGCACAGAGCTCCTTTGTCCCTCTGTAGTGATCATGTGCTCGAGGCCACGGGCACCTGGACAAGAAGGTCGGTTCTTTTCTACAGGAAGGAAACCACAGAACCCCAGTGTTTTGAAGGCAGATGAGAGGCAGCCACCAGAGGCCAAGGCAAGGCAGACGTGTCTGTCCTTGCAGCTTCTGTCTGAAAGCAACCCTTGGACATACGGGGAGTTTTGGAGGTGGAATTCCATTTCAGCTGTGGGTGCCTGGACGGGAATGACACTTCTTCTCCCCAGGAAGGAAAGGGCAGAGCCCCAGTGTTTCAAAGGCTGATTAGTGGTGCCTCAAGGAGGCCAAGGCCAGCCAGACCTGTTTGTCTTGGCAGCTTTTGTCTTGGAGCAATCCTTGGCTAGATGCAATTTGGGAGGCCAAATCCCAGTTTTGTCCGTGGACATCTGGCCCAGAAGGACAGTTCTTTTCCATTGGCAGCAAAGTGAGGAGGCCCAGTGTTTCAAAGGCAGATGAGAGCTGGCCCTCAGGAAGCCAAGGGAAGCTGGACATTCCTGGCAGCTTTTGTCGGGGAGCTATTCCTTGGAGATATGGAATTTCAGAGGTGGATTCCCAATTTTGGCCATGGATGGCTGGACTTGAAAGATGGTTTTTTCCATGGGAAGAGAAGCACAGCCCCCGCGTGTTTTGAAGGCAGATGCGAGGTGGCCCCTAAGAGGCCAAGGCCAGCCTGAGCTGTCTGTCCTGGCAGGTTTCACATGGGAACAATCCTCGGATAGAATCCAATTTGGAGGTAGAATCCTAATTTCAGCCATGGGTCCCTGGAGGAGAAGGACAGTGCTTTCGCACAGAAAGGAAAGCAAGGAACTCCAGCGTTTCAGGGCCAGAGGAGAAGCACCCCTCAACATGCCAAGCTCAGCTGGACCAGGCAGGTGGCCCCCAGGAGGCCAAGCCAACCACACCTGTTCCACGCTCTTTGCAGCCTTGGGGCCCTGCAGCATCACCATTTTGTTCCCCTGAGGCCCAGCAATAGCACAGTGGTCTCCTTGGCTCTACAGCAGCACAAAGGCCCCTTGCTTCCACGAGGCCTGGCTGTGTCACTATGGTTTCCTTGGTTCCATGGGGCTGCAGAATAACACAATGGCCCACTGGTTCCATGAGGTCACAGAGGGTCACAAGGGTCTCCATGATTCCGTAAGGTGCTGCAGGGTCACAATGGCTCCTTGGTTCTATTGGGCTCCCCAGGATCACAATGGCCCCTTGGTTCCACAAGGCCTGGCTGTGGCACACTGGCCCTTTGCTTCCGTGAGACCTTGCAGTGTCACAATGGCCCCTTGCTTCTGTCAGGCCTGGCTGTGTCACAATGGCCCCTGGCTCCCATGAGGCCCTGTGATGTCACAATGGTCTCACTGGTTCCACGAGGCCCTGCAGTTCCACAATGGCCCTTCAGTGTCACAAGGCCTTGAAGTGTCATAATAGTCTCAGCGGGTTGCCCAGCTGCTTCACAATGGCCTCCTTGGTTCCATGATGCCCCGTAGCGTAACAACGGTATCCTTGCTTGCACACAGTCAGAATGGCCCCGTGGCCTCCTGGAGCCCCACAGTGTCACTACGATCCCCTTGATTCCACGAGGCCCTGCCGTGCTACAATGACCCCTTGCTTATACAAGGCCCTGCTGTGTCACAATGGCCCCTTGCTTCTGAAGTGTGCAAGAGCCTAATACTAAGAGAAAGGCGCCAAAAAACGCTTCGCCATTATCACTGCTCAACACCTGAAAGGCTTCAAAAGTGCTTCGTCATGATGGCTGCTTATCATAATCACTTTTGAACGCCTGGAAACTATGTGCCGTACGGGCCGTGCATAGCCCGCCTTGAGGCCCATAAAAAGGAAGGCAAAACTGGTGCAAAATGTGGAGGCAAAAGCAAAAGGTAGAATCCCCGCCCTTTGCCTTTCCCCCCCCCACCACCATCGCCTGCCGTGAGGCACCCTGAGGCCTCCGGGAGCCGACGCCGCCCGCCTGGGGAGCACCCCCCAATCCTTCACCCCTGGACTGAAATCCCGAGGGAGTTGTGCAACCCCTAGCCCTGCTCCTTCGTCCCAGGTGGACCCAGGTTCAGCTGCAAGCATCGAGCCTGCATCTCGGAGGATGGGCCGCCGCTTTCCAGCCAAACTGCTCTAGACTTCAGAAGAGGCAGATAAGAGGCTTCAAACAGCAGGAAAAAAAAGGCAAAAACTTCTCCACTTCCCCCACCCTGTCTCAGCAGCAACAAAGGTAGCACAGTGTGGTGGTGACTTATCCAGTGCTTGTTAGAGTAACCTTGTCTTTTCTAACTTTTCTCTACTTTTCTCCTTCTTTCTCTTTGCCTCTCTTACCATTAGATAAAGAGATACCCATTTGTTTGGCACCAACATTTAATCTCGTTTGGTTTTAATCTGGTCTTTGGGAATATTTTGAACCTTCAAAGTTCTTTCCTTTTTATACTCAGAGATTTCCTTTTCTTTGCCCTTCTGGGTGTAAATCACATAGTAACAAAGTGTAATAATGCTCTCCACGGTTCCGTGAGGCGCCACAATGTCACAATGGACTTTTGGTTCCATGAACTTTGGTACTGTCAGCAACAGTCTCCTTGGCTCCGCAGTGTCACAATGGACCCTTGGCTCCGTGAGGTTCAGTAGCGTAACACGGACGCCTTGATTGCATGAGGTTGTGCAGTGTCACAATGATCTCCTTGGTTCTGCGGCCCTGCTGTGTAACAATGGGCCCCTTCCTTTGCTGATGGCTCTGCGTCCTGCCTGCCTCTGCCTTGGCACACAAAGCCTTGGGCTGCTCCAGCCTCCTTCTGGGGGACACGTTGCACCACTGCACTGCCCTGGGAGAGAAATTCCTTTCTCCTTGTGTCCAGCCTGGACCTGCCCAGCTGCCCTTGGCATTAATTCTTTCTTTTGCCAGCTGGTCTCTACTAGGTAGAAAGGATCCACCATGTCTGAAACCACCCTTCAAGCCCACCCAGGACTCTCCTCCACTGTCCTCAGTCTCCACTCCACTGAGCACAGAGCTCCTTTGTCCCTCTGTAGTGATCATGTGCTCGAGGCCACGGGCACCTGGACAAGAAGGTCGGTTCTTTTCTACAGGAAGGAAACCACAGAACCCCAGTGTTTTGAAGGCAGATGAGAGGCAGCCACCAGAGGCCAAGGCAAGGCAGACGTGTCTGTCCTTGCAGCTTCTGTCTGAAAGCAACCCTTGGACATACGGGGAGTTTTGGAGGTGGAATTCCATTTCAGCTGTGGGTGCCTGGACAGGAATGACACTTCTTCTCCCCAGGAAGGAAAGGGCAGAGCCCCAGTGTTTCAAAGGCTGATTAGTGGTGCCTCAAGGAGGCCAAGGCCAGCCAGACCTGTTTGTCTTGGCAGCTTTTGTCTTGGAGCAATCCTTGGCTAGATGCAATTTGGAGGCCAAATCCCAGTTTTGTCCGTGGACATCTGGCCCAGAAGGACAGTTCTTTTCCATTGGCAGCAAAGTGAGGAGGCCCAGTGTTTCAAAGGCAGATGAGAGCTGGCCCTCAGGAAGCCAAGGGAAGCTGGACATTCCTGGCAGCTTTTGTCGGGGAGCTATTCCTTGGAGATATGGAATTTCAGAGGTGGATTCCCAATTTTGGCCATGGATGGCTGGACTTGAAAGATGGTTTTTTCCATGGGAAGAGAAGCACAGCCCCCGCGTGTTTTGAAGGCAGATGCGAGGTGGCCCCTAAGAGGCCAAGGCCAGCCTGAGCTGTCTGTCCTGGCAGGTTTCACATGGGAACAATCCTCGGACAGAATCCAATTTGGAGGTAGAATCCTAATTTCAGCCATGGGTCCCTGGAGGAGAAGGACAGTGCTTTCGCACAGAAAGGAAAGCAAGGAACTCCAGCGTTTCAGGGCCAGAGGAGAAGCACCCCTCAACATGCCAAGCTCAGCTGGACCAGGCAGGTGGCCCCCAGGAGGCCAAGCCAACCACACCTGTTCCACGCTCTTTGCAGCCTTGGGGCCCTGCAGCATCACCATTTTGTTCCCCTGAGGCCCAGCAATAGCACAGTGGTCTCCTTGGCTCTACAGCGGCACAAAGGCCCCTTGCTTCCATGAGGCCTGGCTGTGTCACAATGGTTTCCTTGGTTCCATGGGGCTGCAGAATAACACAATGGCCCACTGGTTCCATGAGGTCACAGAGGGTCACAAGGGTCTCCATGATTCCGTAAGGTGCTGCAGGGTCACAATGGCTCCTTGGTTCTATTGGGCTCCCCAGGATCACAATGGCCCCTTGGTTCCACAAGGCCTGGCTGTGGCACACTGGCCCTTTGCTTCCGTGAGACCTTGCAGTGTCACAATGGCCCCTTGCTTCTGTCAGGCCTGGCTGTGTCACAATGGCCCCTGGCTCCCATGAGGCCCTGTGATGTCACAATGGTCTCACTGGTTCCACGAGGCCCTGCAGTTCCACCATGGCCCTTCAGTGTCACAAGGCCTTGAAGTGTCATAATAGTCTCAGCGGGTTGCCCAGCTGCTTCACAATGGCCTCCTTGGTTCCATGATGCCCCGTAGCGTAACAACGGTATCCTTGCTTGCACACAGTCAGAATGGCCCCGTGGCCTCCTGGAGCCCCACAGTGTCACTACGATCCCCTTGATTCCACGAGGCCCTGCCGTGCTACAATGACCCCTTGCTTATACAAGGCCCTGCTGTGTCACAATGGCCCCTTGCTTCTGAAGTGTGCAAGAGCCTAATACTAAGAGAAAGGCGCCAAAAAACGCTTCGCCATTATCACTGCTCAACACCTGAAAGGCTTCAAAAGTGCTTCATCATGATGGCTGCTTATCATAATCACTTTTGAACGCCTGGAAACTACGTGCCGTACGGGCCGTGCATAGCCCGCCTTGAGGCCCATAAAAAGGAAGGCAAAACTGGTGCAAAATGTGGAGGCAAAAGCAAAAGGTAGAATCCCCGCCCTTTGCCTTTCCCCCCACCACCACCATCGCCTGCCGTGAGGCACCCTGAGGCCTCCGGGAGCCGACGCCGCCCGCCTGGGGAGCACCCCCCAATCCTTCATCCCTGGACTGAAATCCCGAGGGAGTTGTGCAACCCCTAGCCCTGCTCCTTCGTCCCAGGCGGACCCAGGTTCAGCTGCAAGCATCGAGCCTGCATCTCGGAGGATGGGCCGCCGCTTTCCAGCCAAACTGCTCTAGACTTCAGAAGAGGCAGATAAGAGGCTTCAAACAGCAGGGGAAAAAAGGCAAAAACTTCTCCACTTCCCCCACCCTGTCTCAGCAGCAACAAAGGTAGCACAGTGTGGTGGTGACTTATCCAGTGCTTGTTAGAGTAACCTTGTCTTTTCTAACTTTTCTCTACTTTTCTCCTTCTTTCTCTTTGCCTCTCTTACCATTAGATAAAGAGATACCCATTTGTTTGGCACCAACATTTAATCTCGTTTGGTTTTAATCTGGTCTTTGGGAATATTTTGAACTTTCAAAGTTCTTTCCTTTTTATACTCAGAGATTTCCTTTTCTTTGCCCTTCTGGGTGTAAATCAGATAGTAACAAAGTGTCATAATGCTCTCCACGGTTCTGTGAGGCGCCACAATGTCACAATGGACTTTTGGTTCCATGAACTTTGGTACTGTCAGCAACAGTCTCCTTGGCTCCGCAGTGTCACAATGGACCCTTGGCTCCGTGAGGTTCAGTAGCGTAACACGGACGCCTTGATTGCATGAGGTTGTGCAGTGTCACAATGATCTCCTTGGTTCTGCGGCCCTGCTGTGTAACAATGGGCCCCTTCCTTTGCTGATGGCTCTGCGTCCTGCCTGCCTCTGCCTTGGCACACAAAGCCTTGGGCTGCTCCAGACTCCTTCTGGGGGACACGTTGCACCACTGCACTGCCCTGGGAGAGAAATTCCTTTCTCCTTGTGTCCAGCCTGGACCTGCCCAGCTGCCCTTGGCATTAATTCTTTCTTTTGCCAGCTGGTCTCTACTAGCTAGAAAGGATCCACCATGTCTGAAACCACCCTTCAAGCCCACCCAGGACTCTCCTCCACTGTCCTCAGTCTCCACTCCACTGAGCACAGAGCTCCTTTGTCCCTCTGTAGTGATCATGTGCTCGAGGCCACGGGCACCTGGACAAGAAGGTCGGTTCTTTTCTACAGGAAGGAAACCACAGAACCCCAGTGTTTTGAAGGCAGATGAGAGGCAGCCACCAGAGGCCAAGGCAAGGCAGACCTGTCTGTCCTTGCAGCTTCTGTCTGAAAGCAACCCTTGGACATACGGGGAGTTTTGGAGGTGGAATTCCATTTCAGCTGTGGGTGCCTGGACGGGAATGACACTTCTTCTCCCCAGGAAGGAAAGGGCAGAGCCCCAGTGTTTCAAAGGCTGATTAGTGGTGCCTCAAGGAGGCCAAGGCCAGCCAGACCTGTTTGTCTTGGCAGCTTTTGTCTTGGAGCAATCCTTGGCTAGATGCAATTTGGGAGGCCAAATCCCAGTTTTGTCCGTGGACATCTGGCCCAGAAGGACAGTTCTTTTCCATTGGCAGCAAAGTGAGGAGGCCCAGTGTTTCAAAGGCAGATGAGAGCTGGCCCTCAGGAAGCCAAGGGAAGCTGGACATTCCTGGCAGCTTTTGTCGGGGAGCTATTCCTTGGAGATATGGAATTTCAGAGGTGGATTCCCAATTTTGGCCATGGATGGCTGGACTTGAAAGATGGTTTTTTCCATGGGAAGAGAAGCACAGCCCCCGCCTGTTTTGAAGGCAGATGCGAGGTGGCCCCTAAGAGGCCAAGGCCAGCCTGAGCTGTCTGTCCTGGCAGGTTTCACATGGGAACAATCCTCGGACAGAATCCAATTTGGAGGTAGAATCCTAATTTCAGCCATGGGTCCCTGGAGGAGAAGGACAGTGCTTTCGCACAGAAAGGAAAGCAAGGAACTCCAGCGTTTCAGGGCCAGAGGAGAAGCACCCCTCAACATGCCAAGCTCAGCTGGACCAGGCAGGTGGCCCCCAGGAGGCCAAGCCAACCACACCTGTTCCACACTCTTTGCAGCCTTGGGGCCCTGCAGCATCACCATTTTGTTCCCCTGAGGCCCAGCAATAGCACAGTGGTCTCCTTGGCTCTACAGCGGCACAAAGGCCCCTTGCTTCCACGAGGCCTGGCTGTGTCACAATGGTTTCCTTGGTTCCATGGGGCTGCAGAATAACACAATGGCCCACTGGTTCCATGAGGTCACAGAGGGTCACAAGGGTCTCCATGATTCCATAAGGTGCTGCAGGGTCACAATGGCTCCTTGGTTCTATTGGGCTCCCCAGGATCACAATGGCCCCTTGGTTCCACAAGGCCTGGCTGTGGCACACTGGCCCTTTGCTTCCGTGAGACCTTGCAGTGTCACAATGGCCCCTTGCTTCTGTCAGGCCTGGCTGTGTCACAATGGCCCCTGGCTCCCATGAGGCCCTGTGATGTCACAATGGTCTCACTGGTTCCACGAGGCCCTGCAGTTCCACAATGGCCCTTCAGTGTCACAAGGCCTTGAAGTGTCATAATAGTCTCAGCGGGTTGCCCAGCTGCTTCACAATGGCCTCCTTGGTTCCATGATGCCCCGTAGCGTAACAACGGTATCCTTGCTTCCACACAGTCAGAATGGCCCCGTGGCCTCCTGGAGCCCCACAGTGTCACTACGATCCCCTTGATTCCACGAGGCCCTGCCGTGCTACAATGACCCCTTGCTTATACAAGGCCCTGCTGTGTCACAATGGCCCCTTGCTTCTGAAGTGTGCAAGAGCCTAATACTAAGAGAAAGGCGCCAAAAAACGCTTCGCCATTATCACTGCTCAACACCTGAAAGGCTTCAAAAGTGCTTCGTCATGATGGCTGCTTATCATAATCACTTTTGAATGCCTGGAAACTACGTGCCGTACGGGCCGTGCATAGCCCGCCTTGAGGCCCATAAAAAGGAAGGCAAAACTGGTGCAAAATGTGGAGGCAAAAGCAAAAGGTAGAATCCCCGCCCTTTGCCTTTCCCCCCACCACCACCATCGCCTGCCGTGAGGCACCCTGAGGCCTCCGGGAGCCGACGCCGCCCGCCTGGGGAGCACCCCCCAATCCTTCACCCCTGGACTGAAATCCCGAGGGAGTTGTGCAACCCCTAGCCCTGCTCCTTCGTCCCAGGCGGAGCCAGGTTCAGCTGCAAGCATCGAGCCTGCATCTCGGAGGATGGGCCGCCGCTTTCCAGCCAAACTGCTCTAGACTTCAGAAGAGGCAGATAAGACGCTTCAAACAGCAGGGGAAAAAAGGCAAAAACTTCTCCACTTCCCCCACCCTGTCTCAGCAGCAACAAAGGTAGCACAGTGTGGTGGTGACTTATCCAGTGCTTGTTAGAGTAACCTTGTCTTTTCTAACTTTTCTCTACTTTTCTCCTTCTTTCTCTTTGCCTCTCTTACCATTAGATAAAGAGATACCCATTTGTTTGGCACCAACATTTAATCTCGTTTGGTTTTAATCTGGTCTTTGGGAATATTTTGAACCTTCAAAGTTCTTTCCTTTTTATACTCAGAGATTTCCTTTTCTTTGCCCTTCTGGGTGTAAATCAGATAGTAACAAAGTGTCATAATGCTCTCCACGGTTCCGTGAGGCGCCACAATGTCACAATGGACTTTTGGTTCCATGAACTTTGGTACTGTCAGCAACAGTCTCCTTGGCTCCGCAGTGTCACAATGGACCCTTGGCTCCGTGAGGTTCAGTAGCGTAACACGGACGCCTTGATTGCATGAGGTTGTGCAGTGTCACAATGATCTCCTTGGTTCTGCGGCCCTGCTGTGTAACAATGGGCCCCTTCCTTTGCTGATGGCTCTGCGTCCTGCCTGCCTCTGCCTTGGCACACAAAGCCTTGGGCTGCTCCAGACTCCTTCTGGGGGACACGTTGCACCACTGCACTGCCCTGGGAGAGAAATTCCTTTCTCCTTGTGTCCAGCCTGGACCTGCCCAGCTGCCCTTGGCATTAATTCTTTCTTTTGCCAGCTGGTCTCTACTAGCTAGAAAGGATCCACCATGTCTGAAACCACCCTTCAAGCCCACCCAGGACTCTCCTCCACTGTCCTCAGTCTCCACTCCACTGAGCACAGAGCTCCTTTGTCCCTCTGTAGTGATCATGTGCTCGAGGCCACGGGCACCTGGACAAGAAGGTCGGTTCTTTTCTACAGGAAGGAAACCACAGAACCCCAGTGTTTTGAAGGCAGATGAGAGGCAGCCACCAGAGGCCAAGGCAAGGCAGACCTGTCTGTCCTTGCAGCTTCTGTCTGAAAGCAACCCTTGGACATACGGGGAGTTTTGGAGGTGGAATTCCATTTCAGCTGTGGGTGCCTGGACGGGAATGACACTTCTTCTCCCCAGGAAGGAAAGGGCAGAGCCCCAGTGTTTCAAAGGCTGATTAGTGGTGCCTCAAGGAGGCCAAGGCCAGCCAGACCTGTTTGTCTTGGCAGCTTTTGTCTTGGAGCAATCCTTGGCTAGATGCAATTTGGGAGGCCAAATCCCAGTTTTGTCCGTGGACATCTGGCCCAGAAGGACAGTTCTTTTCCATTGGCAGCAAAGTGAGGAGGCCCAGTGTTTCAAAGGCAGATGAGAGCTGGCCCTCAGGAAGCCAAGGGAAGCTGGACATTCCTGGCAGCTTTTGTCGGGGAGCTATTCCTTGGAGATATGGAATTTCAGAGGTGGATTCCCAATTTTGGCCATGGATGGCTGGACTTGAAAGATGGTTTTTTCCATGGGAAGAGAAGCACAGCCCCCGCGTGTTTTGAAGGCAGATGCGAGGTGGCCCCTAAGAGGCCAAGGCCAGCCTGAGCTGTCTGTCCTGGCAGGTTTCACATGGGAACAATCCTCGGATAGAATCCAATTTGGAGGTAGAATCCTAATTTCAGCCATGGGTCCCTGGAGGAGAAGGACAGTGCTTTCGCACAGAAAGGAAAGCAAGGAACTCCAGCGTTTCAGGGCCAGAGGAGAAGCACCCCTCAACATGCCAAGCTCAGCTGGACCAGGCAGGTGGCCCCCAGGAGGCCAAGCCAACCACACCTGTTCCACGCTCTTTGCAGCCTTGGGGCCCTGCAGCATCACCATTTTGTTCCCCTGAGGCCCAGCAATAGCACAGTGGTCTCCTTGGCTCTACAGCGGCACAAAGGCCCCTTGCTTCCACGAGGCCTGGCTGTGTCACTATGGTTTCCTTGGTTCCATGGGGCTGCAGAATAACACAATGGCCCACTGGTTCCATGAGGTCACAGAGGGTCACAAGGGTCTCCATGATTCCATAAGGTGCTGCAGGGTCACAATGGCTCCTTGGTTCTATTGGGCTCCCCAGGATCACAATGGCCCCTTGGTTCCACAAGGCCTGGCTGTGGCACACTGGCCCTTTGCTTCCGTGAGACCTTGCAGTGTCACAATGGCCCCTTGCTTCTGTCAGGCCTGGCTGTGTCACAATGGCCCCTGGCTCCCATGAGGCCCTGTGATGTCACAATGGTCTCACTGGTTCCACGAGGCCCTGCAGTTCCACAATGGCCCTTCAGTGTCACAAGGCCTTGAAGTGTCATAATAGTCTCAGCGGGTTGCCCAGCTGCTTCACAATGGCCTCCTTGGTTCCATGATGCCCCGTAGCGTAACAACGGTATCCTTGCTTCCACACAGTCAGAATGGCCCCGTGGCCTCCTGGAGCCCCACAGTGTCACTACGATCCCCTTGATTCCACGAGGCCCTGCCGTGCTACAATGACCCCTTGCTTATACAAGGCCCTGCTGTGTCACAATGGCCCCTTGCTTCTGAAGTGTGCAAGAGCCTAATACTAAGAGAAAGGCGCCAAAAAACGCTTCGCCATTATCACTGCTCAACACCTGAAAGGCTTCAAAAGTGCTTCGTCATGATGGCTGCTTATCATAATCACTTTTGAACGCCTGGAAACTACGTGCCGTACGGGCCGTGCATAGCCCGCCTTGAGGCCCATAAAAAGGAAGGCAAAACTGGTGCAAAATGTGGAGGCAAAAGCAAAAGGTAGAATCCCCGCCCTTTGCCTTTCCCCCCACCACCACCATCGCCTGCCGTGAGGCACCCTGAGGCCTCCGGGAGCCGATGCCGCCCGCCTGGGGAGCACCCCCCAATCCTTCACCCCTGGACTGAAATCCCGAGGGAGTTGTGCAACCCCTAGCCCTGCTCCTTCGTCCCAGGCGGAGCCAGGTTCAGCTGCAAGCATCGAGCCTGCATCTCGGAGGATGGGCCGCCGCTTTCCAGCCAAACTGCTCTAGACTTCAGAAGAGGCAGATAAGACGCTTCAAACAGCAGGGGAAAAAAGGCAAAAACTTCTCCACTTCCCCCACCCTGTCTCAGCAGCAACAAAGGTAGCACAGTGTGGTGGTGACTTATCCAGTGCTTGTTAGAGTAACCTTGTCTTTTCTAACTTTTCTCTACTTTTCTCCTTCTTTCTCTTTGCCTCTCTTACCATTAGATAAAGAGATACCCATTTGTTTGGCACCAACATTTAATCTCGTTTGGTTTTAATCTGGTCTTTGGGAATATTTTGAACCTTCAAAGTTCTTTCCTTTTTATACTCAGAGATTTCCTTTTCTTTGCCCTTCTGGGTGTAAATCAGATAGTAACAAAGTGTCATAATGCTCTCCACGGTTCCGTGAGGCGCCACAATGTCACAATGGACTTTTGGTTCCATGAACTTTGGTACTGTCAGCAACAGTCTCCTTGGCTCCGCAGTGTCACAATGGACCCTTGGCTCCGTGAGGTTCAGTAGCGTAACACGGACGCCTTGATTGCATGAGGTTGTGCAGTGTCACAATGATCTCCTTGGTTCTGCGGCCCTGCTGTGTAACAATGGGCCCCTTCCTTTGCTGATGGCTCTGCGTCCTGCCTGCCTCTGCCTTGGCACACAAAGCCTTGGGCTGCTCCAGACTCCTTCTGGGGGACACGTTGCACCACTGCACTGCCCTGGGAGAGAAATTCCTTTCTCCTTGTGTCCAGCCTGGACCTGCCCAGCTGCCCTTGGCATTAATTCTTTCTTTTGCCAGCTGGTCTCTACTAGCTAGAAAGGATCCACCATGTCTGAAACCACCCTTCAAGCCCACCCAGGACTCTCCTCCACTGTCCTCAGTCTCCACTCCACTGAGCACAGAGCTCCTTTGTCCCTCTGTAGTGATCATGTGCTCGAGGCCACGGGCACCTGGACAAGAAGGTCGGTTCTTTTCTACAGGAAGGAAACCACAGAACCCCAGTGTTTTGAAGGCAGATGAGAGGCAGCCACCAGAGGCCAAGGCAAGGCAGACCTGTCTGTCCTTGCAGCTTCTGTCTGAAAGCAACCCTTGGACATACGGGGAGTTTTGGAGGTGGAATTCCATTTCAGCTGTGGGTGCCTGGACGGGAATGACACTTCTTCTCCCCAGGAAGGAAAGGGCAGAGCCCCAGTGTTTCAAAGGCTGATTAGTGGTGCCTCAAGGAGGCCAAGGCCAGCCAGACCTGTTTGTCTTGGCAGCTTTTGTCTTGGAGCAATCCTTGGCTAGATGCAATTTGGGAGGCCAAATCCCAGTTTTGTCCGTGGACATCTGGCCCAGAAGGACAGTTCTTTTCCATTGGCAGCAAAGTGAGGAGGCCCAGTGTTTCAAAGGCAGATGAGAGCTGGCCCTCAGGAAGCCAAGGGAAGCTGGACATTCCTGGCAGCTTTTGTCGGGGAGCTATTCCTTGGAGATATGGAATTTCAGAGGTGGATTCCCAATTTTGGCCATGGATGGCTGGACTTGAAAGATGGTTTTTTCCATGGGAAGAGAAGCACAGCCCCCGCGTGTTTTGAAGGCAGATGCGAGGTGGCCCCTAAGAGGCCAAGGCCAGCCTGAGCTGTCTGTCCTGGCAGGTTTCACATGGGAACAATCCTCGGATAGAATCCAATTTGGAGGTAGAATCCTAATTTCAGCCATGGGTCCCTGGAGGAGAAGGACAGTGCTTTCGCACAGAAAGGAAAGCAAGGAACTCCAGCGTTTCAGGGCCAGAGGAGAAGCACCCCTCAACATGCCAAGCTCAGCTGGACCAGGCAGGTGGCCCCCAGGAGGCCAAGCCAACCACACCTGTTCCACGCTCTTTGCAGCCTTGGGGCCCTGCAGCATCACCATTTTGTTCCCCTGAGGCCCAGCAATAGCACAGTGGTCTCCTTGGCTCTACAGCGGCACAAAGGCCCCTTGCTTCCACGAGGCCTGGCTGTGTCACAATGGTTTCCTTGGTTCCATGGGGCTGCAGAATAACACAATGGCCCACTGGTTCCATGAGGTCACAGAGGGTCACAAGGGTCTCCATGATTCCATAAGGTGCTGCAGGGTCACAATGGCTCCTTGGTTCTATTGGGCTCCCCAGGATCACAATGGCCCCTTGGTTCCACAAGGCCTGGCTGTGGCACACTGGCCCTTTGCTTCCGTGAGACCTTGCAGTGTCACAATGGCCCCTTGCTTCTGTCAGGCCTGGCTGTGTCACAATGGCCCCTGGCTCCCATGAGGCCCTGTGATGTCACAATGGTCTCACTGGTTCCACGAGGCCCTGCAGTTCCACAATGGCCCTTCAGTGTCACAAGGCCTTGAAGTGTCATAATAGTCTCAGCGGGTTGCCCAGCTGCTTCACAATGGCCTCCTTGGTTCCATGATGCCCCGTAGCGTAACAACGGTATCCTTGCTTCCACACAGTCAGAATGGCCCCGTGGCCTCCTGGAGCCCCACAGTGTCACTACGATCCCCTTGATTCCACGAGGCCCTGCCGTGCTACAATGACCCCTTGCTTATACAAGGCCCTGCTGTGTCACAATGGCCCCTTGCTTCTGAAGTGTGCAAGAGCCTAATACTAAGAGAAAGGCGCCAAAAAACGCTTCGCCATTATCACTGCTCAACACCTGAAAGGCTTCAAAAGTGCTTCGTCATGATGGCTGCTTATCATAATCACTTTTGAATGCCTGGAAACTACGTGCCGTACGGGCCGTGCATAGCCCGCCTTGAGGCCCATAAAAAGGAAGGCAAAACTGGTGCAAAATGTGGAGGCAAAAGCAAAAGGTAGAATCCCCGCCCTTTGCCTTTCCCCCCACCACCACCATCGCCTGCCGTGAGGCACCCTGAGGCCTCCGGGAGCCGACGCCGCCCGCCTGGGGAGCACCCCCCAATCCTTCACCCCTGGACTGAAATCCCGAGGGAGTTGTGCAACCCCTAGCCCTGCTCCTTCGTCCCAGGCGGAGCCAGGTTCAGCTGCAAGCATCGAGCCTGCATCTCGGAGGATGGGCCGCCGCTTTCCAGCCAAACTGCTCTAGACTTCAGAAGAGGCAGATAAGACGCTTCAAACAGCAGGGGAAAAAAGGCAAAAACTTCTCCACTTCCCCCACCCTGTCTCAGCAGCAACAAAGGTAGCACAGTGTGGTGGTGACTTATCCAGTGCTTGTTAGAGTAACCTTGTCTTTTCTAACTTTTCTCTACTTTTCTCCTTCTTTCTCTTTGCCTCTCTTACCATTAGATAAAGAGATACCCATTTGTTTGGCACCAACATTTAATCTCGTTTGGTTTTAATCTGGTCTTTGGGAATATTTTGAACCTTCAAAGTTCTTTCCTTTTTATACTCAGAGATTTCCTTTTCTTTGCCCTTCTGGGTGTAAATCAGATAGTAACAAAGTGTCATAATGCTCTCCACGGTTCCGTGAGGCGCCACAATGTCACAATGGACTTTTGGTTCCATGAACTTTGGTACTGTCAGCAACAGTCTCCTTGGCTCCGCAGTGTCACAATGGACCCTTGGCTCCGTGAGGTTCAGTAGCGTAACACGGACGCCTTGATTGCATGAGGTTGTGCAGTGTCACAATGATCTCCTTGGTTCTGCGGCCCTGCTGTGTAACAATGGGCCCCTTCCTTTGCTGATGGCTCTGCGTCCTGCCTGCCTCTGCCTTGGCACACAAAGCCTTGGGCTGCTCCAGACTCCTTCTGGGGGACACGTTGCACCACTGCACTGCCCTGGGAGAGAAATTCCTTTCTCCTTGTGTCCAGCCTGGACCTGCCCAGCTGCCCTTGGCATTAATTCTTTCTTTTGCCAGCTGGTCTCTACTAGCTAGAAAGGATCCACCATGTCTGAAACCACCCTTCAAGCCCACCCAGGACTCTCCTCCACTGTCCTCAGTCTCCACTCCACTGAGCACAGAGCTCCTTTGTCCCTCTGTAGTGATCATGTGCTCGAGGCCACGGGCACCTGGACAAGAAGGTCGGTTCTTTTCTACAGGAAGGAAACCACAGAACCCCAGTGTTTTGAAGGCAGATGAGAGGCAGCCACCAGAGGCCAAGGCAAGGCAGACCTGTCTGTCCTTGCAGCTTCTGTCTGAAAGCAACCCTTGGACATACGGGGAGTTTTGGAGGTGGAATTCCATTTCAGCTGTGGGTGCCTGGACGGGAATGACACTTCTTCTCCCCAGGAAGGAAAGGGCAGAGCCCCAGTGTTTCAAAGGCTGATTAGTGGTGCCTCAAGGAGGCCAAGGCCAGCCAGACCTGTTTGTCTTGGCAGCTTTTGTCTTGGAGCAATCCTTGGCTAGATGCAATTTGGGGGGCCAAATCCCAGTTTTGTCCGTGGACATCTGGCCCAGAAGGACAGTTCTTTTCCATTGGCAGCAAAGTGAGGAGGCCCAGTGTTTCAAAGGCAGATGAGAGCTGGCCCTCAGGAAGCCAAGGGAAGCTGGACATTCCTGGCAGCTTTTGTCAGGGAGCTATTCCTTGGAGATATGGAATTTCAGAGGTGGATTCCCAATTTTGGCCATGGATGGCTGGACTTGAAAGATGGTTTTTTCCATGGGAAGAGAAGCACAGCCCCCGCCTGTTTTGAAGGCAGATGCGAGGTGGCCCCTAAGAGGCCAAGGCCAGCCTGAGCTGTCTGTCCTGGCAGGTTTCACATGGGAACAATCCTCGGATAGAATCCAATTTGGAGGTAGAATCCTAATTTCAGCCATGGGTCCCTGGAGGAGAAGGACAGTGCTTTCGCACAGAAAGGAAAGCAAGGAACTCCAGCGTTTCAGGGCCAGAGGAGAAGCACCCCTCAACATGCCAAGCTCAGCTGGACCAGGCAGGTGGCCCCCAGGAGGCCAAGCCAACCACACCTGTTCCACGCTCTTTGCAGCCTTGGGGCCCTGCAGCATCACCATTTTGTTCCCCTGAGGCCCAGCAATAGCACAGTGGTCTCCTTGGCTCTACAGCAGCACAAAGGCCCCTTGCTTCCACGAGGCCTGGCTGTGTCACTATGGTTTCCTTGGTTCCATGGGGCTGCAGAATAACACAATGGCCCACTGGTTCCATGAGGTCACAGAGGGTCACAAGGGTCTCCATGATTCCGTAAGGTGCTGCAGGGTCACAATGGCTCCTTGGTTCTATTGGGCTCCCCAGGATCACAATGGCCCCTTGGTTCCACAAGGCCTGGCTGTGGCACACTGGCCCTTTGCTTCCGTGAGACCTTGCAGTGTCACAATGGCCCCTTGCTTCTGTCAGGCCTGGCTGTGTCACAATGGCCCCTGGCTCCCATGAGGCCCTGTGATGTCACAATGGTCTCACTGGTTCCACGAGGCCCTGCAGTTCCACAATGGCCCTTCAGTGTCACAAGGCCTTGAAGTGTCATAATAGTCTCAGCGGGTTGCCCAGCTGCTTCACAATGGCCTCCTTGGTTCCATGATGCCCCGTAGCGTAACAACGGTATCCTTGCTTCCACACAGTCAGAATGGCCCCGTGGCCTCCTGGAGCCCCACAGTGTCACTACGATCCCCTTGATTCCACGAGGCCCTGCCGTGCTACAATGACCCCTTGCTTATACAAGGCCCTGCTGTGTCACAATGGCCCCTTGCTTCTGAAGTGTGCAAGAGCCTAATACTAAGAGAAAGGCGCCAAAAAACGCTTCGCCATTATCACTGCTCAACACCTGAAAGGCTTCAAAAGTGCTTCGTCATGATGGCTGCTTATCATAATCACTTTTGAACGCCTGGAAACTATGTGCCGTACGGGCCGTGCATAGCCCGCCTTGAGGCCCATAAAAAGGAAGGCAAAACTGGTGCAAAATGTGGAGGCAAAAGCAAAAGGTAGAATCCCCGCCCTTTGCCTTTCCCCCCCCCACCACCATCGCCTGCCGTGAGGCACCCTGAGGCCTCCGGGAGCCGACGCCGCCCGCCTGGGGAGCACCCCCCAATCCTTCACCCCTGGACTGAAATCCCGAGGGAGTTGTGCAACCCCTAGCCCTGCTCCTTCGTCCCAGGCGGAGCCAGGTTCAGCTGCAAGCATCGAGCCTGCATCTCGGAGGATGGGCCGCCGCTTTCCAGCCAAACTGCTCTAGACTTCAGAAGAGGCAGATAAGAGGCTTCAAACAGCAGGGGAAAAAAGGCAAAAACTTCTCCACTTCCCCCACCCTGTCTCAGCAGCAACAAAGGTAGCACAGTGTGGTGGTGACTTATCCAGTGCTTGTTAGAGTAACCTTGTCTTTTCTAACTTTTCTCTACTTTTCTCCTTCTTTCTCTTTGCCTCTCTTACCATTAGATAAAGAGATACCCATTTGTTTGGCACCAACATTTAATCTCGTTTGGTTTTAATCTGGTCTTTGGGAATATTTTGAACCTTCAAAGTTCTTTCCTTTTTATACTCAGAGATTTCCTTTTCTTTGCCCTTCTGGGTGTAAATCAGATAGTAACAAAGTGTCATAATGCTCTCCACGGTTCCGTGAGGCGCCACAATGTCACAATGGACTTTTGGTTCCATGAACTTTGGTACTGTCAGCAACAGTCTCCTTGGCTCCGCAGTGTCACAATGGACCCTTGGCTCCGTGAGGTTCAGTAGCGTAACACGGACGCCTTGATTGCATGAGGTTGTGCAGTGTCACAATGATCTCCTTGGTTCTGCGGCCCTGCTGTGTAACAATGGGCCCCTTCCTTTGCTGATGGCTCTGCGTCCTGCCTGCCTCTGCCTTGGCACACAAAGCCTTGGGCTGCTCCAGACTCCTTCTGGGGGACACGTTGCACCACTGCACTGCCCTGGGAGAGAAATTCCTTTCTCCTTGTGTCCAGCCTGGACCTGCCCAGCTGCCCTTGGCATTAATTCTTTCTTTTGCCAGCTGGTCTCTACTAGCTAGAAAGGATCCACCATGTCTGAAACCACCCTTCAAGCCCACCCAGGACTCTCCTCCACTGTCCTCAGTCTCCACTCCACTGAGCACAGAGCTCCTTTGTCCCTCTGTAGTGATCATGTGCTCGAGGCCACGGGCACCTGGACAAGAAGGTCGGTTCTTTTCTACAGGAAGGAAACCACAGAACCCCAGTGTTTTGAAGGCAGATGAGAGGCAGCCACCAGAGGCCAAGGCAAGGCAGACGTGTCTGTCCTTGCAGCTTCTGTCTGAAAGCAACCCTTGGACATACGGGGAGTTTTGGAGGTGGAATTCCATTTCAGCTGTGGGTGCCTGGACGGGAATGACACTTCTTCTCCCCAGGAAGGAAAGGGCAGAGCCCCAGTGTTTCAAAGGCTGATTAGTGGTGCCTCAAGGAGGCCAAGGCCAGCCAGACCTGTTTGTCTTGGCAGCTTTTGTCTTGGAGCAATCCTTGGCTAGATGCAATTTGGGAGGCCAAATCCCAGTTTTGTCCGTGGACATCTGGCCCAGAAGGACAGTTCTTTTCCATTGGCAGCAAAGTGAGGAGGCCCAGTGTTTCAAAGGCAGATGAGAGCTGGCCCTCAGGAAGCCAAGGGAAGCTGGACATTCCTGGCAGCTTTTGTCGGGGAGCTATTCCTTGGAGATATGGAATTTCAGAGGTGGATTCCCAATTTTGGCCATGGATGGCTGGACTTGAAAGATGGTTTTTTCCATGGGAAGAGAAGCACAGCCCCCGCCTGTTTTGAAGGCAGATGCGAGGTGGCCCCTAAGAGGCCAAGGCCAGCCTGAGCTGTCTGTCCTGGCAGGTTTCACATGGGAACAATCCTCGGATAGAATCCAATTTGGAGGTAGAATCCTAATTTCAGCCATGGGTCCCTGGAGGAGAAGGACAGTGCTTTCGCACAGAAAGGAAAGCAAGGAACTCCAGCGTTTCAGGGCCAGAGGAGAAGCACCCCTCAACATGCCAAGCTCAGCTGGACCAGGCAGGTGGCCCCCAGGAGGCCAAGCCAACCACACCTGTTCCACGCTCTTTGCAGCCTTGGGGCCCTGCAGCATCACCATTTTGTTCCCCTGAGGCCCAGCAATAGCACAGTGGTCTCCTTGGCTCTACAGCGGCACAAAGGCCCCTTGCTTCCACGAGGCCTGGCTGTGTCACTATGGTTTCCTTGGTTCCATGGGGCTGCAGAATAACACAATGGCCCACTGGTTCCATGAGGTCACAGAGGGTCACAAGGGTCTCCATGATTCCATAAGGTGCTGCAGGGTCACAATGGCTCCTTGGTTCTATTGGGCTCCCCAGGATCACAATGGCCCCTTGGTTCCACAAGGCCTGGCTGTGGCACACTGGCCCTTTGCTTCCGTGAGACCTTGCAGTGTCACAATGGCCCCTTGCTTCTGTCAGGCCTGGCTGTGTCACAATGGCCCCTGGCTCCCATGAGGCCCTGTGATGTCACAATGGTCTCACTGGTTCCACGAGGCCCTGCAGTTCCACAATGGCCCTTCAGTGTCACAAGGCCTTGAAGTGTCATAATAGTCTCAGCGGGTTGCCCAGCTGCTTCACAATGGCCTCCTCGGTTCCATGATGCCCCGTAGCGTAACAACGGTATCCTTGCTTCCACACAGTCAGAATGGCCCCGTGGCCTCCTGGAGCCCCACAGTGTCACTACGATCCCCTTGATTCCACGAGGCCCTGCCGTGCTACAATGACCCCTTGCTTATACAAGGCCCTGCTGTGTCACAATGGCCCCTTGCTTCTGAAGTGTGCAAGAGCCTAATACTAAGAGAAAGGCGCCAAAAAACGCTTCGCCATTATCACTGCTCAACACCTGAAAGGCTTCAAAAGTGCTTCGTCATGATGGCTGCTTATCATAATCACTTTTGAACGCCTGGAAACTACGTGCCGTACGGGCCGTGCATAGCCCGCCTTGAGGCCCATAAAAAGGAAGGCAAAACTGGTGCAAAATGTGGAGGCAAAAGCAAAAGGTAGAATCCCCGCCCTTTGCCTTTCCCCCCCCACCACCATCGCCTGCCGTGAGGCACCCTGAGGCCTCCGGGAGCCGACGCCGCCCGCCTGGGGAGCACCCCCCAATCCTTCACCCCTGGACTGAAATCCCGAGGGAGTTGTGCAACCCCTAGCCCTGCTCCTTCGTCCCAGGCGGACCCAGGTTCAGCTGCAAGCATCGAGCCTGCATCTCGGAGGATGGGCCGCCGCTTTCCAGCCAAACTGCTCTAGACTTCAGAAGAGGCAGATAAGACGCTTCAAACAGCAGGGGAAAAAAGGCAAAAACTTCTCCACTTCCCCCACCCTGTCTCAGCAGCAACAAAGGTAGCACAGTGTGGTGGTGACTTATCCAGTGCTTGTTAGAGTAACCTTGTCTTTTCTAACTTTTCTCTACTTTTCTCCTTCTTTCTCTTTGCCTCTCTTACCATTAGATAAAGAGATACCCATTTGTTTGGCACCAACATTTAATCTCGTTTGGTTTTAATCTGGTCTTTGGGAATATTTTGAACCTTCAAAGTTCTTTCCTTTTTATACTCAGAGATTTCCTTTTCTTTGCCCTTCTGGGTGTAAATCAGATAGTAACAAAGTGTCATAATGCTCTCCACGGTTCCGTGAGGCGCCACAATGTCACAATGGACTTTTGGTTCCATGAACTTTGGTACTGTCAGCAACAGTCTCCTTGGCTCCGCAGTGTCACAATGGACCCTTGGCTCCGTGAGGTTCAGTAGCGTAACACGGACGCCTTGATTGCATGAGGTTGTGCAGTGTCACAATGATCTCCTTGGTTCTGCGGCCCTGCTGTGTAACAATGGGCCCCTTCCTTTGCTGATGGCTCTGCGTCCTGCCTGCCTCTGCCTTGGCACACAAAGCCTTGGGCTGCTCCAGACTCCTTCTGGGGGACACGTTGCACCACTGCACTGCCCTGGGAGAGAAATTCCTTTCTCCTTGTGTCCAGCCTGGACCTGCCCAGCTGCCCTTGGCATTAATTCTTTCTTTTGCCAGCTGGTCTCTACTAGCTAGAAAGGATCCACCATGTCTGAAACCACCCTTCAAGCCCACCCAGGACTCTCCTCCACTGTCCTCAGTCTCCACTCCACTGAGCACAGAGCTCCTTTGTCCCTCTGTAGTGATCATGTGCTCGAGGCCACGGGCACCTGGACAAGAAGGTCGGTTCTTTTCTACAGGAAGGAAACCACAGAACCCCAGTGTTTTGAAGGCAGATGAGAGGCAGCCACCAGAGGCCAAGGCAAGGCAGACCTGTCTGTCCTTGCAGCTTCTGTCTGAAAGCAACCCTTGGACATACGGGGAGTTTTGGAGGTGGAATTCCATTTCAGCTGTGGGTGCCTGGACGGGAATGACACTTCTTCTCCCCAGGAAGGAAAGGGCAGAGCCCCAGTGTTTCAAAGGCTGATTAGTGGTGCCTCAAGGAGGCCAAGGCCAGCCAGACCTGTTTGTCTTGGCAGCTTTTGTCTTGGAGCAATCCTTGGCTAGATGCAATTTGGGGGGCCAAATCCCAGTTTTGTCCGTGGACATCTGGCCCAGAAGGACAGTTCTTTTCCATTGGCAGCAAAGTGAGGAGGCCCAGTGTTTCAAAGGCAGATGAGAGCTGGCCCTCAGGAAGCCAAGGGAAGCTGGACATTCCTGGCAGCTTTTGTCAGGGAGCTATTCCTTGGAGATATGGAATTTCAGAGGTGGATTCCCAATTTTGGCCATGGATGGCTGGACTTGAAAGATGGTTTTTTCCATGGGAAGAGAAGCACAGCCCCCGCGTGTTTTGAAGGCAGATGCGAGGTGGCCCCTAAGAGGCCAAGGCCAGCCTGAGCTGTCTGTCCTGGCAGGTTTCACATGGGAACAATCCTCGGATAGAATCCAATTTGGAGGTAGAATCCTAATTTCAGCCATGGGTCCCTGGAGGAGAAGGACAGTGCTTTCGCACAGAAAGGAAAGCAAGGAACTCCAGCGTTTCAGGGCCAGAGGAGAAGCACCCCTCAACATGCCAAGCTCAGCTGGACCAGGCAGGTGGCCCCCAGGAGGCCAAGCCAACCACACCTGTTCCACGCTCTTTGCAGCCTTGGGGCCCTGCAGCATCACCATTTTGTTCCCCTGAGGCCCAGCAATATCACAGTGGTCTCCTTGGCTCTACAGCGGCACAAAGGCCCCTTGCTTCCACGAGGCCTGGCTGTGTCACTATGGTTTCCTTGGTTCCATGGGGCTGCAGAATAACACAATGGCCCACTGGTTCCATGAGGTCACAGAGGGTCACAAGGGTCTCCATGATTCCGTAAGGTGCTGCAGGGTCACAATGGCTCCTTGGTTCTATTGGGCTCCCCAGGATCACAATGGCCCCTTGGTTCCACAAGGCCTGGCTGTGGCACACTGGCCCTTTGCTTCCGTGAGACCTTGCAGTGTCACAATGGCCCCTTGCTTCTGTCAGGCCTGGCTGTGTCACAATGGCCCCTGGCTCCCATGAGGCCCTGTGATGTCACAATGGTCTCACTGGTTCCACGAGGCCCTGCAGTTCCACAATGGCCCTTCAGTGTCACAAGGCCTTGAAGTGTCATAATAGTCTCAGCGGGTTGCCCAGCTGCTTCACAATGGCCTCCTTGGTTCCATGATGCCCCGTAGCGTAACAACGGTATCCTTGCTTGCACACAGTCAGAATGGCCCCGTGGCCTCCTGGAGCCCCACAGTGTCACTACGATCCCCTTGATTCCACGAGGCCCTGCCGTGCTACAATGACCCCTTGCTTATACAAGGCCCTGCTGTGTCACAATGGCCCCTTGCTTCTGAAGTGTGCAAGAGCCTAATACTAAGAGAAAGGCGCCAAAAAACGCTTCGCCATTATCACTGCTCAACACCTGAAAGGCTTCAAAAGTGCTTCGTCATGATGGCTGCTTATCATAATCACTTTTGAACGCCTGGAAACTACGTGCCGTACGGGCCGTGCATAGCCCGCCTTGAGGCCCATAAAAAGGAAGGCAAAACTGGTGCAAAATGTGGAGGCAAAAGCAAAAGGTAGAATCCCCGCCCTTTGCCTTTCCCCCCCCCACCACCATCGCCTGCCGTGAGGCACCCTGAGGCCTCCGGGAGCCGACGCCGCCCGCCTGGGGAGCACCCCCCAATCCTTCACCCCTGGACTGAAATCCCGAGGGAGTTGTGCAACCCCTAGCCCTGCTCCTTCGTCCCAGGCGGACCCAGGTTCAGCTGCAAGCATCGAGCCTGCATCTCGGAGGATGGGCCGCCGCTTTCCAGCCAAACTGCTCTAGACTTCAGAAGAGGCAGATAAGACGCTTCAAACAGCAGGGGAAAAAAGGCAAAAACTTCTCCACTTCCCCCACCCTGTCTCAGCAGCAACAAAGGTAGCACAGTGTGGTGGTGACTTATCCAGTGCTTGTTAGAGTAACCTTGTCTTTTCTAACTTTTCTCTACTTTTCTCCTTCTTTCTCTTTGCCTCTCTTACCATTAGATAAAGAGATACCCATTTGTTTGGCACCAACATTTAATCTCGTTTGGTTTTAATCTGGTCTTTGGGAATATTTTGAACCTTCAAAGTTCTTTCCTTTTTATACTCAGAGATTTCCTTTTCTTTGCCCTTCTGGGTGTAAATCAGATAGTAACAAAGTGTCATAATGCTCTCCACGGTTCCGTGAGGCGCCACAATGTCACAATGGACTTTTGGTTCCATGAACTTTGGTACTGTCAGCAACAGTCTCCTTGGCTCCGCAGTGTCACAATGGACCCTTGGCTCCGTGAGGTTCAGTAGCGTAACACGGACGCCTTGATTGCATGAGGTTGTGCAGTGTCACAATGATCTCCTTGGTTCTGCGGCCCTGCTGTGTAACAATGGGCCCCTTCCTTTGCTGATGGCTCTGCGTCCTGCCTGCCTCTGCCTTGGCACACAAAGCCTTGGGCTGCTCCAGACTCCTTCTGGGGGACACGTTGCACCACTGCACTGCCCTGGGAGAGAAATTCCTTTCTCCTTGTGTCCAGCCTGGACCTGCCCAGCTGCCCTTGGCATTAATTCTTTCTTTTGCCAGCTGGTCTCTACTAGCTAGAAAGGATCCACCATGTCTGAAACCACCCTTCAAGCCCACCCAGGACTCTCCTCCACTGTCCTCAGTCTCCACTCCACTGAGCACAGAGCTCCTTTGTCCCTCTGTAGTGATCATGTGCTCGAGGCCACGGGCACCTGGACAAGAAGGTCGGTTCTTTTCTACAGGAAGGAAACCACAGAACCCCAGTGTTTTGAAGGCAGATGAGAGGCAGCCACCAGAGGCCAAGGCAAGGCAGACGTGTCTGTCCTTGCAGCTTCTGTCTGAAAGCAACCCTTGGACATACGGGGAGTTTTGGAGGTGGAATTCCATTTCAGCTGTGGGTGCCTGGACGGGAATGACACTTCTTCTCCCCAGGAAGGAAAGGGCAGAGCCCCAGTGTTTCAAAGGCTGATTAGTGGTGCCTCAAGGAGGCCAAGGCCAGCCAGACCTGTTTGTCTTGGCAGCTTTTGTCTTGGAGCAATCCTTGGCTAGATGCAATTTGGGAGGCCAAATCCCAGTTTTGTCCGTGGACATCTGGCCCAGAAGGACAGTTCTTTTCCATTGGCAGCAAAGTGAGGAGGCCCAGTGTTTCAAAGGCAGATGAGAGCTGGCCCTCAGGAAGCCAAGGGAAGCTGGACATTCCTGGCAGCTTTTGTCGGGGAGCTATTCCTTGGAGATATGGAATTTCAGAGGTGGATTCCCAATTTTGGCCATGGATGGCTGGACTTGAAAGATGGTTTTTTCCATGGGAAGAGAAGCACAGCCCCCGCCTGTTTTGAAGGCAGATGCGAGGTGGCCCCTAAGAGGCCAAGGCCAGCCTGAGCTGTCTGTCCTGGCAGGTTTCACATGGGAACAATCCTCGGATAGAATCCAATTTGGAGGTAGAATCCTAATTTCAGCCATGGGTCCCTGGAGGAGAAGGACAGTGCTTTCGCACAGAAAGGAAAGCAAGGAACTCCAGCGTTTCAGGGCCAGAGGAGAAGCACCCCTCAACATGCCAAGCTCAGCTGGACCAGGCAGGTGGCCCCCAGGAGGCCAAGCCAACCACACCTGTTCCACGCTCTTTGCAGCCTTGGGGCCCTGCAGCATCACCATTTTGTTCCCCTGAGGCCCAGCAATATCACAGTGGTCTCCTTGGCTCTACAGCGGCACAAAGGCCCCTTGCTTCCACGAGGCCTGGCTGTGTCACAATGGTTTCCTTGGTTCCATGGGGCTGCAGAATAACACAATGGCCCACTGGTTCCATGAGGTCACAGAGGGTCACAATGGTCTCCATGATTCCATAAGGTGCTGCAGGGTCACAATGGCTCCTTGGTTCTATTGGGCTCCCCAGGATCACAATGGCCCCTTGGTTCCACAAGGCCTGGCTGTGGCACACTGGCCCTTTGCTTCCGTGAGACCTTGCAGTGTCACAATGGCCCCTTGCTTCTGTCAGGCCTGGCTGTGTCACAATGGCCCCTGGCTCCCATGAGGCCCTGTGATGTCACAATGGTCTCACTGGTTCCACGAGGCCCTGCAGTTCCACAATGGCCCTTCAGTGTCACAAGGCCTTGAAGTGTCATAATAGTCTCAGCGGGTTGCCCAGCTGCTTCACAATGGCCTCCTTGGTTCCATGATGCCCCGTAGCGTAACAACGGTATCCTTGCTTCCACACAGTCAGAATGGCCCCGTGGCCTCCTGGAGCCCCACAGTGTCACTACGATCCCCTTGATTCCACGAGGCCCTGCCGTGCTACAATGACCCCTTGCTTATACAAGGCCCTGCTGTGTCACAATGGCCCCTTGCTTCTGAAGTGTGCAAGAGCCTAATACTAAGAGAAAGGCGCCAAAAAACGCTTCGCCATTATCACTGCTCAACACCTGAAAGGCTTCAAAAGTGCTTCGTCATGATGGCTGCTTATCATAATCACTTTTGAACGCCTGGAAACTACGTGCCGTACGGGCCGTGCATAGCCCGCCTTGAGGCCCATAAAAAGGAAGGCAAAACTGGTGCAAAATGTGGAGGCAAAAGCAAAAGGTAGAATCCCCGCCCTTTGCCTTTCCCCCCCCACCACCATCGCCTGCCGTGAGGCACCCTGAGGCCTCCGGGAGCCGACGCCGCCCGCCTGGGGAGCACCCCCCAATCCTTCACCCCTGGACTGAAATCCCGAGGGAGTTGTGCAACCCCTAGCCCTGCTCCTTCGTCCCAGGCGGAGCCAGGTTCAGCTGCAAGCATCGAGCCTGCATCTCGGAGGATGGGCCGCCGCTTTCCAGCCAAACTGCTCTAGACTTCAGAAGAGGCAGATAAGACGCTTCAAACAGCAGGGGAAAAAAGGCAAAAACTTCTCCACTTCCCCCACCCTGTCTCAGCAGCAACAAAGGTAGCACAGTGTGGTGGTGACTTATCCAGTGCTTGTTAGAGTAACCTTGTCTTTTCTAACTTTTCTCTACTTTTCTCCTTCTTTCTCTTTGCCTCTCTTACCATTAGATAAAGAGATACCCATTTGTTTGGCACCAACATTTAATCTCGTTTGGTTTTAATCTGGTCTTTGGGAATATTTTGAACCTTCAAAGTTCTTTCCTTTTTATACTCAGAGATTTCCTTTTCTTTGCCCTTCTGGGTGTAAATCAGATAGTAACAAAGTGTCATAATGCTCTCCACGGTTCCGTGAGGCGCCACAATGTCACAATGGACTTTTGGTTCCATGAACTTTGGTACTGTCAGCAACAGTCTCCTTGGCTCCGCAGTGTCACAATGGACCCTTGGCTCCGTGAGGTTCAGTAGCGTAACACGGACGCCTTGATTGCATGAGGTTGTGCAGTGTCACAATGATCTCCTTGGTTCTGCGGCCCTGCTGTGTAACAATGGGCCCCTTCCTTTGCTGATGGCTCTGCGTCCTGCCTGCCTCTGCCTTGGCACACAAAGCCTTGGGCTGCTCCAGACTCCTTCTGGGGGACACGTTGCACCACTGCACTGCCCTGGGAGAGAAATTCCTTTCTCCTTGTGTCCAGCCTGGACCTGCCCAGCTGCCCTTGGCATTAATTCTTTCTTTTGCCAGCTGGTCTCTACTAGCTAGAAAGGATCCACCATGTCTGAAACCACCCTTCAAGCCCACCCAGGACTCTCCTCCACTGTCCTCAGTCTCCACTCCACTGAGCACAGAGCTCCTTTGTCCCTCTGTAGTGATCATGTGCTCGAGGCCACGGGCACCTGGACAAGAAGGTCGGTTCTTTTCTACAGGAAGGAAACCACAGAACCCCAGTGTTTTGAAGGCAGATGAGAGGCAGCCACCAGAGGCCAAGGCAAGGCAGACCTGTCTGTCCTTGCAGCTTCTGTCTGAAAGCAACCCTTGGACATACGGGGAGTTTTGGAGGTGGAATTCCATTTCAGCTGTGGGTGCCTGGACGGGAATGACACTTCTTCTCCCCAGGAAGGAAAGGGCAGAGCCCCAGTGTTTCAAAGGCTGATTAGTGGTGCCTCAAGGAGGCCAAGGCCAGCCAGACCTGTTTGTCTTGGCAGCTTTTGTCTTGGAGCAATCCTTGGCTAGATGCAATTTGGGGGGCCAAATCCCAGTTTTGTCCGTGGACATCTGGCCCAGAAGGACAGTTCTTTTCCATTGGCAGCAAAGTGAGGAGGCCCAGTGTTTCAAAGGCAGATGAGAGCTGGCCCTCAGGAAGCCAAGGGAAGCTGGACATTCCTGGCAGCTTTTGTCAGGGAGCTATTCCTTGGAGATATGGAATTTCAGAGGTGGATTCCCAATTTTGGCCATGGATGGCTGGACTTGAAAGATGGTTTTTTCCATGGGAAGAGAAGCACAGCCCCCGCCTGTTTTGAAGGCAGATGCGAGGTGGCCCCTAAGAGGCCAAGGCCAGCCTGAGCTGTCTGTCCTGGCAGGTTTCACATGGGAACAATCCTCGGATAGAATCCAATTTGGAGGTAGAATCCTAATTTCAGCCATGGGTCCCTGGAGGAGAAGGACAGTGCTTTCGCACAGAAAGGAAAGCAAGGAACTCCAGCGTTTCAGGGCCAGAGGAGAAGCACCCCTCAACATGCCAAGCTCAGCTGGACCAGGCAGGTGGCCCCCAGGAGGCCAAGCCAACCACACCTGTTCCACGCTCTTTGCAGCCTTGGGGCCCTGCAGCATCACCATTTTGTTCCCCTGAGGCCCAGCAATATCACAGTGGTCTCCTTGGCTCTACAGCGGCACAAAGGCCCCTTGCTTCCACGAGGCCTGGCTGTGTCACAATGGTTTCCTTGGTTCCATGGGGCTGCAGAATAACACAATGGCCCACTGGTTCCATGAGGTCACAGAGGGTCACAAGGGTCTCCATGATTCCGTAAGGTGCTGCAGGGTCACAATGGCTCCTTGGTTCTATTGGGCTCCCCAGGATCACAATGGCCCCTTGGTTCCACAAGGCCTGGCTGTGGCACACTGGCCCTTTGCTTCCGTGAGACCTTGCAGTGTCACAATGGCCCCTTGCTTCTGTCAGGCCTGGCTGTGTCACAATGGCCCCTGGCTCCCATGAGGCCCTGTGATGTCACAATGGTCTCACTGGTTCCACGAGGCCCTGCAGTTCCACAATGGCCCTTCAGTGTCACAAGGCCTTGAAGTGTCATAATAGTCTCAGCGGGTTGCCCAGCTGCTTCACAATGGCCTCCTTGGTTCCATGATGCCCCGTAGCGTAACAACGGTATCCTTGCTTGCACACAGTCAGAATGGCCCCGTGGCCTCCTGGAGCCCCACAGTGTCACTACGATCCCCTTGATTCCACGAGGCCCTGCCGTGCTACAATGACCCCTTGCTTATACAAGGCCCTGCTGTGTCACAATGGCCCCTTGCTTCTGAAGTGTGCAAGAGCCTAATACTAAGAGAAAGGCGCCAAAAAACGCTTCGCCATTATCACTGCTCAACACCTGAAAGGCTTCAAAAGTGCTTCGTCATGATGGCTGCTTATCATAATCACTTTTGAACGCCTGGAAACTATGTGCCGTACGGGCCGTGCATAGCCCGCCTTGAGGCCCATAAAAAGGAAGGCAAAACTGGTGCAAAATGTGGAGGCAAAAGCAAAAGGTAGAATCCCCGCCCTTTGCCTTTCCCCCCCCCACCACCATCGCCTGCCGTGAGGCACCCTGAGGCCTCCGGGAGCCGACGCCGCCCGCCTGGGGAGCACCCCCCAATCCTTCACCCCTGGACTGAAATCCCGAGGGAGTTGTGCAACCCCTAGCCCTGCTCCTTCGTCCCAGGCGGACCCAGGTTCAGCTGCAAGCATCGAGCCTGCATCTCGGAGGATGGGCCGCCGCTTTCCAGCCAAACTGCTCTAGACTTCAGAAGAGGCAGATAAGACGCTTCAAACAGCAGGGGAAAAAAGGCAAAAACTTCTCCACTTCCCCCACCCTGTCTCAGCAGCAACAAAGGTAGCACAGTGTGGTGGTGACTTATCCAGTGCTTGTTAGAGTAACCTTGTCTTTTCTAACTTTTCTCTACTTTTCTCCTTCTTTCTCTTTGCCTCTCTTACCATTAGATAAAGAGATACCCATTTGTTTGGCACCAACATTTAATCTCGTTTGGTTTTAATCTGGTCTTTGGGAATATTTTGAACCTTCAAAGTTCTTTCCTTTTTATACTCAGAGATTTCCTTTTCTTTGCCCTTCTGGGTGTAAATCAGATAGTAACAAAGTGTCATAATGCTCTCCACGGTTCCGTGAGGCGCCACAATGTCACAATGGACTTTTGGTTCCATGAACTTTGGTACTGTCAGCAACAGTCTCCTTGGCTCCGCAGTGTCACAATGGACCCTTGGCTCCGTGAGGTTCAGTAGCGTAACACGGACGCCTTGATTGCATGAGGTTGTGCAGTGTCACAATGATCTCCTTGGTTCTGCGGCCCTGCTGTGTAACAATGGGCCCCTTCCTTTGCTGATGGCTCTGCGTCCTGCCTGCCTCTGCCTTGGCACACAAAGCCTTGGGCTGCTCCAGACTCCTTCTGGGGGACACGTTGCACCACTGCACTGCCCTGGGAGAGAAATTCCTTTCTCCTTGTGTCCAGCCTGGACCTGCCCAGCTGCCCTTGGCATTAATTCTTTCTTTTGCCAGCTGGTCTCTACTAGCTAGAAAGGATCCACCATGTCTGAAACCACCCTTCAAGCCCACCCAGGACTCTCCTCCACTGTCCTCAGTCTCCACTCCACTGAGCACAGAGCTCCTTTGTCCCTCTGTAGTGATCATGTGCTCGAGGCCACGGGCACCTGGACAAGAAGGTCGGTTCTTTTCTACAGGAAGGAAACCACAGAACCCCAGTGTTTTGAAGGCAGATGAGAGGCAGCCACCAGAGGCCAAGGCAAGGCAGACCTGTCTGTCCTTGCAGCTTCTGTCTGAAAGCAACCCTTGGACATACGGGGAGTTTTGGAGGTGGAATTCCATTTCAGCTGTGGGTGCCTGGACGGGAATGACACTTCTTCTCCCCAGGAAGGAAAGGGCAGAGCCCCAGTGTTTCAAAGGCTGATTAGTGGTGCCTCAAGGAGGCCAAGGCCAGCCAGACCTGTTTGTCTTGGCAGCTTTTGTCTTGGAGCAATCCTTGGCTAGATGCAATTTGGGAGGCCAAATCCCAGTTTTGTCCGTGGACATCTGGCCCAGAAGGACAGTTCTTTTCCATTGGCAGCAAAGTGAGGAGGCCCAGTGTTTCAAAGGCAGATGAGAGCTGGCCCTCAGGAAGCCAAGGGAAGCTGGACATTCCTGGCAGCTTTTGTCGGGGAGCTATTCCTTGGAGATATGGAATTTCAGAGGTGGATTCCCAATTTTGGCCATGGATGGCTGGACTTGAAAGATGGTTTTTTCCATGGGAAGAGAAGCACAGCCCCCGCGTGTTTTGAAGGCAGATGCGAGGTGGCCCCTAAGAGGCCAAGGCCAGCCTGAGCTGTCTGTCCTGGCAGGTTTCACATGGGAACAATCCTCGGATAGAATCCAATTTGGAGGTAGAATCCTAATTTCAGCCATGGGTCCCTGGAGGAGAAGGACAGTGCTTTCGCACAGAAAGGAAAGCAAGGAACTCCAGCGTTTCAGGGCCAGAGGAGAAGCACCCCTCAACATGCCAAGCTCAGCTGGACCAGGCAGGTGGCCCCCAGGAGGCCAAGCCAACCACACCTGTTCCACGCTCTTTGCAGCCTTGGGGCCCTGCAGCATCACCATTTTGTTCCTCTGAGGCCCAGCAATATCACAGTGGTCTCCTTGGCTCTACAGCGGCACAAAGGCCCCTTGCTTCCACGAGGCCTGGCTGTGTCACTATGGTTTCCTTGGTTCCATGGGGCTGCAGAATAACACAATGGCCCACTGGTTCCATGAGGTCACAGAGGGTCACAAGGGTCTCCATGATTCCGTAAGGTGCTGCAGGGTCACAATGGCTCCTTGGTTCTATTGGGCTCCCCAGGATCACAATGGCCCCTTGGTTCCACAAGGCCTGGCTGTGGCACACTGGCCCTTTGCTTCCGTGAGACCTTGCAGTGTCACAATGGCCCCTTGCTTCTGTCAGGCCTGGCTGTGTCACAATGGCCCCTGGCTCCCATGAGGCCCTGTGATGTCACAATGGTCTCACTGGTTCCACGAGGCCCTGCAGTTCCACAATGGCCCTTCAGTGTCACAAGGCCTTGAAGTGTCATAATAGTCTCAGCGGGTTGCCCAGCTGCTTCACAATGGCCTCCTTGGTTCCATGATGCCCCGTAGCGTAACAACGGTATCCTTGCTTCCACACAGTCAGAATGGCCCCGTGGCCTCCTGGAGCCCCACAGTGTCACTACGATCCCCTTGATTCCACGAGGCCCTGCCGTGCTACAATGACCCCTTGCTTATACAAGGCCCTGCTGTGTCACAATGGCCCCTTGCTTCTGAAGTGTGCAAGAGCCTAATACTAAGAGAAAGGCGCCAAAAAACGCTTCGCCATTATCACTGCTCAACACCTGAAAGGCTTCAAAAGTGCTTCGTCATGATGGCTGCTTATCATAATCACTTTTGAACGCCTGGAAACTACGTGCCGTACGGGCCGTGCATAGCCCGCCTTGAGGCCCATAAAAAGGAAGGCAAAACTGGTGCAAAATGTGGAGGCAAAAGCAAAAGGTAGAATCCCCGCCCTTTGCCTTTCCCCCCCCCCACCACCATCACCTGCCGTGAGGCACCCTGAGGCCTCCGGGAGCCGACGCCGCCCGCCTGGGGAGCACCCCCCAATCCTTCACCCCTGGACTGAAATCCCGAGGGAGTTGTGCAACCCCTAGCCCTGCTCCTTCGTCCCAGGCGGAGCCAGGTTCAGCTGCAAGCATCGAGCCTGCATCTCGGAGGATGGGCCGCCGCTTTCCAGCCAAACTGCTCTAGACTTCAGAAGAGGCAGATAAGAGGCTTCAAACAGCAGGGGAAAAAAGGCAAAAACTTCTCCACTTCCCCCACCCTGTCTCAGCAGCAACAAAGGTAGCACAGTGTGGTGGTGACTTATCCAGTGCTTGTTAGAGTAACCTTGTCTTTTCTAACTTTTCTCTACTTTTCTCCTTCTTTCTCTTTGCCTCTCTTACCATTAGATAAAGAGATACCCATTTGTTTGGCACCAACATTTAATCTCGTTTGGTTTTAATCTGGTCTTTGGGAATATTTTGAACCTTCAAAGTTCTTTCCTTTTTATACTCAGAGATTTCCTTTTCTTTGCCCTTCTGGGTGTAAATCAGATAGTAACAAAGTGTCATAATGCTCTCCACGGTTCTGTGAGGCGCCACAATGTCACAATGGACTTTTGGTTCCATGAACTTTGGTACTGTCAGCAACAGTCTCCTTGGCTCCGCAGTGTCACAATGGACCCTTGGCTCCGTGAGGTTCAGTAGCGTAACACGGACGCCTTGATTGCATGAGGTTGTGCAGTGTCACAATGATCTCCTTGGTTCTGCGGCCCTGCTGTGTAACAATGGGCCCCTTCCTTTGCTGATGGCTCTGCGTCCTGCCTGCCTCTGCCTTGGCACACAAAGCCTTGGGCTGCTCCAGACTCCTTCTGGGGGACACGTTGCACCACTGCACTGCCCTGGGAGAGAAATTCCTTTCTCCTTGTGTCCAGCCTGGACCTGCCCAGCTGCCCTTGGCATTAATTCTTTCTTTTGCCAGCTGGTCTCTACTAGGTAGAAAGGATCCACCATGTCTGAAACCACCCTTCAAGCCCACCCAGGACTCTCCTCCACTGTCCTCAGTCTCCACTCCACTGAGCACAGAGCTCCTTTGTCCCTCTGTAGTGATCATGTGCTCGAGGCCACGGGCACCTGGACAAGAAGGTCGGTTCTTTTCTACAGGAAGGAAACCACAGAACCCCAGTGTTTTGAAGGCAGATGAGAGGCAGCCACCAGAGGCCAAGGCAAGGCAGACGTGTCTGTCCTTGCAGCTTCTGTCTGAAAGCAACCCTTGGACATACGGGGAGTTTTGGAGGTGGAATTCCATTTCAGCTGTGGGTGCCTGGACGGGAATGACACTTCTTCTCCCCAGGAAGGAAAGGGCAGAGCCCCAGTGTTTCAAAGGCTGATTAGTGGTGCCTCAAGGAGGCCAAGGCCAGCCAGACCTGTTTGTCTTGGCAGCTTTTGTCTTGGAGCAATCCTTGGCTAGATGCAATTTGGGAGGCCAAATCCCAGTTTTGTCCGTGGACATCTGGCCCAGAAGGACAGTTCTTTTCCATTGGCAGCAAAGTGAGGAGGCCCAGTGTTTCAAAGGCAGATGAGAGCTGGCCCTCAGGAAGCCAAGGGAAGCTGGACATTCCTGGCAGCTTTTGTCGGGGAGCTATTCCTTGGAGATATGGAATTTCAGAGGTGGATTCCCAATTTTGGCCATGGATGGCTGGACTTGAAAGATGGTTTTTTCCATGGGAAGAGAAGCACAGCCCCCGCGTGTTTTGAAGGCAGATGCGAGGTGGCCCCTAAGAGGCCAAGGCCAGCCTGAGCTGTCTGTCCTGGCAGGTTTCACATGGGAACAATCCTCGGATAGAATCCAATTTGGAGGTAGAATCCTAATTTCAGCCATGGGTCCCTGGAGGAGAAGGACAGTGCTTTCGCACAGAAAGGAAAGCAAGGAACTCCAGCGTTTCAGGGCCAGAGGAGAAGCACCCCTCAACATGCCAAGCTCAGCTGGACCAGGCAGGTGGCCCCCAGGAGGCCAAGCCAACCACACCTGTTCCACGCTCTTTGCAGCCTTGGGGCCCTGCAGCATCACCATTTTGTTCCTCTGAGGCCCAGCAATATCACAGTGGTCTCCTTGGCTCTACAGCGGCACAAAGGCCCCTTGCTTCCACGAGGCCTGGCTGTGTCACTATGGTTTCCTTGGTTCCATGGGGCTGCAGAATAACACAATGGCCCACTGGTTCCATGAGGTCACAGAGGGTCACAAGGGTCTCCATGATTCCGTAAGGTGCTGCAGGGTCACAATGGCTCCTTGGTTCTATTGGGCTCCCCAGGATCACAATGGCCCCTTGGTTCCACAAGGCCTGGCTGTGGCACACTGGCCCTTTGCTTCCGTGAGACCTTGCAGTGTCACAATGGCCCCTTGCTTCTGTCAGGCCTGGCTGTGTCACAATGGCCCCTGGCTCCCATGAGGCCCTGTGATGTCACAATGGTCTCACTGGTTCCACGAGGCCCTGCAGTTCCACAATGGCCCTTCAGTGTCACAAGGCCTTGAAGTGTCATAATAGTCTCAGCGGGTTGCCCAGCTGCTTCACAATGGCCTCCTTGGTTCCATGATGCCCCGTAGCGTAACAACGGTATCCTTGCTTCCACACAGTCAGAATGGCCCCGTGGCCTCCTGGAGCCCCACAGTGTCACTACGATCCCCTTGATTCCACGAGGCCCTGCCGTGCTACAATGACCCCTTGCTTATACAAGGCCCTGCTGTGTCACAATGGCCCCTTGCTTCTGAAGTGTGCAAGAGCCTAATACTAAGAGAAAGGCGCCAAAAAACGCTTCGCCATTATCACTGCTCAACACCTGAAAGGCTTCAAAAGTGCTTCGTCATGATGGCTGCTTATCATAATCACTTTTGAACGCCTGGAAACTACGTGCCGTACGGGCCGTGCATAGCCCGCCTTGAGGCCCATAAAAAGGAAGGCAAAACTGGTGCAAAATGTGGAGGCAAAAGCAAAAGGTAGAATCCCCGCCCTTTGCCTTTCCCCCCCCCCACCACCATCGCCTGCCGTGAGGCACCCTGAGGCCTCCGGGAGCCGACGCCGCCCGCCTGGGGAGCACCCCCCAATCCTTCACCCCTGGACTGAAATCCCGAGGGAGTTGTGCAACCCCTAGCCCTGCTCCTTCGTCCCAGGCGGAGCCAGGTTCAGCTGCAAGCATCGAGCCTGCATCTCGGAGGATGGGCCGCCGCTTTCCAGCCAAACTGCTCTAGACTTCAGAAGAGGCAGATAAGAGGCTTCAAACAGCAGGGGAAAAAAGGCAAAAACTTCTCCACTTCCCCCACCCTGTCTCAGCAGCAACAAAGGTAGCACAGTGTGGTGGTGACTTATCCAGTGCTTGTTAGAGTAACCTTGTCTTTTCTAACTTTTCTCTACTTTTCTCCTTCTTTCTCTTTGCCTCTCTTACCATTAGATAAAGAGATACCCATTTGTTTGGCACCAACATTTAATCTCGTTTGGTTTTAATCTGGTCTTTGGGAATATTTTGAACCTTCAAAGTTCTTTCCTTTTTATACTCAGAGATTTCCTTTTCTTTGCCCTTCTGGGTGTAAATCAGATAGTAACAAAGTGTCATAATGCTCTCCACGGTTCTGTGAGGCGCCACAATGTCACAATGGACTTTTGGTTCCATGAACTTTGGTACTGTCAGCAACAGTCTCCTTGGCTCCGCAGTGTCACAATGGACCCTTGGCTCCGTGAGGTTCAGTAGCGTAACACGGACGCCTTGATTGCATGAGGTTGTGCAGTGTCACAATGATCTCCTTGGTTCTGCGGCCCTGCTGTGTAACAATGGGCCCCTTCCTTTGCTGATGGCTCTGCGTCCTGCCTGCCTCTGCCTTGGCACACAAAGCCTTGGGCTGCTCCAGACTCCTTCTGGGGGACACGTTGCACCACTGCACTGCCCTGGGAGAGAAATTCCTTTCTCCTTGTGTCCAGCCTGGACCTGCCCAGCTGCCCTTGGCATTAATTCTTTCTTTTGCCAGCTGGTCTCTACTAGGTAGAAAGGATCCACCATGTCTGAAACCACCCTTCAAGCCCACCCAGGACTCTCCTCCACTGTCCTCAGTCTCCACTCCACTGAGCACAGAGCTCCTTTGTCCCTCTGTAGTGATCATGTGCTCGAGGCCACGGGCACCTGGACAAGAAGGTCGGTTCTTTTCTACAGGAAGGAAACCACAGAACCCCAGTGTTTTGAAGGCAGATGAGAGGCAGCCACCAGAGGCCAAGGCAAGGCAGACGTGTCTGTCCTTGCAGCTTCTGTCTGAAAGCAACCCTTGGACATACGGGGAGTTTTGGAGGTGGAATTCCATTTCAGCTGTGGGTGCCTGGACGGGAATGACACTTCTTCTCCCCAGGAAGGAAAGGGCAGAGCCCCAGTGTTTCAAAGGCTGATTAGTGGTGCCTCAAGGAGGCCAAGGCCAGCCAGACCTGTTTGTCTTGGCAGCTTTTGTCTTGGAGCAATCCTTGGCTAGATGCAATTTGGGAGGCCAAATCCCAGTTTTGTCCGTGGACATCTGGCCCAGAAGGACAGTTCTTTTCCATTGGCAGCAAAGTGAGGAGGCCCAGTGTTTCAAAGGCAGATGAGAGCTGGCCCTCAGGAAGCCAAGGGAAGCTGGACATTCCTGGCAGCTTTTGTCGGGGAGCTATTCCTTGGAGATATGGAATTTCAGAGGTGGATTCCCAATTTTGGCCATGGATGGCTGGACTTGAAAGATGGTTTTTTCCATGGGAAGAGAAGCACAGCCCCCGCCTGTTTTGAAGGCAGATGCGAGGTGGCCCCTAAGAGGCCAAGGCCAGCCTGAGCTGTCTGTCCTGGCAGGTTTCACATGGGAACAATCCTCGGATAGAATCCAATTTGGAGGTAGAATCCTAATTTCAGCCATGGGTCCCTGGAGGAGAAGGACAGTGCTTTCGCACAGAAAGGAAAGCAAGGAACTCCAGCGTTTCAGGGCCAGAGGAGAAGCACCCCTCAACATGCCAAGCTCAGCTGGACCAGGCAGGTGGCCCCCAGGAGGCCAAGCCAACCACACCTGTTCCACGCTCTTTGCAGCCTTGGGGCCCTGCAGCATCACCATTTTGTTCCTCTGAGGCCCAGCAATATCACAGTGGTCTCCTTGGCTCTACAGCGGCACAAAGGCCCCTTGCTTCCACGAGGCCTGGCTGTGTCACTATGGTTTCCTTGGTTCCATGGGGCTGCAGAATAACACAATGGCCCACTGGTTCCATGAGGTCACAGAGGGTCACAAGGGTCTCCATGATTCCGTAAGGTGCTGCAGGGTCACAATGGCTCCTTGGTTCTATTGGGCTCCCCAGGATCACAATGGCCCCTTGGTTCCACAAGGCCTGGCTGTGGCACACTGGCCCTTTGCTTCCGTGAGACCTTGCAGTGTCACAATGGCCCCTTGCTTCTGTCAGGCCTGGCTGTGTCACAATGGCCCCTGGCTCCCATGAGGCCCTGTGATGTCACAATGGTCTCACTGGTTCCACGAGGCCCTGCAGTTCCACAATGGCCCTTCAGTGTCACAAGGCCTTGAAGTGTCATAATAGTCTCAGCGGGTTGCCCAGCTGCTTCACAATGGCCTCCTTGGTTCCATGATGCCCCGTAGCGTAACAACGGTATCCTTGCTTCCACACAGTCAGAATGGCCCCGTGGCCTCCTGGAGCCCCACAGTGTCACTACGATCCCCTTGATTCCACGAGGCCCTGCCGTGCTACAATGACCCCTTGCTTATACAAGGCCCTGCTGTGTCACAATGGCCCCTTGCTTCTGAAGTGTGCAAGAGCCTAATACTAAGAGAAAGGCGCCAAAAAACGCTTCGCCATTATCACTGCTCAACACCTGAAAGGCTTCAAAAGTGCTTCGTCATGATGGCTGCTTATCATAATCACTTTTGAACGCCTGGAAACTACGTGCCGTACGGGCCGTGCATAGCCCGCCTTGAGGCCCATAAAAAGGAAGGCAAAACTGGTGCAAAATGTGGAGGCAAAAGCAAAAGGTAGAATCCCCGCCCTTTGCCTTTCCCCCCCCCCACCACCATCGCCTGCCGTGAGGCACCCTGAGGCCTCCGGGAGCCGACGCCGCCCGCCTGGGGAGCACCCCCCAATCCTTCACCCCTGGACTGAAATCCCGAGGGAGTTGTGCAACCCCTAGCCCTGCTCCTTCGTCCCAGGCGGAGCCAGGTTCAGCTGCAAGCATCGAGCCTGCATCTCGGAGGATGGGCCGCCGCTTTCCAGCCAAACTGCTCTAGACTTCAGAAGAGGCAGATAAGAGGCTTCAAACAGCAGGGGAAAAAAGGCAAAAACTTCTCCACTTCCCCCACCCTGTCTCAGCAGCAACAAAGGTAGCACAGTGTGGTGGTGACTTATCCAGTGCTTGTTAGAGTAACCTTGTCTTTTCTAACTTTTCTCTACTTTTCTCCTTCTTTCTCTTTGCCTCTCTTACCATTAGATAAAGAGATACCCATTTGTTTGGCACCAACATTTAATCTCGTTTGGTTTTAATCTGGTCTTTGGGAATATTTTGAACCTTCAAAGTTCTTTCCTTTTTATACTCAGAGATTTCCTTTTCTTTGCCCTTCTGGGTGTAAATCAGATAGTAACAAAGTGTCATAATGCTCTCCACAGTTCCGTGAGGCGCCACAATGTCACAATGGACTTTTGGTTCCATGAACTTTGGTACTGTCAGCAACAGTCTCCTTGGCTCCGCAGTGTCACAATGGACCCTTGGCTCCGTGAGGTTCAGTAGCGTAACACGGACGCCTTGATTGCATGAGGTTGTGCAGTGTCACAATGATCTCCTTGGTTCTGCGGCCCTGCTGTGTAACAATGGGCCCCTTCCTTTGCTGATGGCTCTGCGTCCTGCCTGCCTCTGCCTTGGCACACAAAGCCTTGGGCTGCTCCAGACTCCTTCTGGGGGACACGTTGCACCACTGCACTGCCCTGGGAGAGAAATTCCTTTCTCCTTGTGTCCAGCCTGGACCTGCCCAGCTGCCCTTGGCATTAATTCTTTCTTTTGCCAGCTGGTCTCTACTAGGTAGAAAGGATCCACCATGTCTGAAACCACCCTTCAAGCCCACCCAGGACTCTCCTCCACTGTCCTCAGTCTCCACTCCACTGAGCACAGAGCTCCTTTGTCCCTCTGTAGTGATCATGTGCTCGAGGCCACGGGCACCTGGACAAGAAGGTCGGTTCTTTTCTACAGGAAGGAAACCACAGAACCCCAGTGTTTTGAAGGCAGATGAGAGGCAGCCACCAGAGGCCAAGGCAAGGCAGACCTGTCTGTCCTTGCAGCTTCTGTCTGAAAGCAACCCTTGGACATACGGGGAGTTTTGGAGGTGGAATTCCATTTCAGCTGTGGGTGCCTGGACGGGAATGACACTTCTTCTCCCCAGGAAGGAAAGGGCAGAGCCCCAGTGTTTCAAAGGCTGATTAGTGGTGCCTCAAGGAGGCCAAGGCCAGCCAGACCTGTTTGTCTTGGCAGCTTTTGTCTTGGAGCAATCCTTGGCTAGATGCAATTTGGGAGGCCAAATCCCAGTTTTGTCCGTGGACATCTGGCCCAGAAGGACAGTTCTTTTCCATTGGCAGCAAAGTGAGGAGGCCCAGTGTTTCAAAGGCAGATGAGAGCTGGCCCTCAGGAAGCCAAGGGAAGCTGGACATTCCTGGCAGCGCTATCGTGTGCTTGTTTCCATGAGCGCTGACAGTGCCCAGGAAAAAGCCAAGCGCTTGGCTGGCGCGGCCCGAGTCTTGTGCGAGCAGTGGGTGGGAGAGCTCGGCTGTGCATCCTGCCTCTCTGAGACATAAAGGAATGTGATCCTGCATGTAGCGGGAAAGGAGGAGGAATCGTTTTGCTGTTGGCTGTGCAGTTTCTAGGCTGCAAAGGAAAAGGCAATTCCAGCACGGCCTCTTCCTTTCGAACCTTTTCTGCGCCCTCCGCTGCCCCCACGCCCGCTCTCCCCCGAGGCGTCCTGCCGCCTTCCACCCTCCCGGGCCTCGGCTTATCCCCGCCCGTCACGCCCCGGCTTCTCCCGCTGCCCACCACCCCCCTCCTGCCCCCGCTCACTCACCAGCTCGCCCCAATGACGGATGCGGTTCCGTGGCACCCGTTTGATGGCCACCTGCAAGCCAAGGGGAGCAGCGGGTTGAGCTCGCCGCCCGCCCTGCCGAGCCCCATCCTCCTTCTCCTGCGCCCTCCTCCTCCTCCGCCCCCCTCCTCCTGCGCCCGCCGCCGGCCCCGCCACTCACCGGGGCGCCGTCCGAGAGCCGCGTCGCCGCGAAGACGCTGCCGAAGCCGCCGCGCCCCAGCAGCGAACCCACCCGGTAGCGCTCCGTCAGGCCCTGCTGCGCCTTCCCTGCCGGCGAGACGCGGCCGTCAGCGCTCGGCCCGGCTCCAGAAACGGCCCGCGGCCGCTCCTCAACCGCCCCGGGCCGGGTATCCCCAGATGTTGCCTCTTTCGAAGGGGACACCGGCGGCTCGGGGGCGGGGGCCGCGCTGCCGAGCGGAAGAGCTCGGACCGGGGAAGACGCCGCGGACGCGGCGGGAGCGGCCGCGCCGTCTGTGTCCTCGGCGGGTCCCGGGAGGAGCCGGGCCCGGGGCCGGAGTCGGAGGCGGGGCCGGGCCCGGGCCCGGGGCCGGAGTCGGAGTCGAAGCCGGGCCTGGGGCCGGGGCCGGAGTCGGGCCAGCCGGAGCCAGAGGCTGGCAATGCTGCCCAAGAGGCAGGCACTGATGCCCGCCCAGCAGCGCCACCGCCAGTACGGCAAGAGCCGGGCGGAGGCGAGACCGCGGCGGGACGCCCGGGGGCGGGGAGGGCGAAGCCCCGCCCGGGGCCGCGGGCGGGCCGGGCGCATGGCCCGGCCTGGCATGGGGAGAGGGGAGGCCGCGGAAGGGGCGGACGGGGTGGAGCACTGAAGGGAGAGCGGGACAGGGGATGCGGGACACTGGGAGAAGGAGAGGAGGAGCAGGAGAAGGAACGCGGAGGGTCTGGAGAACCGCTGCTTTTGTGTTGCTCTTCTGCTGCTGCCGCTGCTGCCGCTGCTGCTGCTGCCGCCGCTGCCGCTGAAGCGCTGGGAGCGTTTGTCCGCGTGTCCGTGTGTCTGTTGCCCGGGTGTCCGTTTTTCCCCCGCGCGCCCCGCGGCCGAGCCCCGCGCGCCCCGGGCCAGCACGGGCCGCTCCGCTCCGGGGCCGAAGCGGAGTCACGGAGCATCTCTTCCTCCCGCAGCCGCGCCAAACGCACCGTCTTGTTTAGCTTCTTCTTCACCAGATTGTAACTCTTCCTTGCGGCAGTCTTGCAACTTGCCCCTGCTGCTCGCTCGCCCCGCGCCGCGGTCTCTTGCTTACGAGCAAGCAAAGCGCTGTCCGCACCTTTTGCCTGGAGCAGAGCAAAGTGCTGAATGAGGCGCCTGCCAGCGCCAGGCAGAGCCAGCCCCGTGGGAGGGCAGAGCAGGACGTGAGGAGGGAGACGTGCAGCCCCTGCGGGGCGCAGCGCTGCTCCCCGGCCGCTCGGCGTGGGCAGTGGGAGCGGCGGGGCCGTGCCCGGCGCGGTGCCCTCGTCGCCAGGGCTGTTGCTACTTTCTTGTCCGGTTCCAGGTGAAAATCGGAGGCTGCCGATAGGAGGATTCAAATAAAAGAATGGAAACACTCTTTTTGCCGAGTTCTGATGCCAGTCCAATAGAGCAGCTCAGCTCTCAGCTGTCTGCCTCCTCCCTGCCAATCCAGCACTTTCAGCCGGGAGCAAAGGCCCTCTCTGCAAAGAAACTGCAGGCTGGTTTCCTTCTCCTGCTGTTCATTGACACAGGTAGAAAAGCAGACTAGTTTGGATGCTGAGTCTGTCCAAACAGACAGTGAACTTTGCCATGTGAAGCCAAGACACGGAGTCTTGAGCCCTGCGACAGTGTCATGGGAATCACCTTTGTTGCTTCTGCTGTCTACTGTCACTGCTGAGGGTGCAGTCCCATGGGAGCACATGCCCTGTCTCTAGAAGCCAGAGCCGAGCAATGCACTGGGCTCTAAAATCTTCCATTGGCAGGCTTCTGGCGTCTCCAGCGTTGCTTTCAAAGCCAAACAGGGAGAAGGCAAACTGTGTGTAGCTAATGATACTGTAGAGTGTCTCAAACTTGCTAAGTCCTAGGTCTTCTAGGTAAGATCAGTTTGGAATGACTGTGGGGTAGAACTAGTGCAAGACAGAAAAGGGGAGCCTAGAAGGGAAGCAATTAATAGTATACGGGAACATCTTGGGCTGTTTCTTTCCGTTGCCATGTCACTCCTGGGAAGCTGTTTTGCTTTTGCAAGAATCTTGCCCACAGTGATGTCTGCTCTTTCCAAGACCCTTTCCTGGAGACCTTGCTCGAGCTCCTGTCACAAGATGTGCCATCACGTGCAGCTTCTCTTGGCTTGCCACACTGTGTGTGCAGCACGACTCTGGTCTGCAGCAAAGCAGGACCAAGGTTTTGAGAGCTTGACAACTTGTCCTTTCTCCTCCTGGTGGACTAGCGAGTTGTGCGGTGGGTAAGGTTTCCGTCCTTCCTGTTCTAGGCTAAGGAAACAGGAGGAGGGGGTAGCAGCAATTGTTAGGCTGGCTGAATGGAGAGAAAGAATCTCCGGAGCCTGCAGCCAGAAGTGGAGAGCTGTGGGCTAATCCTTCCAAGCTCTCAGTGGACATCTTGCAAGTGACCTGGAATGTGAGAATGGTCTGACAGAGGCAGTTGGTTTCTGAGTTCAGCGTAGATGCTTGCACATCTGGTGCGTTGGTGCGCAAATCAAGAGTACAATCGGTTCATGGGAAGCACCAGAAGAAGCTGGAGCTCTCCGAGCAGACGACTGGAAGAATCTGCAAAGGAGAAATGTGGGAAATGACTTGGTGTACCTTGCCTGGAAGAAGGGTAGTTTTTTTCTAATAATTCCTAATCCGTTCCCTTGGCTTCTGACTTTCTTAACAAGGCCGTTTGCATCCCCGATTCAGCACGAAGCGAGAGGCCCGGGCTCGCGGAAGTGCGCCAAAGATTCCTCCGCAGTGCCGCTCAGGTGGAAAGAGGAGCGGGGCGCCTGAGCAGCCTCCGGAGAAGCATCCCGCGAGGTGCGATTTGCGCCGTGCTGGGAGAGGAGGAGGGGGAGGAGGATGGGCCCTGCGTGGCAGCAGCAGCAAGTTTGGGCCGCAGGACATTGCGCCTGCGCCGCTGCCCCCCAATGGGCGGGCGTGTCCCCGGGGCTGCGGCCCTGGCAGCGCGTCCGCTGAGCTGCCCACGCTGCGGGAGCTCCCCGGGCTGGGCTGGCGTTCCCGCTGGGACTGGGCAGCAGGCTGTGCTCTCACTGTGGTCAGCAGCAGCGGGACGTACCTCTGGACAGCCACGTCTCCTGCTGCTGGGAAGAAGCAATGAAGCGAGTGCAGAAGTTCTGCTTCCTCTTTCTCCCGGTGGAGTTTTTCGTTTCATTCCACACTCCAGAGGCAATTTCTGTGCTGGCCTCTGTCAGCTGATTGTATTTCAAGAGCACCAGCAACAGGGCTGTGTTTGAGCGCTGTGAATGTGGCCTGTATGGCTTTCATTCTCCTCGCCTTAGTGCTCAGGGGTGGTGGGCATTGCAGTATCTGCTGATCCTTATGCCTGCGACAAAAAGACTGACTTCGCTGTCGTGAAAGCACCGTGGACAGCCCTGCTTGAAAGCGGCAGTTGCAGTTTGGCTGAAAAATGCAGGTGGCAGCCGGAAGGCGTGCCACAGCAGCCGTGGGGTCCCAATTCACAAGGCAGAGGCAACAGCAGCCTCCTGCCGGCGCATCACGGTGAATGAAAGGGTGCAGAAACCCGATCATTTCTTTCTCTGAACTTTGCTTCAGGAATGTACAGGCAGGCTCTGAGGAACCAGGGGTGTTTGTGGGGGACTGTTGTTGTGATCAAGAGATTCAATTGGAAAAAGAAGGTGTTATGCATTTTGAGTCTTGACTTCAGGGCTTAGTCAGAAAGACCCAGTAGAGTAAGAAAACACCGGGAACTTGCAACTGGGAGAACACAGAGCGTTTAGTTAGAAAGCAAGGACTATTCAGTCAAGGCAGGAGAGATGGAACAAAGTTTTTAAAAATGTAACAAGTAGCAGGTGCACAATAGTTTGCAGAAAGAAGTATTACACAAGCATTTATCTTTGGGAGAAAAGTCTGGTGTTGCTGTTAGGGAATTGATCACGACTATTATTGGTTAGCAAGTTTATGAACAATTTTACTATTGGCTATCCAGGCTCACACTATTCTAACCCGATGGTGAAAAGATTATAAAAGCTATTGACACTTTTAATAAACGCCTCTGGTTATAGCCCGACTGGCGACCGCATTTCTTTGATGCGTCGCACAAGCAACGTGACCGACACTTTCACTCTCCGCGCTCGTTCCGCAGCCACGGGTACAAAGACATTATGGGAACCCTTGTGCAGACAGAGCCTTCTATCCCTGTAGAAGGGAGCGCGGCGGGTGGGGGCCGTTGGCGGGCAGCGAGCCCCGGGCAGCAGGCGAGATCCGGCTCCGCACCTGCCGGGCCCTGCTAAGGCTCAATGCCGGCTCCTCTGCAACAGCAAAGACCTTCAGCCTTGTCACTGCCCAGAGGGGCAGTGCCGGCCTGGCCGCACAGCTCGTTTTCCCCACAGGTTGCAGGAGGTGAGAAGGCAACACTTGCAAACACTGACTGCGAGCCGCAGCGCCGGCTGCGCACCATTAACCTCAGCTCTGGGACCACTGTCTGCCCCAAGCTCCGGGGGATGCGGTGGGAGCCCTGCTGGGCTCCGCCCTGGGGCCATCCTCCAGTGCCAGCTGCAAACAGGGAGCATTTAGTTGCCACCAAGAGCCCAGCCACGCGTGGAGGGGAGCTGGTGCAGGTGCGGCCTGCGCTGCTGCCTGCTGTGCTCTGGGGCTGCTGCTCCCCGCAGAGGGAACTGCACTGGCGTGCCAGAGGAGACAAAGAAGCTTCAGCTTAAGCCGAACTGAGCTGGGTGGCTGGGCTGGCAGGAGTGGGGAGGGTCAAGGGCATTCACAGAGCTCATCCTGCTGCAAGGACGAGGAAAAGTGGCAGTGGGAAGCTAACAGTGAGGAGAGCTGAGGCCTGGAGGGCAGCTCTTGAATGGCACTCAGGTCTCACCGGACCTCTGAGACATTGCTGCTCTTCTGCCAGTGACAGGATGAGTCCCTAAACCTGGGGCTCGCTCCTCCTCGTCGTGGTCAGGGGCATCAAGGAAGGCTACAGTGCGACAGAGACTGCCCTGAGCTGGCAACTCGCTGGGGGAAAAGAGGGTGGGAGCACTTGTGAAGTAAAAGGCAGGTGGGGCAGAGAACTGTTCAGAGAAGGGCTGAGCTAAAGCTTGAGCAAGCTGAGAAATGTCATTTGGGGTCATCCCACATTGATTTCATTTCACAAGTTATTGAACAAGTTTATTTGGGGCGGGGGGGGGGGTGTCATGTTTTCCCCTGGAGGCGGGCACTCTGCAGGCTTGAGCTGCGTTGCCAAAATGCTCGGGCACGTCTCTGCTGCAGCTCACACCGGTTCTTCTTTGGCTTCTTCCGGCCCGGTGCTGAGCCGCAGCAGAGCCCTGGCGGAGCCCAGAGCAGCCTCAGCATCCACAGAGCCCGGCTGCAAGGAGAGAAAGCAGAAACCGCCCGTCACTTGAAGGCTGCTGTCCCCCTTGTCCCAGCCGCCCGCGGTGCCCAGGCCGCGCTGGCCGTGCTCAGAGCGGTGCCCGAAGCCGCCCGTCCCTGCTGCCTCTGGCAGGAGAGCAGGATGGCAGGACACGTGCCACCGCCCGCAGCCAGCCGTGGCAGATCCACCTCCTCAGCAGCTGCCCAGAGCGGGATGCTCCTGTGCTCGCTGCCATCTCCCAAAAGCCCTTATCCCAGCCGTGCCAAGAAGACGGGGACCCACCGCACGCCACCCGCCGCCGGAAGAAAAGCTGCTCCCAAGCCGTGTCCTCGGCCTTCTCCAAGGCCACGTGCCATCCACGCCGCAGCTGCTCCCAAGCGCTTCCCGATCCAGACTGGACACCACCTACAACGCTTCCTTGAAGAAAAACAAACAACAAATTAATGAAAAGGGATTACAGACAAAAAGGAGAAACAAGAAAAAAGGTCAAAAATCTTCTCTCTGTCGGGGGCCTGAGGAAGGCCCAACCTTCCCTACGTGCTGGGGAAAAACCCACCCACGGGCGAGGGAAGCCCACGCTTTCTCCCTTCCCCCCTGCACTGCCCCCCAACAGGCACGGCGAGCCCAAAGCAAACAAGGGGAGTGGAGCAGCCCGAGCCCTTCCTTTCCCGCAAAACAAAGCAGCCCGTGCACAGCTCCTGGAGTGCCACCTCTGCTCCTGCCATGGGGGCTTGTTTGTGTCGGGCTGGCTGCCCCAGCCCCAGCCCCAGCCCGGGGAACAGTGGGTGGTGGGGGCTGTTGGCAGGGCCAGGGGCCGACTCCCATTTCGTAAGCACCCCAGCCCATCCCGCCCGCCCCGCTGAAAAGCAGCTTGGCAGCCGGCTGAAGAATTAGTTGCATCCACCCCAGCAAAGGGGGGAGCCTTTGCTTCCCGGCCAGGCCGTGCAATGCCCAAATCTGGGAGCATCCCCCTGGGTGTGGACTCATCTGTAAATTCGCTGTGGAGCCTGGCTTTGAAGAAGGTGCCAGAATCGAAGCCCATCATCTTCAGCTTGCCGGTGGCCAGGTCGAGGAAGAGCTTGTCATCCTTGACGTCGTCCTCCACGTCTCCAGACGCAGCAGCCCCACCTGGTACAGCTTCTCCAGGGGCTCCTTCTTCCCTGCGGCTGAGAGCAGGCTGTCAGTGCCCCGCCCAGGGCCCCGGCTGTCAGTGAAGCAGGACAAGCAAAAGCAGCTTGCACGGCGGCCACCAGTGCTGGGAAGAGCAGCTCAGCTCCAGCACAAGGGCTGCGTGTTCCCATCTGACGACCCCTGCGCAGCGATACAGGCAGGGCAAAAAAGCCTGCGCTTCTTGGCTTCTTCTTGCCAAGGCACGTGTGGAGCTGTAACTTACCGGCTCCCTGGATCAAAGTGTGCCTGTGGCTCTCTCCCTTCTTCTATGGATGGTGAATATCCTGCAGCCAAGGATCACACGACAGGTCTTCTAATGAGGGCCTGTCCAAGGAGTGCAGGGACAGACACCATCTGATGAGTTCCTTGCAGTCTGCGGGGAGAAACCAGAAAGCGCCGGTCAGTTGCAGAAGGCTCCTGTCCGCTTTGCCCCACTATTGCCATGCCCAGGCCATGCCATGGGGGCTCCGAGCTGTGCCTGAACTTTCCCGTCCATCCTTTGTTTTGGAGGAGAGCAGGAGAGCGGGGCATGTGCCACCTCCTCGGCAGCTGCCAGAGCGGGATGCTCATGAGCCCGCTGCTGTCTCCCAGCACTGCTATTCCCCCCGTGCCGCAGAGATGAGCATCCACCTTGAGAGAGCCGTTGTGGGAGCGACAGCTGGCCCCAGCTGATGTTCCGGCCCTTCGGGAACGGGTGCTGCCCGCAGACCATCTGGTGCAGCACGATGCCCAGGGACCAGACGGTAGCTGCCTCGCCGTAGTACCAGCCAAAGTGGTTCCATTCCGGGGGGCTGTACGATGGTGTTCCTACGGAACAGAGAGGCAGTTCATTAGGGGGATGCTGCCTGCTCCCGGAGCCTCGCCCCAGCATCCCTGGGCACGCGGGGGCCGCACCAGTGGCACGCGGCGTGACCCGCTGCCCTCTCGCCAGCGCCTGTGACTTGTGGACAAACTGGGGGTTGTAAAAGAAGCCACCGGTGTCGCAAGAGGGCAGCGGAAGCCCTGGCAAGGCCCGAGCATTCCACGCAAAGGGAAAACCCGCTCAGTGCCGGGGGGGGGGGGAGGGAAACCATGCCTTCACCCTGCCTGCCTGCATTGCCCCCCAAAACATTCTGAAGCCAAGGCAAGCAAGGCGAGCTGAGCAGTCCAAGCCCTTTCTCGCCTGCACACCAAACCGGCGGGTGCACAGCTTCTGGGCCCCCCGTCTCTGCTATCCCCACCCACGGGTGTGTTTTTGTCACGCTGGCTGCCCCAGCCCCAGCGCCAGTCCTGGGCAGAGTGGCTGGCGAAGGCTGCCAGCAGCGCTGGAAGATGGCCCCCCGGCCACCCACACTCAAAAGCAACTGGGCTGAACACTCGGTCGTGGCATCAAAAGGGAGAATCCCCGCTGCCACAGCCAGGTTGGGCCGCGAGATGCCGGCACCGGGAGCCTACCCCGGCGGGGACTCACCTGCAAAGCGGGTGTAGGCTGTGTCTTGCAGGTGGGTGCCGCAGCCAAAGTCGATCAATTTCGCCTGGCCGGTGGCCAGGTCAACCAGGATGTTCTCTGGTTTCAGGTCCCTGTGAAGGACCCCGCAGCTGGTGCAGTGCCGCACGGCCTCCAGGACCTGGCGGAACAGCTCCCGTGCCACCTCCTCTGACAGGAAGCCCCGCTCTCGAATAAAATGAAGCAGGTCCTGAGAGTGCTCCGGCCGCTCCATCACCAGCACCACGTTGTTGGGGAGCACGAGCCACTCGAGGAGCTGCACCACACCAGGGAAGCCGGTGGACACCTTGTCCAGCAGCACGATCTCGAGTGGTGCGCTGGTGCCGTTGGGCTGCGGGAGGAGCACGATGCCGTCAGTGGGGCTGGTGCCGTGCCAGGGCTCGCGAAGGCCCTCGCCCAGCCCGGGATGCTCTGCGCCCTCCGCTGCCCCCACGCCCGCTCTCCCCCGAGGCGTCCTGCCGCCTTCCACCCTCCCGGGCCTCGGCTTATCCCCGCCCGTCACGCCCCGGCTTCTCCCGCTGCCCACCACCCCCCTCCTGCCCCCGCTCACTCACCAGCTCGCCCCAATGACGGATGCGGTTCCGTGGCACCCGTTTGATGGCCACCTGCAAGCCAAGGGGAGCAGCGGGTTGAGCTCGCCGCCCGCCCTGCCGAGCCCCATCCTCCTTCTCCTGCGCCCTCCTCCTCCTCCGCCCCCCTCCTCCTGCGCCCGCCGCCGGCCCCGCCACTCACCGGGGCGCCGTCCGAGAGCCGCGTCGCCGCGAAGACGCTGCCGAAGCCGCCGCGCCCCAGCAGCGAACCCACCCGGTAGCGCTCCGTCAGGCCCTGCTGCGCCTTCCCTGCCGGCGAGACGCGGCCGTCAGCGCTCGGCCCGGCTCCAGAAACGGCCCGCGGCCGCTCCTCAACCGCCCCGGGCCGGGTATCCCCAGATGTTGCCTCTTTCGAAGGGGACACCGGCGGCTCGGGGGCGGGGGCCGCGCTGCCGAGCGGAAGAGCTCGGACCGGGGAAGACGCCGCGGACGCGGCGGGAGCGGCCGCGCCGTCTGTGTCCTCGGCGGGTCCCGGGAGGAGCCGGGCCCGGGGCCGGAGTCGGAGGCGGGGCCGGGCCCGGGCCCGGGGCCGGAGTCGGAGTCGAAGCCGGGCCTGGGGCCGGGGCCGGAGTCGGGCCAGCCGGAGCCAGAGGCTGGCAATGCTGCCCAAGAGGCAGGCACTGATGCCCGCCCAGCAGCGCCACCGCCAGTACGGCAAGAGCCGGGCGGAGGCGAGACCGCGGCGGGACGCCCGGGGGCGGGGAGGGCGAAGCCCCGCCCGGGGCCGCGGGCGGGCCGGGCGCATGGCCCGGCCTGGCATGGGGAGAGGGGAGGCCGCGGAAGGGGCGGACGGGGTGGAGCACTGAAGGGAGAGCGGGACAGGGGATGCGGGACACTGGGAGAAGGAGAGGAGGAGCAGGAGAAGGAACGCGGAGGGTCTGGAGAACCGCTGCTTTTGTGTTGCTCTTCTGCTGCTGCCGCTGCTGCCGCTGCTGCTGCTGCCGCCGCTGCCGCTGAAGCGCTGGGAGCGTTTGTCCGCGTGTCCGTGTGTCTGTTGCCCGGGTGTCCGTTTTTCCCCCGCGCGCCCCGCGGCCGAGCCCCGCGCGCCCCGGGCCAGCACGGGCCGCTCCGCTCCGGGGCCGAAGCGGAGTCACGGAGCATCTCTTCCTCCCGCAGCCGCGCCAAACGCACCGTCTTGTTTAGCTTCTTCTTCACCAGATTGTAACTCTTCCTTGCGGCAGTCTTGCAACTTGCCCCTGCTGCTCGCTCGCCCCGCGCCGCGGTCTCTTGCTTACGAGCAAGCAAAGCGCTGTCCGCACCTTTTGCCTGGAGCAGAGCAAAGTGCTGAATGAGGCGCCTGCCAGCGCCAGGCAGAGCCAGCCCCGTGGGAGGGCAGAGCAGGACGTGAGGAGGGAGACGTGCAGCCCCTGCGGGGCGCAGCGCTGCTCCCCGGCCGCTCGGCGTGGGCAGTGGGAGCGGCGGGGCCGTGCCCGGCGCGGTGCCCTCGTCGCCAGGGCTGTTGCTACTTTCTTGTCCGGTTCCAGGTGAAAATCGGAGGCTGCCGATAGGAGGATTCAAATAAAAGAATGGAAACACTCTTTTTGCCGAGTTCTGATGCCAGTCCAATAGAGCAGCTCAGCTCTCAGCTGTCTGCCTCCTCCCTGCCAATCCAGCACTTTCAGCCGGGAGCAAAGGCCCTCTCTGCAAAGAAACTGCAGGCTGGTTTCCTTCTCCTGCTGTTCATTGACACAGGTAGAAAAGCAGACTAGTTTGGATGCTGAGTCTGTCCAAACAGACAGTGAACTTTGCCATGTGAAGCCAAGACACGGAGTCTTGAGCCCTGCGACAGTGTCATGGGAATCACCTTTGTTGCTTCTGCTGTCTACTGTCACTGCTGAGGGTGCAGTCCCATGGGAGCACATGCCCTGTCTCTAGAAGCCAGAGCCGAGCAATGCACTGGGCTCTAAAATCTTCCATTGGCAGGCTTCTGGCGTCTCCAGCATTGCTTTCAAAGCCAAACAGGGAGAAGGCAAACTGTGTGTAGCTAATGATACTGTAGAGTGTCTCAAACTTGCTAAGTCCTAGGTCTTCTAGGTAAGATCAGTTTGGAATGACTGTGGGGTAGAACTAGTGCAAGACAGAAAAGGGGAGCCTAGAAGGGAAGCAATTAATAGTATACGGGAACATCTTGGGCTGTTTCTTTCCGTTGCCATGTCACTCCTGGGAAGCTGTTTTGCTTTTGCAAGAATCTTGCCCACAGTGATGTCTGCTCTTTCCAAGACCCTTTCCTGGAGACCTTGCTCGAGCTCCTGTCACAAGATGTGCCATCACGTGCAGCTTCTCTTGGCTTGCCACACTGTGTGTGCAGCACGACTCTGGTCTGCAGCAAAGCAGGACCAAGGTTTTGAGAGCTTGACAACTTGTCCTTTCTCCTCCTGGTGGACTAGCGAGTTGTGCGGTGGGTAAGGTTTCCGTCCTTCCTGTTCTAGGCTAAGGAAACAGGAGGAGGGGGTAGCAGCAATTGTTAGGCTGGCTGAATGGAGAGAAAGAATCTCCGGAGCCTGCAGCCAGAAGTGGAGAGCTGTGGGCTAATCCTTCCAAGCTCTCAGTGGACATCTTGCAAGTGACCTGGAATGTGAGAATGGTCTGACAGAGGCAGTTGGTTTCTGAGTTCAGCGTAGATGCTTGCACATCTGGTGCGTTGGTGCGCAAATCAAGAGTACAATCGGTTCATGGGAAGCACCAGAAGAAGCTGGAGCTCTCCGAGCAGACGACTGGAAGAATCTGCAAAGGAGAAATGTGGGAAATGACTTGGTGTACCTTGCCTGGAAGAAGGGTAGTTTTTTTCTAATAATTCCTAATCCGTTCCCTTGGCTTCTGACTTTCTTAACAAGGCCGTTTGCATCCCCGATTCAGCACGAAGCGAGAGGCCCGGGCTCGCGGAAGTGCGCCAAAGATTCCTCCGCAGTGCCGCTCAGGTGGAAAGAGGAGCGGGGCGCCTGAGCAGCCTCCGGAGAAGCATCCCGCGAGGTGCGATTTGCGCCGTGCTGGGAGAGGAGGAGGGGGAGGAGGATGGGCCCTGCGTGGCAGCAGCAGCAAGTTTGGGCCGCAGGACATTGCGCCTGCGCCGCTGCCCCCCAATGGGCGGGCGTGTCCCCGGGGCTGCGGCCCTGGCAGCGCGTCCGCTGAGCTGCCCACGCTGCGGGAGCTCCCCGGGCTGGGCTGGCGTTCCCGCTGGGACTGGGCAGCAGGCTGTGCTCTCACTGTGGTCAGCAGCAGCGGGACGTACCTCTGGACAGCCACGTCTCCTGCTGCTGGGAAGAAGCAATGAAGCGAGTGCAGAAGTTCTGCTTCCTCTTTCTCCCGGTGGAGTTTTTCGTTTCATTCCACACTCCAGAGGCAATTTCTGTGCTGGCCTCTGTCAGCTGATTGTATTTCAAGAGCACCAGCAACAGGGCTGTGTTTGAGCGCTGTGAATGTGGCCTGTATGGCTTTCATTCTCCTCGCCTTAGTGCTCAGGGGTGGTGGGCATTGCAGTATCTGCTGATCCTTATGCCTGCGACAAAAAGACTGACTTCGCTGTCGTGAAAGCACCGTGGACAGCCCTGCTTGAAAGCGGCAGTTGCAGTTTGGCTGAAAAATGCAGGTGGCAGCCGGAAGGCGTGCCACAGCAGCCGTGGGGTCCCAATTCACAAGGCAGAGGCAACAGCAGCCTCCTGCCGGCGCATCACGGTGAATGAAAGGGTGCAGAAACCCGATCATTTCTTTCTCTGAACTTTGCTTCAGGAATGTACAGGCAGGCTCTGAGGAACCAGGGGTGTTTGTGGGGGACTGTTGTTGTGATCAAGAGATTCAATTGGAAAAAGAAGGTGTTATGCATTTTGAGTCTTGACTTCAGGGCTTAGTCAGAAAGACCCAGTAGAGTAAGAAAACACCGGGAACTTGCAACTGGGAGAACACAGAGCGTTTAGTTAGAAAGCAAGGACTATTCAGTCAAGGCAGGAGAGATGGAACAAAGTTTTTAAAAATGTAACAAGTAGCAGGTGCACAATAGTTTGCAGAAAGAAGTATTACACAAGCATTTATCTTTGGGAGAAAAGTCTGGTGTTGCTGTTAGGGAATTGATCACGACTATTATTGGTTAGCAAGCTTATGAACAATTTTACTATTGGCTATCCAGGCTCACACTATTCTAACCCGATGGTGAAAAGATTATAAAAGCTATTGACACTTTTAATAAACGCCTCTGGTTATAGCCCGACTGGCGACCGCATTTCTTTGATGCGTCGCACAAGCAACGTGACCGACACTTTCACTCTCCGCGCTCGTTCCGCAGCCACGGGTACAAAGACATTATGGGAACCCTTGTGCAGACAGAGCCTTCTATCCCTGTAGAAGGGAGCGCGGCGGGTGGGGGCCGTTGGCGGGCAGCGAGCCCCGGGCAGCAGGCGAGATCCGGCTCCGCACCTGCCGGGCCCTGCTAAGGCTCAATGCCGGCTCCTCTGCAACAGCAAAGACCTTCAGCCTTGTCACTGCCCAGAGGGGCAGTGCCGGCCTGGCCGCACAGCTCGTTTTCCCCACAAGTTGCAGGAGGTGAGAAGGCAACACTTGCAAACACTGACTGCGAGCCGCAGCGCCGGCTGCGCACCATTAACCTCAGCTCTGGGACCACTGTCTGCCCCAAGCTCCGGGGGATGCGGTGGGAGCCCTGCTGGGCTCCGCCCTGGGGCCATCCTCCAGTGCCAGCTGCAAACAGGGAGCATTTAGTTGCCACCAAGAGCCCAGCCACGCGTGGAGGGGAGCTGGTGCAGGTGCGGCCTGCGCTGCTGCCTGCTGTGCTCTGGGGCTGCTGCTCCCCGCAGAGGGAACTGCACTGGCGTGCCAGAGGAGACAAAGAAGCTTCAGCTTAAGCCGAACTGAGCTGGGTGGCTGGGCTGGCAGGAGTGGGGAGGGTCAAGGGCATTCACAGAGCTCATCCTGCTGCAAGGACGAGGAAAAGTGGCAGTGGGAAGCTAACAGTGAGGAGAGCTGAGGCCTGGAGGGCAGCTCTTGAATGGCACTCAGGTCTCACCGGACCTCTGAGACATTGCTGCTCTTCTGCCAGTGACAGGATGAGTCCCTAAACCTGGGGCTCGCTCCTCCTCGTCGTGGTCAGGGGCATCAAGGAAGGCTACAGTGCGACAGAGACTGCCCTGAGCTGGCAACTCGCTGGGGGAAAAGAGGGTGGGAGCACTTGTGAAGTAAAAGGCAGGTGGGGCAGAGAACTGTTCAGAGAAGGGCTGAGCTAAAGCTTGAGCAAGCTGAGAAATGTCATTTGGGGTCATCCCACATTGATTTCATTTCACAAGTTATTGAACAAGTTTATTTGGGGCGGGGGGGGGGGTGTCATGTTTTCCCCTGGAGGCGGGCACTCTGCAGGCTTGAGCTGCGTTGCCAAAATGCTCGGGCACGTCTCTGCTGCAGCTCACACCGGTTCTTCTTTGGCTTCTTCCGGCCCGGTGCTGAGCCGCAGCAGAGCCCTGGCGGAGCCCAGAGCAGCCTCAGCATCCACAGAGCCCGGCTGCAAGGAGAGAAAGCAGAAACCGCCCGTCACTTGAAGGCTGCTGTCCCCCTTGTCCCAGCCGCCCGCGGTGCCCAGGCCGCGCTGGCCGTGCTCAGAGCGGTGCCCGAAGCCGCCCGTCCCTGCTGCCTCTGGCAGGAGAGCAGGATGGCAGGACACGTGCCACCGCCCGCAGCCAGCCGTGGCAGATCCACCTCCTCAGCAGCTGCCCAGAGCGGGATGCTCCTGTGCTCGCTGCCATCTCCCAAAAGCCCTTATCCCAGCCGTGCCAAGAAGACGGGGACCCACCGCACGCCACCCGCCGCCGGAAGAAAAGCTGCTCCCAAGCCGTGTCCTCGGCCTTCTCCAAGGCCACGTGCCATCCACGCCGCAGCTGCTCCCAAGCGCTTCCCGATCCAGACTGGACACCACCTACAACGCTTCCTTGAAGAAAAACAAACAACAAATTAATGAAAAGGGATTACAGACAAAAAGGAGAAACAAGAAAAAAGGTCAAAAATCTTCTCTCTGTCGGGGGCCTGAGGAAGGCCCAACCTTCCCTACGTGCTGGGGAAAAACCCACCCACGGGCGAGGGAAGCCCACGCTTTCTCCCTTCCCCCCTGCACTGCCCCCCAACAGGCACGGCGAGCCCAAAGCAAACAAGGGGAGTGGAGCAGCCCGAGCCCTTCCTTTCCCGCAAAACAAAGCAGCCCGTGCACAGCTCCTGGAGTGCCACCTCTGCTCCTGCCATGGGGGCTTGTTTGTGTCGGGCTGGCTGCCCCAGCCCCAGCCCCAGCCCGGGGAACAGTGGGTGGTGGGGGCTGTTGGCAGGGCCAGGGGCCGACTCCCATTTCGTAAGCACCCCAGCCCATCCCGCCCGCCCCGCTGAAAAGCAGCTTGGCAGCCGGCTGAAGAATTAGTTGCATCCACCCCAGCAAAGGGGGGAGCCTTTGCTTCCCGGCCAGGCCGTGCAATGCCCAAATCTGGGAGCATCCCCCTGGGTGTGGACTCATCTGTAAATTCGCTGTGGAGCCTGGCTTTGAAGAAGGTGCCAGAATCGAAGCCCATCATCTTCAGCTTGCCGGTGGCCAGGTCGAGGAAGAGCTTGTCATCCTTGACGTCGTCCTCCACGTCTCCAGACGCAGCAGCCCCACCTGGTACAGCTTCTCCAGGGGCTCCTTCTTCCCTGCGGCTGAGAGCAGGCTGTCAGTGCCCCGCCCAGGGCCCCGGCTGTCAGTGAAGCAGGACAAGCAAAAGCAGCTTGCACGGCGGCCACCAGTGCTGGGAAGAGCAGCTCAGCTCCAGCACAAGGGCTGCGTGTTCCCATCTGACGACCCCTGCGCAGCGATACAGGCAGGGCAAAAAAGCCTGCGCTTCTTGGCTTCTTCTTGCCAAGGCACGTGTGGAGCTGTAACTTACCGGCTCCCTGGATCAAAGTGTGCCTGTGGCTCTCTCCCTTCTTCTATGGATGGTGAATATCCTGCAGCCAAGGATCACACGACAGGTCTTCTAATGAGGGCCTGTCCAAGGAGTGCAGGGACAGACACCATCTGATGAGTTCCTTGCAGTCTGCGGGGAGAAACCAGAAAGCGCCGGTCAGTTGCAGAAGGCTCCTGTCCGCTTTGCCCCACTATTGCCATGCCCAGGCCATGCCATGGGGGCTCCGAGCTGTGCCTGAACTTTCCCGTCCATCCTTTGTTTTGGAGGAGAGCAGGAGAGCGGGGCATGTGCCACCTCCTCGGCAGCTGCCAGAGCGGGATGCTCATGAGCCCGCTGCTGTCTCCCAGCACTGCTATTCCCCCCGTGCCGCAGAGATGAGCATCCACCTTGAGAGAGCCGTTGTGGGAGCGACAGCTGGCCCCAGCTGATGTTCCGGCCCTTCGGGAACGGGTGCTGCCCGCAGACCATCTGGTGCAGCACGATGCCCAGGGACCAGACGGTAGCTGCCTCGCCGTAGTACCAGCCAAAGTGGTTCCATTCCGGGGGGCTGTACGATGGTGTTCCTACGGAACAGAGAGGCAGTTCATTAGGGGGATGCTGCCTGCTCCCGGAGCCTCGCCCCAGCATCCCTGGGCACGCGGGGGCCGCACCAGTGGCACGCGGCGTGACCCGCTGCCCTCTCGCCAGCGCCTGTGACTTGTGGACAAACTGGGGGTTGTAAAAGAAGCCACCGGTGTCGCAAGAGGGCAGCGGAAGCCCTGGCAAGGCCCGAGCATTCCACGCAAAGGGAAAACCCGCTCAGTGCCGGGGGGGGGGGGAGGGAAACCATGCCTTCACCCTGCCTGCCTGCATTGCCCCCCAAAACATTCTGAAGCCAAGGCAAGCAAGGCGAGCTGAGCAGTCCAAGCCCTTTCTCGCCTGCACACCAAACCGGCGGGTGCACAGCTTCTGGGCCCCCCGTCTCTGCTATCCCCACCCACGGGTGTGTTTTTGTCACGCTGGCTGCCCCAGCCCCAGCGCCAGTCCTGGGCAGAGTGGCTGGCGAAGGCTGCCAGCAGCGCTGGAAGATGGCCCCCCGGCCACCCACACTCAAAAGCAACTGGGCTGAACACTCGGTCGTGGCATCAAAAGGGAGAATCCCCGCTGCCACAGCCAGGTTGGGCCGCGAGATGCCGGCACCGGGAGCCTACCCCGGCGGGGACTCACCTGCAAAGCGGGTGTAGGCTGTGTCTTGCAGGTGGGTGCCGCAGCCAAAGTCGATCAATTTCGCCTGGCCGGTGGCCAGGTCAACCAGGATGTTCTCTGGTTTCAGGTCCCTGTGAAGGACCCCGCAGCTGGTGCAGTGCCGCACGGCCTCCAGGACCTGGCGGAACAGCTCCCGTGCCACCTCCTCTGACAGGAAGCCCCGCTCTCGAATAAAATGAAGCAGGTCCTGAGAGTGCTCCGGCCGCTCCATCACCAGCACCACGTTGTTGGGGAGCACGAGCCACTCGAGGAGCTGCACCACACCAGGGAAGCCGGTGGACACCTTGTCCAGCAGCACGATCTCGAGTGGTGCGCTGGTGCCGTTGGGCTGCGGGAGGAGCACGATGCCGTCAGTGGGGCTGGTGCCGTGCCAGGGCTCGCGAAGGCCCTCGCCCAGCCCGGGATGCTCTGCGCCCTCCGCTGCCCCCACGCCCGCTCTCCCCCGAGGCGTCCTGCCGCCTTCCACCCTCCCGGGCCTCGGCTTATCCCCGCCCGTCACGCCCCGGCTTCTCCCGCTGCCCACCACCCCCCTCCTGCCCCCGCTCACTCACCAGCTCGCCCCAATGACGGATGCGGTTCCGTGGCACCCGTTTGATGGCCACCTGCAAGCCAAGGGGAGCAGCGGGTTGAGCTCGCCGCCCGCCCTGCCGAGCCCCATCCTCCTTCTCCTGCGCCCTCCTCCTCCTCCGCCCCCCTCCTCCTGCGCCCGCCGCCGGCCCCGCCACTCACCGGGGCGCCGTCCGAGAGCCGCGTCGCCGCGAAGACGCTGCCGAAGCCGCCGCGCCCCAGCAGCGAACCCACCCGGTAGCGCTCCGTCAGGCCCTGCTGCGCCTTCCCTGCCGGCGAGACGCGGCCGTCAGCGCTCGGCCCGGCTCCAGAAACGGCCCGCGGCCGCTCCTCAACCGCCCCGGGCCGGGTATCCCCAGATGTTGCCTCTTTCGAAGGGGACACCGGCGGCTCGGGGGCGGGGGCCGCGCTGCCGAGCGGAAGAGCTCGGACCGGGGAAGACGCCGCGGACGCGGCGGGAGCGGCCGCGCCGTCTGTGTCCTCGGCGGGTCCCGGGAGGAGCCGGGCCCGGGGCCGGAGTCGGAGGCGGGGCCGGGCCCGGGCCCGGGGCCGGAGTCGGAGTCGAAGCCGGGCCTGGGGCCGGGGCCGGAGTCGGGCCAGCCGGAGCCAGAGGCTGGCAATGCTGCCCAAGAGGCAGGCACTGATGCCCGCCCAGCAGCGCCACCGCCAGTACGGCAAGAGCCGGGCGGAGGCGAGACCGCGGCGGGACGCCCGGGGGCGGGGAGGGCGAAGCCCCGCCCGGGGCCGCGGGCGGGCCGGGCGCATGGCCCGGCCTGGCATGGGGAGAGGGGAGGCCGCGGAAGGGGCGGACGGGGTGGAGCACTGAAGGGAGAGCGGGACAGGGGATGCGGGACACTGGGAGAAGGAGAGGAGGAGCAGGAGAAGGAACGCGGAGGGTCTGGAGAACCGCTGCTTTTGTGTTGCTCTTCTGCTGCTGCCGCTGCTGCCGCTGCTGCTGCTGCCGCCGCTGCCGCTGAAGCGCTGGGAGCGTTTGTCCGCGTGTCCGTGTGTCTGTTGCCCGGGTGTCCGTTTTTCCCCCGCGCGCCCCGCGGCCGAGCCCCGCGCGCCCCGGGCCAGCACGGGCCGCTCCGCTCCGGGGCCGAAGCGGAGTCACGGAGCATCTCTTCCTCCCGCAGCCGCGCCAAACGCACCGTCTTGTTTAGCTTCTTCTTCACCAGATTGTAACTCTTCCTTGCGGCAGTCTTGCAACTTGCCCCTGCTGCTCGCTCGCCCCGCGCCGCGGTCTCTTGCTTACGAGCAAGCAAAGCGCTGTCCGCACCTTTTGCCTGGAGCAGAGCAAAGTGCTGAATGAGGCGCCTGCCAGCGCCAGGCAGAGCCAGCCCCGTGGGAGGGCAGAGCAGGACGTGAGGAGGGAGACGTGCAGCCCCTGCGGGGCGCAGCGCTGCTCCCCGGCCGCTCGGCGTGGGCAGTGGGAGCGGCGGGGCCGTGCCCGGCGCGGTGCCCTCGTCGCCAGGGCTGTTGCTACTTTCTTGTCCGGTTCCAGGTGAAAATCGGAGGCTGCCGATAGGAGGATTCAAATAAAAGAATGGAAACACTCTTTTTGCCGAGTTCTGATGCCAGTCCAATAGAGCAGCTCAGCTCTCAGCTGTCTGCCTCCTCCCTGCCAATCCAGCACTTTCAGCCGGGAGCAAAGGCCCTCTCTGCAAAGAAACTGCAGGCTGGTTTCCTTCTCCTGCTGTTCATTGACACAGGTAGAAAAGCAGACTAGTTTGGATGCTGAGTCTGTCCAAACAGACAGTGAACTTTGCCATGTGAAGCCAAGACACGGAGTCTTGAGCCCTGCGACAGTGTCATGGGAATCACCTTTGTTGCTTCTGCTGTCTACTGTCACTGCTGAGGGTGCAGTCCCATGGGAGCACATGCCCTGTCTCTAGAAGCCAGAGCCGAGCAATGCACTGGGCTCTAAAATCTTCCATTGGCAGGCTTCTGGCGTCTCCAGCATTGCTTTCAAAGCCAAACAGGGAGAAGGCAAACTGTGTGTAGCTAATGATACTGTAGAGTGTCTCAAACTTGCTAAGTCCTAGGTCTTCTAGGTAAGATCAGTTTGGAATGACTGTGGGGTAGAACTAGTGCAAGACAGAAAAGGGGAGCCTAGAAGGGAAGCAATTAATAGTATACGGGAACATCTTGGGCTGTTTCTTTCCGTTGCCATGTCACTCCTGGGAAGCTGTTTTGCTTTTGCAAGAATCTTGCCCACAGTGATGTCTGCTCTTTCCAAGACCCTTTCCTGGAGACCTTGCTCGAGCTCCTGTCACAAGATGTGCCATCACGTGCAGCTTCTCTTGGCTTGCCACACTGTGTGTGCAGCACGACTCTGGTCTGCAGCAAAGCAGGACCAAGGTTTTGAGAGCTTGACAACTTGTCCTTTCTCCTCCTGGTGGACTAGCGAGTTGTGCGGTGGGTAAGGTTTCCGTCCTTCCTGTTCTAGGCTAAGGAAACAGGAGGAGGGGGTAGCAGCAATTGTTAGGCTGGCTGAATGGAGAGAAAGAATCTCCGGAGCCTGCAGCCAGAAGTGGAGAGCTGTGGGCTAATCCTTCCAAGCTCTCAGTGGACATCTTGCAAGTGACCTGGAATGTGAGAATGGTCTGACAGAGGCAGTTGGTTTCTGAGTTCAGCGTAGATGCTTGCACATCTGGTGCGTTGGTGCGCAAATCAAGAGTACAATCGGTTCATGGGAAGCACCAGAAGAAGCTGGAGCTCTCCGAGCAGACGACTGGAAGAATCTGCAAAGGAGAAATGTGGGAAATGACTTGGTGTACCTTGCCTGGAAGAAGGGTAGTTTTTTTCTAATAATTCCTAATCCGTTCCCTTGGCTTCTGACTTTCTTAACAAGGCCGTTTGCATCCCCGATTCAGCACGAAGCGAGAGGCCCGGGCTCGCGGAAGTGCGCCAAAGATTCCTCCGCAGTGCCGCTCAGGTGGAAAGAGGAGCGGGGCGCCTGAGCAGCCTCCGGAGAAGCATCCCGCGAGGTGCGATTTGCGCCGTGCTGGGAGAGGAGGAGGGGGAGGAGGATGGGCCCTGCGTGGCAGCAGCAGCAAGTTTGGGCCGCAGGACATTGCGCCTGCGCCGCTGCCCCCCAATGGGCGGGCGTGTCCCCGGGGCTGCGGCCCTGGCAGCGCGTCCGCTGAGCTGCCCACGCTGCGGGAGCTCCCCGGGCTGGGCTGGCGTTCCCGCTGGGACTGGGCAGCAGGCTGTGCTCTCACTGTGGTCAGCAGCAGCGGGACGTACCTCTGGACAGCCACGTCTCCTGCTGCTGGGAAGAAGCAATGAAGCGAGTGCAGAAGTTCTGCTTCCTCTTTCTCCCGGTGGAGTTTTTCGTTTCATTCCACACTCCAGAGGCAATTTCTGTGCTGGCCTCTGTCAGCTGATTGTATTTCAAGAGCACCAGCAACAGGGCTGTGTTTGAGCGCTGTGAATGTGGCCTGTATGGCTTTCATTCTCCTCGCCTTAGTGCTCAGGGGTGGTGGGCATTGCAGTATCTGCTGATCCTTATGCCTGCGACAAAAAGACTGACTTCGCTGTCGTGAAAGCACCGTGGACAGCCCTGCTTGAAAGCGGCAGTTGCAGTTTGGCTGAAAAATGCAGGTGGCAGCCGGAAGGCGTGCCACAGCAGCCGTGGGGTCCCAATTCACAAGGCAGAGGCAACAGCAGCCTCCTGCCGGCGCATCACGGTGAATGAAAGGGTGCAGAAACCCGATCATTTCTTTCTCTGAACTTTGCTTCAGGAATGTACAGGCAGGCTCTGAGGAACCAGGGGTGTTTGTGGGGGACTGTTGTTGTGATCAAGAGATTCAATTGGAAAAAGAAGGTGTTATGCATTTTGAGTCTTGACTTCAGGGCTTAGTCAGAAAGACCCAGTAGAGTAAGAAAACACCGGGAACTTGCAACTGGGAGAACACAGAGCGTTTAGTTAGAAAGCAAGGACTATTCAGTCAAGGCAGGAGAGATGGAACAAAGTTTTTAAAAATGTAACAAGTAGCAGGTGCACAATAGTTTGCAGAAAGAAGTATTACACAAGCATTTATCTTTGGGAGAAAAGTCTGGTGTTGCTGTTAGGGAATTGATCACGACTATTATTGGTTAGCAAGCTTATGAACAATTTTACTATTGGCTATCCAGGCTCACACTATTCTAACCCGATGGTGAAAAGATTATAAAAGCTATTGACACTTTTAATAAACGCCTCTGGTTATAGCCCGACTGGCGACCGCATTTCTTTGATGCGTCGCACAAGCAACGTGACTGACACTTTCACTCTCCGCGCTCGTTCCGCAGCCACGGGTACAAAGACATTATGGGAACCCTTGTGCAGACAGAGCCTTCTATCCCTGTAGAAGGGAGCGCGGCGGGTGGGGGCCGTTGGCGGGCAGCGAGCCCCGGGCAGCAGGCGAGATCCGGCTCCGCACCTGCCGGGCCCTGCTAAGGCTCAATGCCGGCTCCTCTGCAACAGCAAAGACCTTCAGCCTTGTCACTGCCCAGAGGGGCAGTGCCGGCCTGGCCGCACAGCTCGTTTTCCCCACAGGTTGCAGGAGGTGAGAAGGCAACACTTGCAAACACTGACTGCGAGCCGCAGCGCCGGCTGCGCACCATTAACCTCAGCTCTGGGACCACTGTCTGCCCCAAGCTCCGGGGGATGCGGTGGGAGCCCTGCTGGGCTCCGCCCTGGGGCCATCCTCCAGTGCCAGCTGCAAACAGGGAGCATTTAGTTGCCACCAAGAGCCCAGCCACGCGTGGAGGGGAGCTGGTGCAGGTGCGGCCTGCGCTGCTGCCTGCTGTGCTCTGGGGCTGCTGCTCCCCGCAGAGGGAACTGCACTGGCGTGCCAGAGGAGACAAAGAAGCTTCAGCTTAAGCCGAACTGAGCTGGGTGGCTGGGCTGGCAGGAGTGGGGAGGGTCAAGGGCATTCACAGAGCTCATCCTGCTGCAAGGACGAGGAAAAGTGGCAGTGGGAAGCTAACAGTGAGGAGAGCTGAGGCCTGGAGGGCAGCTCTTGAATGGCACTCAGGTCTCACCGGACCTCTGAGACATTGCTGCTCTTCTGCCAGTGACAGGATGAGTCCCTAAACCTGGGGCTCGCTCCTCCTCGTCGTGGTCAGGGGCATCAAGGAAGGCTACAGTGCGACAGAGACTGCCCTGAGCTGGCAACTCGCTGGGGGAAAAGAGGGTGGGAGCACTTGTGAAGTAAAAGGCAGGTGGGGCAGAGAACTGTTCAGAGAAGGGCTGAGCTAAAGCTTGAGCAAGCTGAGAAATGTCATTTGGGGTCATCCCACATTGATTTCATTTCACAAGTTATTGAACAAGTTTATTTGGGGCGGGGGGGGGGGTGTCATGTTTTCCCCTGGAGGCGGGCACTCTGCAGGCTTGAGCTGCGTTGCCAAAATGCTCGGGCACGTCTCTGCTGCAGCTCACACCGGTTCTTCTTTGGCTTCTTCCGGCCCGGTGCTGAGCCGCAGCAGAGCCCTGGCGGAGCCCAGAGCAGCCTCAGCATCCACAGAGCCCGGCTGCAAGGAGAGAAAGCAGAAACCGCCCGTCACTTGAAGGCTGCTGTCCCCCTTGTCCCAGCCGCCCGCGGTGCCCAGGCCGCGCTGGCCGTGCTCAGAGCGGTGCCCGAAGCCGCCCGTCCCTGCTGCCTCTGGCAGGAGAGCAGGATGGCAGGACACGTGCCACCGCCCGCAGCCAGCCGTGGCAGATCCACCTCCTCAGCAGCTGCCCAGAGCGGGATGCTCCTGTGCTCGCTGCCATCTCCCAAAAGCCCTTATCCCAGCCGTGCCAAGAAGACGGGGACCCACCGCACGCCACCCGCCGCCGGAAGAAAAGCTGCTCCCAAGCCGTGTCCTCGGCCTTCTCCAAGGCCACGTGCCATCCACGCCGCAGCTGCTCCCAAGCGCTTCCCGATCCAGACTGGACACCACCTACAACGCTTCCTTGAAGAAAAACAAACAACAAATTAATGAAAAGGGATTACAGACAAAAAGGAGAAACATGAAAAAAGGTCAAAAATCTTCTCTCTGTCGGGGGCCTGAGGAAGGCCCAACCTTCCCTACGTGCTGGGGAAAAACCCACCCACGGGCGAGGGAAGCCCACGCTTTCTCCCTTCCCCCCTGCACTGCCCCCCAACAGGCACGGCGAGCCCAAAGCAAACAAGGGGAGTGGAGCAGCCCGAGCCCTTCCTTTCCCGCAAAACAAAGCAGCCCGTGCACAGCTCCTGGAGTGCCACCTCTGCTCCTGCCATGGGGGCTTGTTTGTGTCGGGCTGGCTGCCCCAGCCCCAGCCCCAGCCCGGGGAACAGTGGGTGGTGGGGGCTGTTGGCAGGGCCAGGGGCCGACTCCCATTTCGTAAGCACCCCAGCCCATCCCGCCCGCCCCGCTGAAAAGCAGCTTGGCAGCCGGCTGAAGAATTAGTTGCATCCACCCCAGCAAAGGGGGGAGCCTTTGCTTCCCGGCCAGGCCGTGCAATGCCCAAATCTGGGAGCATCCCCCTGGGTGTGGACTCATCTGTAAATTCGCTGTGGAGCCTGGCTTTGAAGAAGGTGCCAGAATCGAAGCCCATCATCTTCAGCTTGCCGGTGGCCAGGTCGAGGAAGAGCTTGTCATCCTTGACGTCGTCCTCCACGTCTCCAGACGCAGCAGCCCCACCTGGTACAGCTTCTCCAGGGGCTCCTTCTTCCCTGCGGCTGAGAGCAGGCTGTCAGTGCCCCGCCCAGGGCCCCGGCTGTCAGTGAAGCAGGACAAGCAAAAGCAGCTTGCACGGCGGCCACCAGTGCTGGGAAGAGCAGCTCAGCTCCAGCACAAGGGCTGCGTGTTCCCATCTGACGACCCCTGCGCAGCGATACAGGCAGGGCAAAAAAGCCTGCGCTTCTTGGCTTCTTCTTGCCAAGGCACGTGTGGAGCTGTAACTTACCGGCTCCCTGGATCAAAGTGTGCCTGTGGCTCTCTCCCTTCTTCTATGGATGGTGAATATCCTGCAGCCAAGGATCACACGACAGGTCTTCTAATGAGGGCCTGTCCAAGGAGTGCAGGGACAGACACCATCTGATGAGTTCCTTGCAGTCTGCGGGGAGAAACCAGAAAGCGCCGGTCAGTTGCAGAAGGCTCCTGTCCGCTTTGCCCCACTATTGCCATGCCCAGGCCATGCCATGGGGGCTCCGAGCTGTGCCTGAACTTTCCCGTCCATCCTTTGTTTTGGAGGAGAGCAGGAGAGCGGGGCATGTGCCACCTCCTCGGCAGCTGCCAGAGCGGGATGCTCATGAGCCCGCTGCTGTCTCCCAGCACTGCTATTCCCCCCGTGCCGCAGAGATGAGCATCCACCTTGAGAGAGCCGTTGTGGGAGCGACAGCTGGCCCCAGCTGATGTTCCGGCCCTTCGGGAACGGGTGCTGCCCGCAGACCATCTGGTGCAGCACGATGCCCAGGGACCAGACGGTAGCTGCCTCGCCGTAGTACCAGCCAAAGTGGTTCCATTCCGGGGGGCTGTACGATGGTGTTCCTACGGAACAGAGAGGCAGTTCATTAGGGGGATGCTGCCTGCTCCCGGAGCCTCGCCCCAGCATCCCTGGGCACGCGGGGGCCGCACCAGTGGCACGCGGCGTGACCCGCTGCCCTCTCGCCAGCGCCTGTGACTTGTGGACAAACTGGGGGTTGTAAAAGAAGCCACCGGTGTCGCAAGAGGGCAGCGGAAGCCCTGGCAAGGCCCGAGCATTCCACGCAAAGGGAAAACCCGCTCAGTGCCGGGGGGGGGGGGAGGGAAACCATGCCTTCACCCTGCCTGCCTGCATTGCCCCCCAAAACATTCTGAAGCCAAGGCAAGCAAGGCGAGCTGAGCAGTCCAAGCCCTTTCTCGCCTGCACACCAAACCGGCGGGTGCACAGCTTCTGGGCCCCCCGTCTCTGCTATCCCCACCCACGGGTGTGTTTTTGTCACGCTGGCTGCCCCAGCCCCAGCGCCAGTCCTGGGCAGAGTGGCTGGCGAAGGCTGCCAGCAGCGCTGGAAGATGGCCCCCCGGCCACCCACACTCAAAAGCAACTGGGCTGAACACTCGGTCGTGGCATCAAAAGGGAGAATCCCCGCTGCCACAGCCAGGTTGGGCCGCGAGATGCCGGCACCGGGAGCCTACCCCGGCGGGGACTCACCTGCAAAGCGGGTGTAGGCTGTGTCTTGCAGGTGGGTGCCGCAGCCAAAGTCGATCAATTTCGCCTGGCCGGTGGCCAGGTCAACCAGGATGTTCTCTGGTTTCAGGTCCCTGTGAAGGACCCCGCAGCTGGTGCAGTGCCGCACGGCCTCCAGGACCTGGCGGAACAGCTCCCGTGCCACCTCCTCTGACAGGAAGCCCCGCTCTCGAATAAAATGAAGCAGGTCCTGAGAGTGCTCCGGCCGCTCCATCACCAGCACCACGTTGTTGGGGAGCACGAGCCACTCGAGGAGCTGCACCACACCAGGGAAGCCGGTGGACACCTTGTCCAGCAGCACGATCTCGAGTGGTGCGCTGGTGCCGTTGGGCTGCGGGAGGAGCACGATGCCGTCAGTGGGGCTGGTGCCGTGCCAGGGCTCGCGAAGGCCCTCGCCCAGCCCGGGATGCTCTGCGCCCTCCGCTGCCCCCACGCCCGCTCTCCCCCGAGGCGTCCTGCCGCCTTCCACCCTCCCGGGCCTCGGCTTATCCCCGCCCGTCACGCCCCGGCTTCTCCCGCTGCCCACCACCCCCCTCCTGCCCCCGCTCACTCACCAGCTCGCCCCAATGACGGATGCGGTTCCGTGGCACCCGTTTGATGGCCACCTGCAAGCCAAGGGGAGCAGCGGGTTGAGCTCGCCGCCCGCCCTGCCGAGCCCCATCCTCCTTCTCCTGCGCCCTCCTCCTCCTCCGCCCCCCTCCTCCTGCGCCCGCCGCCGGCCCCGCCACTCACCGGGGCGCCGTCCGAGAGCCGCGTCGCCGCGAAGACGCTGCCGAAGCCGCCGCGCCCCAGCAGCGAACCCACCCGGTAGCGCTCCGTCAGGCCCTGCTGCGCCTTCCCTGCCGGCGAGACGCGGCCGTCAGCGCTCGGCCCGGCTCCAGAAACGGCCCGCGGCCGCTCCTCAACCGCCCCGGGCCGGGTATCCCCAGATGTTGCCTCTTTCGAAGGGGACACCGGCGGCTCGGGGGCGGGGGCCGCGCTGCCGAGCGGAAGAGCTCGGACCGGGGAAGACGCCGCGGACGCGGCGGGAGCGGCCGCGCCGTCTGTGTCCTCGGCGGGTCCCGGGAGGAGCCGGGCCCGGGGCCGGAGTCGGAGGCGGGGCCGGGCCCGGGCCCGGGGCCGGAGTCGGAGTCGAAGCCGGGCCTGGGGCCGGGGCCGGAGTCGGGCCAGCCGGAGCCAGAGGCTGGCAATGCTGCCCAAGAGGCAGGCACTGATGCCCGCCCAGCAGCGCCACCGCCAGTACGGCAAGAGCCGGGCGGAGGCGAGACCGCGGCGGGACGCCCGGGGGCGGGGAGGGCGAAGCCCCGCCCGGGGCCGCGGGCGGGCCGGGCGCATGGCCCGGCCTGGCATGGGGAGAGGGGAGGCCGCGGAAGGGGCGGACGGGGTGGAGCACTGAAGGGAGAGCGGGACAGGGGATGCGGGACACTGGGAGAAGGAGAGGAGGAGCAGGAGAAGGAACGCGGAGGGTCTGGAGAACCGCTGCTTTTGTGTTGCTCTTCTGCTGCTGCCGCTGCTGCCGCTGCTGCTGCTGCCGCCGCTGCCGCTGAAGCGCTGGGAGCGTTTGTCCGCGTGTCCGTGTGTCTGTTGCCCGGGTGTCCGTTTTTCCCCCGCGCGCCCCGCGGCCGAGCCCCGCGCGCCCCGGGCCAGCACGGGCCGCTCCGCTCCGGGGCCGAAGCGGAGTCACGGAGCATCTCTTCCTCCCGCAGCCGCGCCAAACGCACCGTCTTGTTTAGCTTCTTCTTCACCAGATTGTAACTCTTCCTTGCGGCAGTCTTGCAACTTGCCCCTGCTGCTCGCTCGCCCCGCGCCGCGGTCTCTTGCTTACGAGCAAGCAAAGCGCTGTCCGCACCTTTTGCCTGGAGCAGAGCAAAGTGCTGAATGAGGCGCCTGCCAGCGCCAGGCAGAGCCAGCCCCGTGGGAGGGCAGAGCAGGACGTGAGGAGGGAGACGTGCAGCCCCTGCGGGGCGCAGCGCTGCTCCCCGGCCGCTCGGCGTGGGCAGTGGGAGCGGCGGGGCCGTGCCCGGCGCGGTGCCCTCGTCGCCAGGGCTGTTGCTACTTTCTTGTCCGGTTCCAGGTGAAAATCGGAGGCTGCCGATAGGAGGATTCAAATAAAAGAATGGAAACACTCTTTTTGCCGAGTTCTGATGCCAGTCCAATAGAGCAGCTCAGCTCTCAGCTGTCTGCCTCCTCCCTGCCAATCCAGCACTTTCAGCCGGGAGCAAAGGCCCTCTCTGCAAAGAAACTGCAGGCTGGTTTCCTTCTCCTGCTGTTCATTGACACAGGTAGAAAAGCAGACTAGTTTGGATGCTGAGTCTGTCCAAACAGACAGTGAACTTTGCCATGTGAAGCCAAGACACGGAGTCTTGAGCCCTGCGACAGTGTCATGGGAATCACCTTTGTTGCTTCTGCTGTCTACTGTCACTGCTGAGGGTGCAGTCCCATGGGAGCACATGCCCTGTCTCTAGAAGCCAGAGCCGAGCAATGCACTGGGCTCTAAAATCTTCCATTGGCAGGCTTCTGGCGTCTCCAGCATTGCTTTCAAAGCCAAACAGGGAGAAGGCAAACTGTGTGTAGCTAATGATACTGTAGAGTGTCTCAAACTTGCTAAGTCCTAGGTCTTCTAGGTAAGATCAGTTTGGAATGACTGTGGGGTAGAACTAGTGCAAGACAGAAAAGGGGAGCCTAGAAGGGAAGCAATTAATAGTATACGGGAACATCTTGGGCTGTTTCTTTCCGTTGCCATGTCACTCCTGGGAAGCTGTTTTGCTTTTGCAAGAATCTTGCCCACAGTGATGTCTGCTCTTTCCAAGACCCTTTCCTGGAGACCTTGCTCGAGCTCCTGTCACAAGATGTGCCATCACGTGCAGCTTCTCTTGGCTTGCCACACTGTGTGTGCAGCACGACTCTGGTCTGCAGCAAAGCAGGACCAAGGTTTTGAGAGCTTGACAACTTGTCCTTTCTCCTCCTGGTGGACTAGCGAGTTGTGCGGTGGGTAAGGTTTCCGTCCTTCCTGTTCTAGGCTAAGGAAACAGGAGGAGGGGGTAGCAGCAATTGTTAGGCTGGCTGAATGGAGAGAAAGAATCTCCGGAGCCTGCAGCCAGAAGTGGAGAGCTGTGGGCTAATCCTTCCAAGCTCTCAGTGGACATCTTGCAAGTGACCTGGAATGTGAGAATGGTCTGACAGAGGCAGTTGGTTTCTGAGTTCAGCGTAGATGCTTGCACATCTGGTGCGTTGGTGCGCAAATCAAGAGTACAATCGGTTCATGGGAAGCACCAGAAGAAGCTGGAGCTCTCCGAGCAGACGACTGGAAGAATCTGCAAAGGAGAAATGTGGGAAATGACTTGGTGTACCTTGCCTGGAAGAAGGGTAGTTTTTTTCTAATAATTCCTAATCCGTTCCCTTGGCTTCTGACTTTCTTAACAAGGCCGTTTGCATCCCCGATTCAGCACGAAGCGAGAGGCCCGGGCTCGCGGAAGTGCGCCAAAGATTCCTCCGCAGTGCCGCTCAGGTGGAAAGAGGAGCGGGGCGCCTGAGCAGCCTCCGGAGAAGCATCCCGCGAGGTGCGATTTGCGCCGTGCTGGGAGAGGAGGAGGGGGAGGAGGATGGGCCCTGCGTGGCAGCAGCAGCAAGTTTGGGCCGCAGGACATTGCGCCTGCGCCGCTGCCCCCCAATGGGCGGGCGTGTCCCCGGGGCTGCGGCCCTGGCAGCGCGTCCGCTGAGCTGCCCACGCTGCGGGAGCTCCCCGGGCTGGGCTGGCGTTCCCGCTGGGACTGGGCAGCAGGCTGTGCTCTCACTGTGGTCAGCAGCAGCGGGACGTACCTCTGGACAGCCACGTCTCCTGCTGCTGGGAAGAAGCAATGAAGCGAGTGCAGAAGTTCTGCTTCCTCTTTCTCCCGGTGGAGTTTTTCGTTTCATTCCACACTCCAGAGGCAATTTCTGTGCTGGCCTCTGTCAGCTGATTGTATTTCAAGAGCACCAGCAACAGGGCTGTGTTTGAGCGCTGTGAATGTGGCCTGTATGGCTTTCATTCTCCTCGCCTTAGTGCTCAGGGGTGGTGGGCATTGCAGTATCTGCTGATCCTTATGCCTGCGACAAAAAGACTGACTTCGCTGTCGTGAAAGCACCGTGGACAGCCCTGCTTGAAAGCGGCAGTTGCAGTTTGGCTGAAAAATGCAGGTGGCAGCCGGAAGGCGTGCCACAGCAGCCGTGGGGTCCCAATTCACAAGGCAGAGGCAACAGCAGCCTCCTGCCGGCGCATCACGGTGAATGAAAGGGTGCAGAAACCCGATCATTTCTTTCTCTGAACTTTGCTTCAGGAATGTACAGGCAGGCTCTGAGGAACCAGGGGTGTTTGTGGGGGACTGTTGTTGTGATCAAGAGATTCAATTGGAAAAAGAAGGTGTTATGCATTTTGAGTCTTGACTTCAGGGCTTAGTCAGAAAGACCCAGTAGAGTAAGAAAACACCGGGAACTTGCAACTGGGAGAACACAGAGCGTTTAGTTAGAAAGCAAGGACTATTCAGTCAAGGCAGGAGAGATGGAACAAAGTTTTTAAAAATGTAACAAGTAGCAGGTGCACAATAGTTTGCAGAAAGAAGTATTACACAAGCATTTATCTTTGGGAGAAAAGTCTGGTGTTGCTGTTAGGGAATTGATCACGACTATTATTGGTTAGCAAGTTTATGAACAATTTTACTATTGGCTATCCAGGCTCACACTATTCTAACCCGATGGTGAAAAGATTATAAAAGCTATTGACACTTTTAATAAACGCCTCTGGTTATAGCCCGACTGGCGACCGCATTTCTTTGATGCGTCGCACAAGCAACGTGACCGACACTTTCACTCTCCGCGCTCGTTCCGCAGCCACGGGTACAAAGACATTATGGGAACCCTTGTGCAGACAGAGCCTTCTATCCCTGTAGAAGGGAGCGCGGCGGGTGGGGGCCGTTGGCGGGCAGCGAGCCCCGGGCAGCAGGCGAGATCCGGCTCCGCACCTGCCGGGCCCTGCTAAGGCTCAATGCCGGCTCCTCTGCAACAGCAAAGACCTTCAGCCTTGTCACTGCCCAGAGGGGCAGTGCCGGCCTGGCCGCACAGCTCGTTTTCCCCACAGGTTGCAGGAGGTGAGAAGGCAACACTTGCAAACACTGACTGCGAGCCGCAGCGCCGGCTGCGCACCATTAACCTCAGCTCTGGGACCACTGTCTGCCCCAAGCTCCGGGGGATGCGGTGGGAGCCCTGCTGGGCTCCGCCCTGGGGCCATCCTCCAGTGCCAGCTGCAAACAGGGAGCATTTAGTTGCCACCAAGAGCCCAGCCACGCGTGGAGGGGAGCTGGTGCAGGTGCGGCCTGCGCTGCTGCCTGCTGTGCTCTGGGGCTGCTGCTCCCCGCAGAGGGAACTGCACTGGCGTGCCAGAGGAGACAAAGAAGCTTCAGCTTAAGCCGAACTGAGCTGGGTGGCTGGGCTGGCAGGAGTGGGGAGGGTCAAGGGCATTCACAGAGCTCATCCTGCTGCAAGGACGAGGAAAAGTGGCAGTGGGAAGCTAACAGTGAGGAGAGCTGAGGCCTGGAGGGCAGCTCTTGAATGGCACTCAGGTCTCACCGGACCTCTGAGACATTGCTGCTCTTCTGCCAGTGACAGGATGAGTCCCTAAACCTGGGGCTCGCTCCTCCTCGTCGTGGTCAGGGGCATCAAGGAAGGCTACAGTGCGACAGAGACTGCCCTGAGCTGGCAACTCGCTGGGGGAAAAGAGGGTGGGAGCACTTGTGAAGTAAAAGGCAGGTGGGGCAGAGAACTGTTCAGAGAAGGGCTGAGCTAAAGCTTGAGCAAGCTGAGAAATGTCATTTGGGGTCATCCCACATTGATTTCATTTCACAAGTTATTGAACAAGTTTATTTGGGGCGGGGGGGGGGGTGTCATGTTTTCCCCTGGAGGCGGGCACTCTGCAGGCTTGAGCTGCGTTGCCAAAATGCTCGGGCACGTCTCTGCTGCAGCTCACACCGGTTCTTCTTTGGCTTCTTCCGGCCCGGTGCTGAGCCGCAGCAGAGCCCTGGCGGAGCCCAGAGCAGCCTCAGCATCCACAGAGCCCGGCTGCAAGGAGAGAAAGCAGAAACCGCCCGTCACTTGAAGGCTGCTGTCCCCCTTGTCCCAGCCGCCCGCGGTGCCCAGGCCGCGCTGGCCGTGCTCAGAGCGGTGCCCGAAGCCGCCCGTCCCTGCTGCCTCTGGCAGGAGAGCAGGATGGCAGGACACGTGCCACCGCCCGCAGCCAGCCGTGGCAGATCCACCTCCTCAGCAGCTGCCCAGAGCGGGATGCTCCTGTGCTCGCTGCCATCTCCCAAAAGCCCTTATCCCAGCCGTGCCAAGAAGACGGGGACCCACCGCACGCCACCCGCCGCCGGAAGAAAAGCTGCTCCCAAGCCGTGTCCTCGGCCTTCTCCAAGGCCACGTGCCATCCACGCCGCAGCTGCTCCCAAGCGCTTCCCGATCCAGACTGGACACCACCTACAACGCTTCCTTGAAGAAAAACAAACAACAAATTAATGAAAAGGGATTACAGACAAAAAGGAGAAACATGAAAAAAGGTCAAAAATCTTCTCTCTGTCGGGGGCCTGAGGAAGGCCCAACCTTCCCTACGTGCTGGGGAAAAACCCACCCACGGGCGAGGGAAGCCCACGCTTTCTCCCTTCCCCCCTGCACTGCCCCCCAACAGGCACGGCGAGCCCAAAGCAAACAAGGGGAGTGGAGCAGCCCGAGCCCTTCCTTTCCCGCAAAACAAAGCAGCCCGTGCACAGCTCCTGGAGTGCCACCTCTGCTCCTGCCATGGGGGCTTGTTTGTGTCGGGCTGGCTGCCCCAGCCCCAGCCCCAGCCCGGGGAACAGTGGGTGGTGGGGGCTGTTGGCAGGGCCAGGGGCCGACTCCCATTTCGTAAGCACCCCAGCCCATCCCGCCCGCCCCGCTGAAAAGCAGCTTGGCAGCCGGCTGAAGAATTAGTTGCATCCACCCCAGCAAAGGGGGGAGCCTTTGCTTCCCGGCCAGGCCGTGCAATGCCCAAATCTGGGAGCATCCCCCTGGGTGTGGACTCATCTGTAAATTCGCTGTGGAGCCTGGCTTTGAAGAAGGTGCCAGAATCGAAGCCCATCATCTTCAGCTTGCCGGTGGCCAGGTCGAGGAAGAGCTTGTCATCCTTGACGTCGTCCTCCACGTCTCCAGACGCAGCAGCCCCACCTGGTACAGCTTCTCCAGGGGCTCCTTCTTCCCTGCGGCTGAGAGCAGGCTGTCAGTGCCCCGCCCAGGGCCCCGGCTGTCAGTGAAGCAGGACAAGCAAAAGCAGCTTGCACGGCGGCCACCAGTGCTGGGAAGAGCAGCTCAGCTCCAGCACAAGGGCTGCGTGTTCCCATCTGACGACCCCTGCGCAGCGATACAGGCAGGGCAAAAAAGCCTGCGCTTCTTGGCTTCTTCTTGCCAAGGCACGTGTGGAGCTGTAACTTACCGGCTCCCTGGATCAAAGTGTGCCTGTGGCTCTCTCCCTTCTTCTATGGATGGTGAATATCCTGCAGCCAAGGATCACACGACAGGTCTTCTAATGAGGGCCTGTCCAAGGAGTGCAGGGACAGACACCATCTGATGAGTTCCTTGCAGTCTGCGGGGAGAAACCAGAAAGCGCCGGTCAGTTGCAGAAGGCTCCTGTCCGCTTTGCCCCACTATTGCCATGCCCAGGCCATGCCATGGGGGCTCCGAGCTGTGCCTGAACTTTCCCGTCCATCCTTTGTTTTGGAGGAGAGCAGGAGAGCGGGGCATGTGCCACCTCCTCGGCAGCTGCCAGAGCGGGATGCTCATGAGCCCGCTGCTGTCTCCCAGCACTGCTATTCCCCCCGTGCCGCAGAGATGAGCATCCACCTTGAGAGAGCCGTTGTGGGAGCGACAGCTGGCCCCAGCTGATGTTCCGGCCCTTCGGGAACGGGTGCTGCCCGCAGACCATCTGGTGCAGCACGATGCCCAGGGACCAGACGGTAGCTGCCTCGCCGTAGTACCAGCCAAAGTGGTTCCATTCCGGGGGGCTGTACGATGGTGTTCCTACGGAACAGAGAGGCAGTTCATTAGGGGGATGCTGCCTGCTCCCGGAGCCTCGCCCCAGCATCCCTGGGCACGCGGGGGCCGCACCAGTGGCACGCGGCGTGACCCGCTGCCCTCTCGCCAGCGCCTGTGACTTGTGGACAAACTGGGGGTTGTAAAAGAAGCCACCGGTGTCGCAAGAGGGCAGCGGAAGCCCTGGCAAGGCCCGAGCATTCCACGCAAAGGGAAAACCCGCTCAGTGCCGGGGGGGGGGGGAGGGAAACCATGCCTTCACCCTGCCTGCCTGCATTGCCCCCCAAAACATTCTGAAGCCAAGGCAAGCAAGGCGAGCTGAGCAGTCCAAGCCCTTTCTCGCCTGCACACCAAACCGGCGGGTGCACAGCTTCTGGGCCCCCCGTCTCTGCTATCCCCACCCACGGGTGTGTTTTTGTCACGCTGGCTGCCCCAGCCCCAGCGCCAGTCCTGGGCAGAGTGGCTGGCGAAGGCTGCCAGCAGCGCTGGAAGATGGCCCCCCGGCCACCCACACTCAAAAGCAACTGGGCTGAACACTCGGTCGTGGCATCAAAAGGGAGAATCCCCGCTGCCACAGCCAGGTTGGGCCGCGAGATGCCGGCACCGGGAGCCTACCCCGGCGGGGACTCACCTGCAAAGCGGGTGTAGGCTGTGTCTTGCAGGTGGGTGCCGCAGCCAAAGTCGATCAATTTCGCCTGGCCGGTGGCCAGGTCAACCAGGATGTTCTCTGGTTTCAGGTCCCTGTGAAGGACCCCGCAGCTGGTGCAGTGCCGCACGGCCTCCAGGACCTGGCGGAACAGCTCCCGTGCCACCTCCTCTGACAGGAAGCCCCGCTCTCGAATAAAATGAAGCAGGTCCTGAGAGTGCTCCGGCCGCTCCATCACCAGCACCACGTTGTTGGGGAGCACGAGCCACTCGAGGAGCTGCACCACACCAGGGAAGCCGGTGGACACCTTGTCCAGCAGCACGATCTCGAGTGGTGCGCTGGTGCCGTTGGGCTGCGGGAGGAGCACGATGCCGTCAGTGGGGCTGGTGCCGTGCCAGGGCTCGCGAAGGCCCTCGCCCAGCCCGGGATGCTCTGCGCCCTCCGCTGCCCCCACGCCCGCTCTCCCCCGAGGCGTCCTGCCGCCTTCCACCCTCCCGGGCCTCGGCTTATCCCCGCCCGTCACGCCCCGGCTTCTCCCGCTGCCCACCACCCCCCTCCTGCCCCCGCTCACTCACCAGCTCGCCCCAATGACGGATGCGGTTCCGTGGCACCCGTTTGATGGCCACCTGCAAGCCAAGGGGAGCAGCGGGTTGAGCTCGCCGCCCGCCCTGCCGAGCCCCATCCTCCTTCTCCTGCGCCCTCCTCCTCCTCCGCCCCCCTCCTCCTGCGCCCGCCGCCGGCCCCGCCACTCACCGGGGCGCCGTCCGAGAGCCGCGTCGCCGCGAAGACGCTGCCGAAGCCGCCGCGCCCCAGCAGCGAACCCACCCGGTAGCGCTCCGTCAGGCCCTGCTGCGCCTTCCCTGCCGGCGAGACGCGGCCGTCAGCGCTCGGCCCGGCTCCAGAAACGGCCCGCGGCCGCTCCTCAACCGCCCCGGGCCGGGTATCCCCAGATGTTGCCTCTTTCGAAGGGGACACCGGCGGCTCGGGGGCGGGGGCCGCGCTGCCGAGCGGAAGAGCTCGGACCGGGGAAGACGCCGCGGACGCGGCGGGAGCGGCCGCGCCGTCTGTGTCCTCGGCGGGTCCCGGGAGGAGCCGGGCCCGGGGCCGGAGTCGGAGGCGGGGCCGGGCCCGGGCCCGGGGCCGGAGTCGGAGTCGAAGCCGGGCCTGGGGCCGGGGCCGGAGTCGGGCCAGCCGGAGCCAGAGGCTGGCAATGCTGCCCAAGAGGCAGGCACTGATGCCCGCCCAGCAGCGCCACCGCCAGTACGGCAAGAGCCGGGCGGAGGCGAGACCGCGGCGGGACGCCCGGGGGCGGGGAGGGCGAAGCCCCGCCCGGGGCCGCGGGCGGGCCGGGCGCATGGCCCGGCCTGGCATGGGGAGAGGGGAGGCCGCGGAAGGGGCGGACGGGGTGGAGCACTGAAGGGAGAGCGGGACAGGGGATGCGGGACACTGGGAGAAGGAGAGGAGGAGCAGGAGAAGGAACGCGGAGGGTCTGGAGAACCGCTGCTTTTGTGTTGCTCTTCTGCTGCTGCCGCTGCTGCCGCTGCTGCTGCTGCCGCCGCTGCCGCTGAAGCGCTGGGAGCGTTTGTCCGCGTGTCCGTGTGTCTGTTGCCCGGGTGTCCGTTTTTCCCCCGCGCGCCCCGCGGCCGAGCCCCGCGCGCCCCGGGCCAGCACGGGCCGCTCCGCTCCGGGGCCGAAGCGGAGTCACGGAGCATCTCTTCCTCCCGCAGCCGCGCCAAACGCACCGTCTTGTTTAGCTTCTTCTTCACCAGATTGTAACTCTTCCTTGCGGCAGTCTTGCAACTTGCCCCTGCTGCTCGCTCGCCCCGCGCCGCGGTCTCTTGCTTACGAGCAAGCAAAGCGCTGTCCGCACCTTTTGCCTGGAGCAGAGCAAAGTGCTGAATGAGGCGCCTGCCAGCGCCAGGCAGAGCCAGCCCCGTGGGAGGGCAGAGCAGGACGTGAGGAGGGAGACGTGCAGCCCCTGCGGGGCGCAGCGCTGCTCCCCGGCCGCTCGGCGTGGGCAGTGGGAGCGGCGGGGCCGTGCCCGGCGCGGTGCCCTCGTCGCCAGGGCTGTTGCTACTTTCTTGTCCGGTTCCAGGTGAAAATCGGAGGCTGCCGATAGGAGGATTCAAATAAAAGAATGGAAACACTCTTTTTGCCGAGTTCTGATGCCAGTCCAATAGAGCAGCTCAGCTCTCAGCTGTCTGCCTCCTCCCTGCCAATCCAGCACTTTCAGCCGGGAGCAAAGGCCCTCTCTGCAAAGAAACTGCAGGCTGGTTTCCTTCTCCTGCTGTTCATTGACACAGGTAGAAAAGCAGACTAGTTTGGATGCTGAGTCTGTCCAAACAGACAGTGAACTTTGCCATGTGAAGCCAAGACACGGAGTCTTGAGCCCTGCGACAGTGTCATGGGAATCACCTTTGTTGCTTCTGCTGTCTACTGTCACTGCTGAGGGTGCAGTCCCATGGGAGCACATGCCCTGTCTCTAGAAGCCAGAGCCGAGCAATGCACTGGGCTCTAAAATCTTCCATTGGCAGGCTTCTGGCGTCTCCAGCATTGCTTTCAAAGCCAAACAGGGAGAAGGCAAACTGTGTGTAGCTAATGATACTGTAGAGTGTCTCAAACTTGCTAAGTCCTAGGTCTTCTAGGTAAGATCAGTTTGGAATGACTGTGGGGTAGAACTAGTGCAAGACAGAAAAGGGGAGCCTAGAAGGGAAGCAATTAATAGTATACGGGAACATCTTGGGCTGTTTCTTTCCGTTGCCATGTCACTCCTGGGAAGCTGTTTTGCTTTTGCAAGAATCTTGCCCACAGTGATGTCTGCTCTTTCCAAGACCCTTTCCTGGAGACCTTGCTCGAGCTCCTGTCACAAGATGTGCCATCACGTGCAGCTTCTCTTGGCTTGCCACACTGTGTGTGCAGCACGACTCTGGTCTGCAGCAAAGCAGGACCAAGGTTTTGAGAGCTTGACAACTTGTCCTTTCTCCTCCTGGTGGACTAGCGAGTTGTGCGGTGGGTAAGGTTTCCGTCCTTCCTGTTCTAGGCTAAGGAAACAGGAGGAGGGGGTAGCAGCAATTGTTAGGCTGGCTGAATGGAGAGAAAGAATCTCCGGAGCCTGCAGCCAGAAGTGGAGAGCTGTGGGCTAATCCTTCCAAGCTCTCAGTGGACATCTTGCAAGTGACCTGGAATGTGAGAATGGTCTGACAGAGGCAGTTGGTTTCTGAGTTCAGCGTAGATGCTTGCACATCTGGTGCGTTGGTGCGCAAATCAAGAGTACAATCGGTTCATGGGAAGCACCAGAAGAAGCTGGAGCTCTCCGAGCAGACGACTGGAAGAATCTGCAAAGGAGAAATGTGGGAAATGACTTGGTGTACCTTGCCTGGAAGAAGGGTAGTTTTTTTCTAATAATTCCTAATCCGTTCCCTTGGCTTCTGACTTTCTTAACAAGGCCGTTTGCATCCCCGATTCAGCACGAAGCGAGAGGCCCGGGCTCGCGGAAGTGCGCCAAAGATTCCTCCGCAGTGCCGCTCAGGTGGAAAGAGGAGCGGGGCGCCTGAGCAGCCTCCGGAGAAGCATCCCGCGAGGTGCGATTTGCGCCGTGCTGGGAGAGGAGGAGGGGGAGGAGGATGGGCCCTGCGTGGCAGCAGCAGCAAGTTTGGGCCGCAGGACATTGCGCCTGCGCCGCTGCCCCCCAATGGGCGGGCGTGTCCCCGGGGCTGCGGCCCTGGCAGCGCGTCCGCTGAGCTGCCCACGCTGCGGGAGCTCCCCGGGCTGGGCTGGCGTTCCCGCTGGGACTGGGCAGCAGGCTGTGCTCTCACTGTGGTCAGCAGCAGCGGGACGTACCTCTGGACAGCCACGTCTCCTGCTGCTGGGAAGAAGCAATGAAGCGAGTGCAGAAGTTCTGCTTCCTCTTTCTCCCGGTGGAGTTTTTCGTTTCATTCCACACTCCAGAGGCAATTTCTGTGCTGGCCTCTGTCAGCTGATTGTATTTCAAGAGCACCAGCAACAGGGCTGTGTTTGAGCGCTGTGAATGTGGCCTGTATGGCTTTCATTCTCCTCGCCTTAGTGCTCAGGGGTGGTGGGCATTGCAGTATCTGCTGATCCTTATGCCTGCGACAAAAAGACTGACTTCGCTGTCGTGAAAGCACCGTGGACAGCCCTGCTTGAAAGCGGCAGTTGCAGTTTGGCTGAAAAATGCAGGTGGCAGCCGGAAGGCGTGCCACAGCAGCCGTGGGGTCCCAATTCACAAGGCAGAGGCAACAGCAGCCTCCTGCCGGCGCATCACGGTGAATGAAAGGGTGCAGAAACCCGATCATTTCTTTCTCTGAACTTTGCTTCAGGAATGTACAGGCAGGCTCTGAGGAACCAGGGGTGTTTGTGGGGGACTGTTGTTGTGATCAAGAGATTCAATTGGAAAAAGAAGGTGTTATGCATTTTGAGTCTTGACTTCAGGGCTTAGTCAGAAAGACCCAGTAGAGTAAGAAAACACCGGGAACTTGCAACTGGGAGAACACAGAGCGTTTAGTTAGAAAGCAAGGACTATTCAGTCAAGGCAGGAGAGATGGAACAAAGTTTTTAAAAATGTAACAAGTAGCAGGTGCACAATAGTTTGCAGAAAGAAGTATTACACAAGCATTTATCTTTGGGAGAAAAGTCTGGTGTTGCTGTTAGGGAATTGATCACGACTATTATTGGTTAGCAAGCTTATGAACAATTTTACTATTGGCTATCCAGGCTCACACTATTCTAACCCGATGGTGAAAAGATTATAAAAGCTATTGACACTTTTAATAAACGCCTCTGGTTATAGCCCGACTGGCGACCGCATTTCTTTGATGCGTCGCACAAGCAACGTGACCGACACTTTCACTCTCCGCGCTCGTTCCGCAGCCACGGGTACAAAGACATTATGGGAACCCTTGTGCAGACAGAGCCTTCTATCCCTGTAGAAGGGAGCGCGGCGGGTGGGGGCCGTTGGCGGGCAGCGAGCCCCGGGCAGCAGGCGAGATCCGGCTCCGCACCTGCCGGGCCCTGCTAAGGCTCAATGCCGGCTCCTCTGCAACAGCAAAGACCTTCAGCCTTGTCACTGCCCAGAGGGGCAGTGCCGGCCTGGCCGCACAGCTCGTTTTCCCCACAAGTTGCAGGAGGTGAGAAGGCAACACTTGCAAACACTGACTGCGAGCCGCAGCGCCGGCTGCGCACCATTAACCTCAGCTCTGGGACCACTGTCTGCCCCAAGCTCCGGGGGATGCGGTGGGAGCCCTGCTGGGCTCCGCCCTGGGGCCATCCTCCAGTGCCAGCTGCAAACAGGGAGCATTTAGTTGCCACCAAGAGCCCAGCCACGCGTGGAGGGGAGCTGGTGCAGGTGCGGCCTGCGCTGCTGCCTGCTGTGCTCTGGGGCTGCTGCTCCCCGCAGAGGGAACTGCACTGGCGTGCCAGAGGAGACAAAGAAGCTTCAGCTTAAGCCGAACTGAGCTGGGTGGCTGGGCTGGCAGGAGTGGGGAGGGTCAAGGGCATTCACAGAGCTCATCCTGCTGCAAGGACGAGGAAAAGTGGCAGTGGGAAGCTAACAGTGAGGAGAGCTGAGGCCTGGAGGGCAGCTCTTGAATGGCACTCAGGTCTCACCGGACCTCTGAGACATTGCTGCTCTTCTGCCAGTGACAGGATGAGTCCCTAAACCTGGGGCTCGCTCCTCCTCGTCGTGGTCAGGGGCATCAAGGAAGGCTACAGTGCGACAGAGACTGCCCTGAGCTGGCAACTCGCTGGGGGAAAAGAGGGTGGGAGCACTTGTGAAGTAAAAGGCAGGTGGGGCAGAGAACTGTTCAGAGAAGGGCTGAGCTAAAGCTTGAGCAAGCTGAGAAATGTCATTTGGGGTCATCCCACATTGATTTCATTTCACAAGTTATTGAACAAGTTTATTTGGGGCGGGGGGGGGGGTGTCATGTTTTCCCCTGGAGGCGGGCACTCTGCAGGCTTGAGCTGCGTTGCCAAAATGCTCGGGCACGTCTCTGCTGCAGCTCACACCGGTTCTTCTTTGGCTTCTTCCGGCCCGGTGCTGAGCCGCAGCAGAGCCCTGGCGGAGCCCAGAGCAGCCTCAGCATCCACAGAGCCCGGCTGCAAGGAGAGAAAGCAGAAACCGCCCGTCACTTGAAGGCTGCTGTCCCCCTTGTCCCAGCCGCCCGCGGTGCCCAGGCCGCGCTGGCCGTGCTCAGAGCGGTGCCCGAAGCCGCCCGTCCCTGCTGCCTCTGGCAGGAGAGCAGGATGGCAGGACACGTGCCACCGCCCGCAGCCAGCCGTGGCAGATCCACCTCCTCAGCAGCTGCCCAGAGCGGGATGCTCCTGTGCTCGCTGCCATCTCCCAAAAGCCCTTATCCCAGCCGTGCCAAGAAGACGGGGACCCACCGCACGCCACCCGCCGCCGGAAGAAAAGCTGCTCCCAAGCCGTGTCCTCGGCCTTCTCCAAGGCCACGTGCCATCCACGCCGCAGCTGCTCCCAAGCGCTTCCCGATCCAGACTGGACACCACCTACAACGCTTCCTTGAAGAAAAACAAACAACAAATTAATGAAAAGGGATTACAGACAAAAAGGAGAAACAAGAAAAAAGGTCAAAAATCTTCTCTCTGTCGGGGGCCTGAGGAAGGCCCAACCTTCCCTACGTGCTGGGGAAAAACCCACCCACGGGCGAGGGAAGCCCACGCTTTCTCCCTTCCCCCCTGCACTGCCCCCCAACAGGCACGGCGAGCCCAAAGCAAACAAGGGGAGTGGAGCAGCCCGAGCCCTTCCTTTCCCGCAAAACAAAGCAGCCCGTGCACAGCTCCTGGAGTGCCACCTCTGCTCCTGCCATGGGGGCTTGTTTGTGTCGGGCTGGCTGCCCCAGCCCCAGCCCCAGCCCGGGGAACAGTGGGTGGTGGGGGCTGTTGGCAGGGCCAGGGGCCGACTCCCATTTCGTAAGCACCCCAGCCCATCCCGCCCGCCCCGCTGAAAAGCAGCTTGGCAGCCGGCTGAAGAATTAGTTGCATCCACCCCAGCAAAGGGGGGAGCCTTTGCTTCCCGGCCAGGCCGTGCAATGCCCAAATCTGGGAGCATCCCCCTGGGTGTGGACTCATCTGTAAATTCGCTGTGGAGCCTGGCTTTGAAGAAGGTGCCAGAATCGAAGCCCATCATCTTCAGCTTGCCGGTGGCCAGGTCGAGGAAGAGCTTGTCATCCTTGACGTCGTCCTCCACGTCTCCAGACGCAGCAGCCCCACCTGGTACAGCTTCTCCAGGGGCTCCTTCTTCCCTGCGGCTGAGAGCAGGCTGTCAGTGCCCCGCCCAGGGCCCCGGCTGTCAGTGAAGCAGGACAAGCAAAAGCAGCTTGCACGGCGGCCACCAGTGCTGGGAAGAGCAGCTCAGCTCCAGCACAAGGGCTGCGTGTTCCCATCTGACGACCCCTGCGCAGCGATACAGGCAGGGCAAAAAAGCCTGCGCTTCTTGGCTTCTTCTTGCCAAGGCACGTGTGGAGCTGTAACTTACCGGCTCCCTGGATCAAAGTGTGCCTGTGGCTCTCTCCCTTCTTCTATGGATGGTGAATATCCTGCAGCCAAGGATCACACGACAGGTCTTCTAATGAGGGCCTGTCCAAGGAGTGCAGGGACAGACACCATCTGATGAGTTCCTTGCAGTCTGCGGGGAGAAACCAGAAAGCGCCGGTCAGTTGCAGAAGGCTCCTGTCCGCTTTGCCCCACTATTGCCATGCCCAGGCCATGCCATGGGGGCTCCGAGCTGTGCCTGAACTTTCCCGTCCATCCTTTGTTTTGGAGGAGAGCAGGAGAGCGGGGCATGTGCCACCTCCTCGGCAGCTGCCAGAGCGGGATGCTCATGAGCCCGCTGCTGTCTCCCAGCACTGCTATTCCCCCCGTGCCGCAGAGATGAGCATCCACCTTGAGAGAGCCGTTGTGGGAGCGACAGCTGGCCCCAGCTGATGTTCCGGCCCTTCGGGAACGGGTGCTGCCCGCAGACCATCTGGTGCAGCACGATGCCCAGGGACCAGACGGTAGCTGCCTCGCCGTAGTACCAGCCAAAGTGGTTCCATTCCGGGGGGCTGTACGATGGTGTTCCTACGGAACAGAGAGGCAGTTCATTAGGGGGATGCTGCCTGCTCCCGGAGCCTCGCCCCAGCATCCCTGGGCACGCGGGGGCCGCACCAGTGGCACGCGGCGTGACCCGCTGCCCTCTCGCCAGCGCCTGTGACTTGTGGACAAACTGGGGGTTGTAAAAGAAGCCACCGGTGTCGCAAGAGGGCAGCGGAAGCCCTGGCAAGGCCCGAGCATTCCACGCAAAGGGAAAACCCGCTCAGTGCCGGGGGGGGGGGGAGGGAAACCATGCCTTCACCCTGCCTGCCTGCATTGCCCCCCAAAACATTCTGAAGCCAAGGCAAGCAAGGCGAGCTGAGCAGTCCAAGCCCTTTCTCGCCTGCACACCAAACCGGCGGGTGCACAGCTTCTGGGCCCCCCGTCTCTGCTATCCCCACCCACGGGTGTGTTTTTGTCACGCTGGCTGCCCCAGCCCCAGCGCCAGTCCTGGGCAGAGTGGCTGGCGAAGGCTGCCAGCAGCGCTGGAAGATGGCCCCCCGGCCACCCACACTCAAAAGCAACTGGGCTGAACACTCGGTCGTGGCATCAAAAGGGAGAATCCCCGCTGCCACAGCCAGGTTGGGCCGCGAGATGCCGGCACCGGGAGCCTACCCCGGCGGGGACTCACCTGCAAAGCGGGTGTAGGCTGTGTCTTGCAGGTGGGTGCCGCAGCCAAAGTCGATCAATTTCGCCTGGCCGGTGGCCAGGTCAACCAGGATGTTCTCTGGTTTCAGGTCCCTGTGAAGGACCCCGCAGCTGGTGCAGTGCCGCACGGCCTCCAGGACCTGGCGGAACAGCTCCCGTGCCACCTCCTCTGACAGGAAGCCCCGCTCTCGAATAAAATGAAGCAGGTCCTGAGAGTGCTCCGGCCGCTCCATCACCAGCACCACGTTGTTGGGGAGCACGAGCCACTCGAGGAGCTGCACCACACCAGGGAAGCCGGTGGACACCTTGTCCAGCAGCACGATCTCGAGTGGTGCGCTGGTGCCGTTGGGCTGCGGGAGGAGCACGATGCCGTCAGTGGGGCTGGTGCCGTGCCAGGGCTCGCGAAGGCCCTCGCCCAGCCCGGGATGCTCTGCGCCCTCCGCTGCCCCCACGCCCGCTCTCCCCCGAGGCGTCCTGCCGCCTTCCACCCTCCCGGGCCTCGGCTTATCCCCGCCCGTCACGCCCCGGCTTCTCCCGCTGCCCACCACCCCCCTCCTGCCCCCGCTCACTCACCAGCTCGCCCCAATGACGGATGCGGTTCCGTGGCACCCGTTTGATGGCCACCTGCAAGCCAAGGGGAGCAGCGGGTTGAGCTCGCCGCCCGCCCTGCCGAGCCCCATCCTCCTTCTCCTGCGCCCTCCTCCTCCTCCGCCCCCCTCCTCCTGCGCCCGCCGCCGGCCCCGCCACTCACCGGGGCGCCGTCCGAGAGCCGCGTCGCCGCGAAGACGCTGCCGAAGCCGCCGCGCCCCAGCAGCGAACCCACCCGGTAGCGCTCCGTCAGGCCCTGCTGCGCCTTCCCTGCCGGCGAGACGCGGCCGTCAGCGCTCGGCCCGGCTCCAGAAACGGCCCGCGGCCGCTCCTCAACCGCCCCGGGCCGGGTATCCCCAGATGTTGCCTCTTTCGAAGGGGACACCGGCGGCTCGGGGGCGGGGGCCGCGCTGCCGAGCGGAAGAGCTCGGACCGGGGAAGACGCCGCGGACGCGGCGGGAGCGGCCGCGCCGTCTGTGTCCTCGGCGGGTCCCGGGAGGAGCCGGGCCCGGGGCCGGAGTCGGAGGCGGGGCCGGGCCCGGGCCCGGGGCCGGAGTCGGAGTCGAAGCCGGGCCTGGGGCCGGGGCCGGAGTCGGGCCAGCCGGAGCCAGAGGCTGGCAATGCTGCCCAAGAGGCAGGCACTGATGCCCGCCCAGCAGCGCCACCGCCAGTACGGCAAGAGCCGGGCGGAGGCGAGACCGCGGCGGGACGCCCGGGGGCGGGGAGGGCGAAGCCCCGCCCGGGGCCGCGGGCGGGCCGGGCGCATGGCCCGGCCTGGCATGGGGAGAGGGGAGGCCGCGGAAGGGGCGGACGGGGTGGAGCACTGAAGGGAGAGCGGGACAGGGGATGCGGGACACTGGGAGAAGGAGAGGAGGAGCAGGAGAAGGAACGCGGAGGGTCTGGAGAACCGCTGCTTTTGTGTTGCTCTTCTGCTGCTGCCGCTGCTGCCGCTGCTGCTGCTGCCGCCGCTGCCGCTGAAGCGCTGGGAGCGTTTGTCCGCGTGTCCGTGTGTCTGTTGCCCGGGTGTCCGTTTTTCCCCCGCGCGCCCCGCGGCCGAGCCCCGCGCGCCCCGGGCCAGCACGGGCCGCTCCGCTCCGGGGCCGAAGCGGAGTCACGGAGCATCTCTTCCTCCCGCAGCCGCGCCAAACGCACCGTCTTGTTTAGCTTCTTCTTCACCAGATTGTAACTCTTCCTTGCGGCAGTCTTGCAACTTGCCCCTGCTGCTCGCTCGCCCCGCGCCGCGGTCTCTTGCTTACGAGCAAGCAAAGCGCTGTCCGCACCTTTTGCCTGGAGCAGAGCAAAGTGCTGAATGAGGCGCCTGCCAGCGCCAGGCAGAGCCAGCCCCGTGGGAGGGCAGAGCAGGACGTGAGGAGGGAGACGTGCAGCCCCTGCGGGGCGCAGCGCTGCTCCCCGGCCGCTCGGCGTGGGCAGTGGGAGCGGCGGGGCCGTGCCCGGCGCGGTGCCCTCGTCGCCAGGGCTGTTGCTACTTTCTTGTCCGGTTCCAGGTGAAAATCGGAGGCTGCCGATAGGAGGATTCAAATAAAAGAATGGAAACACTCTTTTTGCCGAGTTCTGATGCCAGTCCAATAGAGCAGCTCAGCTCTCAGCTGTCTGCCTCCTCCCTGCCAATCCAGCACTTTCAGCCGGGAGCAAAGGCCCTCTCTGCAAAGAAACTGCAGGCTGGTTTCCTTCTCCTGCTGTTCATTGACACAGGTAGAAAAGCAGACTAGTTTGGATGCTGAGTCTGTCCAAACAGACAGTGAACTTTGCCATGTGAAGCCAAGACACGGAGTCTTGAGCCCTGCGACAGTGTCATGGGAATCACCTTTGTTGCTTCTGCTGTCTACTGTCACTGCTGAGGGTGCAGTCCCATGGGAGCACATGCCCTGTCTCTAGAAGCCAGAGCCGAGCAATGCACTGGGCTCTAAAATCTTCCATTGGCAGGCTTCTGGCGTCTCCAGCATTGCTTTCAAAGCCAAACAGGGAGAAGGCAAACTGTGTGTAGCTAATGATACTGTAGAGTGTCTCAAACTTGCTAAGTCCTAGGTCTTCTAGGTAAGATCAGTTTGGAATGACTGTGGGGTAGAACTAGTGCAAGACAGAAAAGGGGAGCCTAGAAGGGAAGCAATTAATAGTATACGGGAACATCTTGGGCTGTTTCTTTCCGTTGCCATGTCACTCCTGGGAAGCTGTTTTGCTTTTGCAAGAATCTTGCCCACAGTGATGTCTGCTCTTTCCAAGACCCTTTCCTGGAGACCTTGCTCGAGCTCCTGTCACAAGATGTGCCATCACGTGCAGCTTCTCTTGGCTTGCCACACTGTGTGTGCAGCACGACTCTGGTCTGCAGCAAAGCAGGACCAAGGTTTTGAGAGCTTGACAACTTGTCCTTTCTCCTCCTGGTGGACTAGCGAGTTGTGCGGTGGGTAAGGTTTCCGTCCTTCCTGTTCTAGGCTAAGGAAACAGGAGGAGGGGGTAGCAGCAATTGTTAGGCTGGCTGAATGGAGAGAAAGAATCTCCGGAGCCTGCAGCCAGAAGTGGAGAGCTGTGGGCTAATCCTTCCAAGCTCTCAGTGGACATCTTGCAAGTGACCTGGAATGTGAGAATGGTCTGACAGAGGCAGTTGGTTTCTGAGTTCAGCGTAGATGCTTGCACATCTGGTGCGTTGGTGCGCAAATCAAGAGTACAATCGGTTCATGGGAAGCACCAGAAGAAGCTGGAGCTCTCCGAGCAGACGACTGGAAGAATCTGCAAAGGAGAAATGTGGGAAATGACTTGGTGTACCTTGCCTGGAAGAAGGGTAGTTTTTTTCTAATAATTCCTAATCCGTTCCCTTGGCTTCTGACTTTCTTAACAAGGCCGTTTGCATCCCCGATTCAGCACGAAGCGAGAGGCCCGGGCTCGCGGAAGTGCGCCAAAGATTCCTCCGCAGTGCCGCTCAGGTGGAAAGAGGAGCGGGGCGCCTGAGCAGCCTCCGGAGAAGCATCCCGCGAGGTGCGATTTGCGCCGTGCTGGGAGAGGAGGAGGGGGAGGAGGATGGGCCCTGCGTGGCAGCAGCAGCAAGTTTGGGCCGCAGGACATTGCGCCTGCGCCGCTGCCCCCCAATGGGCGGGCGTGTCCCCGGGGCTGCGGCCCTGGCAGCGCGTCCGCTGAGCTGCCCACGCTGCGGGAGCTCCCCGGGCTGGGCTGGCGTTCCCGCTGGGACTGGGCAGCAGGCTGTGCTCTCACTGTGGTCAGCAGCAGCGGGACGTACCTCTGGACAGCCACGTCTCCTGCTGCTGGGAAGAAGCAATGAAGCGAGTGCAGAAGTTCTGCTTCCTCTTTCTCCCGGTGGAGTTTTTCGTTTCATTCCACACTCCAGAGGCAATTTCTGTGCTGGCCTCTGTCAGCTGATTGTATTTCAAGAGCACCAGCAACAGGGCTGTGTTTGAGCGCTGTGAATGTGGCCTGTATGGCTTTCATTCTCCTCGCCTTAGTGCTCAGGGGTGGTGGGCATTGCAGTATCTGCTGATCCTTATGCCTGCGACAAAAAGACTGACTTCGCTGTCGTGAAAGCACCGTGGACAGCCCTGCTTGAAAGCGGCAGTTGCAGTTTGGCTGAAAAATGCAGGTGGCAGCCGGAAGGCGTGCCACAGCAGCCGTGGGGTCCCAATTCACAAGGCAGAGGCAACAGCAGCCTCCTGCCGGCGCATCACGGTGAATGAAAGGGTGCAGAAACCCGATCATTTCTTTCTCTGAACTTTGCTTCAGGAATGTACAGGCAGGCTCTGAGGAACCAGGGGTGTTTGTGGGGGACTGTTGTTGTGATCAAGAGATTCAATTGGAAAAAGAAGGTGTTATGCATTTTGAGTCTTGACTTCAGGGCTTAGTCAGAAAGACCCAGTAGAGTAAGAAAACACCGGGAACTTGCAACTGGGAGAACACAGAGCGTTTAGTTAGAAAGCAAGGACTATTCAGTCAAGGCAGGAGAGATGGAACAAAGTTTTTAAAAATGTAACAAGTAGCAGGTGCACAATAGTTTGCAGAAAGAAGTATTACACAAGCATTTATCTTTGGGAGAAAAGTCTGGTGTTGCTGTTAGGGAATTGATCACGACTATTATTGGTTAGCAAGTTTATGAACAATTTTACTATTGGCTATCCAGGCTCACACTATTCTAACCCGATGGTGAAAAGATTATAAAAGCTATTGACACTTTTAATAAACGCCTCTGGTTATAGCCCGACTGGCGACCGCATTTCTTTGATGCGTCGCACAAGCAACGTGACCGACACTTTCACTCTCCGCGCTCGTTCCGCAGCCACGGGTACAAAGACATTATGGGAACCCTTGTGCAGACAGAGCCTTCTATCCCTGTAGAAGGGAGCGCGGCGGGTGGGGGCCGTTGGCGGGCAGCGAGCCCCGGGCAGCAGGCGAGATCCGGCTCCGCACCTGCCGGGCCCTGCTAAGGCTCAATGCCGGCTCCTCTGCAACAGCAAAGACCTTCAGCCTTGTCACTGCCCAGAGGGGCAGTGCCGGCCTGGCCGCACAGCTCGTTTTCCCCACAGGTTGCAGGAGGTGAGAAGGCAACACTTGCAAACACTGACTGCGAGCCGCAGCGCCGGCTGCGCACCATTAACCTCAGCTCTGGGACCACTGTCTGCCCCAAGCTCCGGGGGATGCGGTGGGAGCCCTGCTGGGCTCCGCCCTGGGGCCATCCTCCAGTGCCAGCTGCAAACAGGGAGCATTTAGTTGCCACCAAGAGCCCAGCCACGCGTGGAGGGGAGCTGGTGCAGGTGCGGCCTGCGCTGCTGCCTGCTGTGCTCTGGGGCTGCTGCTCCCCGCAGAGGGAACTGCACTGGCGTGCCAGAGGAGACAAAGAAGCTTCAGCTTAAGCCGAACTGAGCTGGGTGGCTGGGCTGGCAGGAGTGGGGAGGGTCAAGGGCATTCACAGAGCTCATCCTGCTGCAAGGACGAGGAAAAGTGGCAGTGGGAAGCTAACAGTGAGGAGAGCTGAGGCCTGGAGGGCAGCTCTTGAATGGCACTCAGGTCTCACCGGACCTCTGAGACATTGCTGCTCTTCTGCCAGTGACAGGATGAGTCCCTAAACCTGGGGCTCGCTCCTCCTCGTCGTGGTCAGGGGCATCAAGGAAGGCTACAGTGCGACAGAGACTGCCCTGAGCTGGCAACTCGCTGGGGGAAAAGAGGGTGGGAGCACTTGTGAAGTAAAAGGCAGGTGGGGCAGAGAACTGTTCAGAGAAGGGCTGAGCTAAAGCTTGAGCAAGCTGAGAAATGTCATTTGGGGTCATCCCACATTGATTTCATTTCACAAGTTATTGAACAAGTTTATTTGGGGCGGGGGGGGGGGTGTCATGTTTTCCCCTGGAGGCGGGCACTCTGCAGGCTTGAGCTGCGTTGCCAAAATGCTCGGGCACGTCTCTGCTGCAGCTCACACCGGTTCTTCTTTGGCTTCTTCCGGCCCGGTGCTGAGCCGCAGCAGAGCCCTGGCGGAGCCCAGAGCAGCCTCAGCATCCACAGAGCCCGGCTGCAAGGAGAGAAAGCAGAAACCGCCCGTCACTTGAAGGCTGCTGTCCCCCTTGTCCCAGCCGCCCGCGGTGCCCAGGCCGCGCTGGCCGTGCTCAGAGCGGTGCCCGAAGCCGCCCGTCCCTGCTGCCTCTGGCAGGAGAGCAGGATGGCAGGACACGTGCCACCGCCCGCAGCCAGCCGTGGCAGATCCACCTCCTCAGCAGCTGCCCAGAGCGGGATGCTCCTGTGCTCGCTGCCATCTCCCAAAAGCCCTTATCCCAGCCGTGCCAAGAAGACGGGGACCCACCGCACGCCACCCGCCGCCGGAAGAAAAGCTGCTCCCAAGCCGTGTCCTCGGCCTTCTCCAAGGCCACGTGCCATCCACGCCGCAGCTGCTCCCAAGCGCTTCCCGATCCAGACTGGACACCACCTACAACGCTTCCTTGAAGAAAAACAAACAACAAATTAATGAAAAGGGATTACAGACAAAAAGGAGAAACAAGAAAAAAGGTCAAAAATCTTCTCTCTGTCGGGGGCCTGAGGAAGGCCCAACCTTCCCTACGTGCTGGGGAAAAACCCACCCACGGGCGAGGGAAGCCCACGCTTTCTCCCTTCCCCCCTGCACTGCCCCCCAACAGGCACGGCGAGCCCAAAGCAAACAAGGGGAGTGGAGCAGCCCGAGCCCTTCCTTTCCCGCAAAACAAAGCAGCCCGTGCACAGCTCCTGGAGTGCCACCTCTGCTCCTGCCATGGGGGCTTGTTTGTGTCGGGCTGGCTGCCCCAGCCCCAGCCCCAGCCCGGGGAACAGTGGGTGGTGGGGGCTGTTGGCAGGGCCAGGGGCCGACTCCCATTTCGTAAGCACCCCAGCCCATCCCGCCCGCCCCGCTGAAAAGCAGCTTGGCAGCCGGCTGAAGAATTAGTTGCATCCACCCCAGCAAAGGGGGGAGCCTTTGCTTCCCGGCCAGGCCGTGCAATGCCCAAATCTGGGAGCATCCCCCTGGGTGTGGACTCATCTGTAAATTCGCTGTGGAGCCTGGCTTTGAAGAAGGTGCCAGAATCGAAGCCCATCATCTTCAGCTTGCCGGTGGCCAGGTCGAGGAAGAGCTTGTCATCCTTGACGTCGTCCTCCACGTCTCCAGACGCAGCAGCCCCACCTGGTACAGCTTCTCCAGGGGCTCCTTCTTCCCTGCGGCTGAGAGCAGGCTGTCAGTGCCCCGCCCAGGGCCCCGGCTGTCAGTGAAGCAGGACAAGCAAAAGCAGCTTGCACGGCGGCCACCAGTGCTGGGAAGAGCAGCTCAGCTCCAGCACAAGGGCTGCGTGTTCCCATCTGACGACCCCTGCGCAGCGATACAGGCAGGGCAAAAAAGCCTGCGCTTCTTGGCTTCTTCTTGCCAAGGCACGTGTGGAGCTGTAACTTACCGGCTCCCTGGATCAAAGTGTGCCTGTGGCTCTCTCCCTTCTTCTATGGATGGTGAATATCCTGCAGCCAAGGATCACACGACAGGTCTTCTAATGAGGGCCTGTCCAAGGAGTGCAGGGACAGACACCATCTGATGAGTTCCTTGCAGTCTGCGGGGAGAAACCAGAAAGCGCCGGTCAGTTGCAGAAGGCTCCTGTCCGCTTTGCCCCACTATTGCCATGCCCAGGCCATGCCATGGGGGCTCCGAGCTGTGCCTGAACTTTCCCGTCCATCCTTTGTTTTGGAGGAGAGCAGGAGAGCGGGGCATGTGCCACCTCCTCGGCAGCTGCCAGAGCGGGATGCTCATGAGCCCGCTGCTGTCTCCCAGCACTGCTATTCCCCCCGTGCCGCAGAGATGAGCATCCACCTTGAGAGAGCCGTTGTGGGAGCGACAGCTGGCCCCAGCTGATGTTCCGGCCCTTCGGGAACGGGTGCTGCCCGCAGACCATCTGGTGCAGCACGATGCCCAGGGACCAGACGGTAGCTGCCTCGCCGTAGTACCAGCCAAAGTGGTTCCATTCCGGGGGGCTGTACGATGGTGTTCCTACGGAACAGAGAGGCAGTTCATTAGGGGGATGCTGCCTGCTCCCGGAGCCTCGCCCCAGCATCCCTGGGCACGCGGGGGCCGCACCAGTGGCACGCGGCGTGACCCGCTGCCCTCTCGCCAGCGCCTGTGACTTGTGGACAAACTGGGGGTTGTAAAAGAAGCCACCGGTGTCGCAAGAGGGCAGCGGAAGCCCTGGCAAGGCCCGAGCATTCCACGCAAAGGGAAAACCCGCTCAGTGCCGGGGGGGGGGGGAGGGAAACCATGCCTTCACCCTGCCTGCCTGCATTGCCCCCCAAAACATTCTGAAGCCAAGGCAAGCAAGGCGAGCTGAGCAGTCCAAGCCCTTTCTCGCCTGCACACCAAACCGGCGGGTGCACAGCTTCTGGGCCCCCCGTCTCTGCTATCCCCACCCACGGGTGTGTTTTTGTCACGCTGGCTGCCCCAGCCCCAGCGCCAGTCCTGGGCAGAGTGGCTGGCGAAGGCTGCCAGCAGCGCTGGAAGATGGCCCCCCGGCCACCCACACTCAAAAGCAACTGGGCTGAACACTCGGTCGTGGCATCAAAAGGGAGAATCCCCGCTGCCACAGCCAGGTTGGGCCGCGAGATGCCGGCACCGGGAGCCTACCCCGGCGGGGACTCACCTGCAAAGCGGGTGTAGGCTGTGTCTTGCAGGTGGGTGCCGCAGCCAAAGTCGATCAATTTCGCCTGGCCGGTGGCCAGGTCAACCAGGATGTTCTCTGGTTTCAGGTCCCTGTGAAGGACCCCGCAGCTGGTGCAGTGCCGCACGGCCTCCAGGACCTGGCGGAACAGCTCCCGTGCCACCTCCTCTGACAGGAAGCCCCGCTCTCGAATAAAATGAAGCAGGTCCTGAGAGTGCTCCGGCCGCTCCATCACCAGCACCACGTTGTTGGGGAGCACGAGCCACTCGAGGAGCTGCACCACACCAGGGAAGCCGGTGGACACCTTGTCCAGCAGCACGATCTCGAGTGGTGCGCTGGTGCCGTTGGGCTGCGGGAGGAGCACGATGCCGTCAGTGGGGCTGGTGCCGTGCCAGGGCTCGCGAAGGCCCTCGCCCAGCCCGGGATGCTCTGCGCCCTCCGCTGCCCCCACGCCCGCTCTCCCCCGAGGCGTCCTGCCGCCTTCCACCCTCCCGGGCCTCGGCTTATCCCCGCCCGTCACGCCCCGGCTTCTCCCGCTGCCCACCACCCCCCTCCTGCCCCCGCTCACTCACCAGCTCGCCCCAATGACGGATGCGGTTCCGTGGCACCCGTTTGATGGCCACCTGCAAGCCAAGGGGAGCAGCGGGTTGAGCTCGCCGCCCGCCCTGCCGAGCCCCATCCTCCTTCTCCTGCGCCCTCCTCCTCCTCCGCCCCCCTCCTCCTGCGCCCGCCGCCGGCCCCGCCACTCACCGGGGCGCCGTCCGAGAGCCGCGTCGCCGCGAAGACGCTGCCGAAGCCGCCGCGCCCCAGCAGCGAACCCACCCGGTAGCGCTCCGTCAGGCCCTGCTGCGCCTTCCCTGCCGGCGAGACGCGGCCGTCAGCGCTCGGCCCGGCTCCAGAAACGGCCCGCGGCCGCTCCTCAACCGCCCCGGGCCGGGTATCCCCAGATGTTGCCTCTTTCGAAGGGGACACCGGCGGCTCGGGGGCGGGGGCCGCGCTGCCGAGCGGAAGAGCTCGGACCGGGGAAGACGCCGCGGACGCGGCGGGAGCGGCCGCGCCGTCTGTGTCCTCGGCGGGTCCCGGGAGGAGCCGGGCCCGGGGCCGGAGTCGGAGGCGGGGCCGGGCCCGGGCCCGGGGCCGGAGTCGGAGTCGAAGCCGGGCCTGGGGCCGGGGCCGGAGTCGGGCCAGCCGGAGCCAGAGGCTGGCAATGCTGCCCAAGAGGCAGGCACTGATGCCCGCCCAGCAGCGCCACCGCCAGTACGGCAAGAGCCGGGCGGAGGCGAGACCGCGGCGGGACGCCCGGGGGCGGGGAGGGCGAAGCCCCGCCCGGGGCCGCGGGCGGGCCGGGCGCATGGCCCGGCCTGGCATGGGGAGAGGGGAGGCCGCGGAAGGGGCGGACGGGGTGGAGCACTGAAGGGAGAGCGGGACAGGGGATGCGGGACACTGGGAGAAGGAGAGGAGGAGCAGGAGAAGGAACGCGGAGGGTCTGGAGAACCGCTGCTTTTGTGTTGCTCTTCTGCTGCTGCCGCTGCTGCCGCTGCTGCTGCTGCCGCCGCTGCCGCTGAAGCGCTGGGAGCGTTTGTCCGCGTGTCCGTGTGTCTGTTGCCCGGGTGTCCGTTTTTCCCCCGCGCGCCCCGCGGCCGAGCCCCGCGCGCCCCGGGCCAGCACGGGCCGCTCCGCTCCGGGGCCGAAGCGGAGTCACGGAGCATCTCTTCCTCCCGCAGCCGCGCCAAACGCACCGTCTTGTTTAGCTTCTTCTTCACCAGATTGTAACTCTTCCTTGCGGCAGTCTTGCAACTTGCCCCTGCTGCTCGCTCGCCCCGCGCCGCGGTCTCTTGCTTACGAGCAAGCAAAGCGCTGTCCGCACCTTTTGCCTGGAGCAGAGCAAAGTGCTGAATGAGGCGCCTGCCAGCGCCAGGCAGAGCCAGCCCCGTGGGAGGGCAGAGCAGGACGTGAGGAGGGAGACGTGCAGCCCCTGCGGGGCGCAGCGCTGCTCCCCGGCCGCTCGGCGTGGGCAGTGGGAGCGGCGGGGCCGTGCCCGGCGCGGTGCCCTCGTCGCCAGGGCTGTTGCTACTTTCTTGTCCGGTTCCAGGTGAAAATCGGAGGCTGCCGATAGGAGGATTCAAATAAAAGAATGGAAACACTCTTTTTGCCGAGTTCTGATGCCAGTCCAATAGAGCAGCTCAGCTCTCAGCTGTCTGCCTCCTCCCTGCCAATCCAGCACTTTCAGCCGGGAGCAAAGGCCCTCTCTGCAAAGAAACTGCAGGCTGGTTTCCTTCTCCTGCTGTTCATTGACACAGGTAGAAAAGCAGACTAGTTTGGATGCTGAGTCTGTCCAAACAGACAGTGAACTTTGCCATGTGAAGCCAAGACACGGAGTCTTGAGCCCTGCGACAGTGTCATGGGAATCACCTTTGTTGCTTCTGCTGTCTACTGTCACTGCTGAGGGTGCAGTCCCATGGGAGCACATGCCCTGTCTCTAGAAGCCAGAGCCGAGCAATGCACTGGGCTCTAAAATCTTCCATTGGCAGGCTTCTGGCGTCTCCAGCATTGCTTTCAAAGCCAAACAGGGAGAAGGCAAACTGTGTGTAGCTAATGATACTGTAGAGTGTCTCAAACTTGCTAAGTCCTAGGTCTTCTAGGTAAGATCAGTTTGGAATGACTGTGGGGTAGAACTAGTGCAAGACAGAAAAGGGGAGCCTAGAAGGGAAGCAATTAATAGTATACGGGAACATCTTGGGCTGTTTCTTTCCGTTGCCATGTCACTCCTGGGAAGCTGTTTTGCTTTTGCAAGAATCTTGCCCACAGTGATGTCTGCTCTTTCCAAGACCCTTTCCTGGAGACCTTGCTCGAGCTCCTGTCACAAGATGTGCCATCACGTGCAGCTTCTCTTGGCTTGCCACACTGTGTGTGCAGCACGACTCTGGTCTGCAGCAAAGCAGGACCAAGGTTTTGAGAGCTTGACAACTTGTCCTTTCTCCTCCTGGTGGACTAGCGAGTTGTGCGGTGGGTAAGGTTTCCGTCCTTCCTGTTCTAGGCTAAGGAAACAGGAGGAGGGGGTAGCAGCAATTGTTAGGCTGGCTGAATGGAGAGAAAGAATCTCCGGAGCCTGCAGCCAGAAGTGGAGAGCTGTGGGCTAATCCTTCCAAGCTCTCAGTGGACATCTTGCAAGTGACCTGGAATGTGAGAATGGTCTGACAGAGGCAGTTGGTTTCTGAGTTCAGCGTAGATGCTTGCACATCTGGTGCGTTGGTGCGCAAATCAAGAGTACAATCGGTTCATGGGAAGCACCAGAAGAAGCTGGAGCTCTCCGAGCAGACGACTGGAAGAATCTGCAAAGGAGAAATGTGGGAAATGACTTGGTGTACCTTGCCTGGAAGAAGGGTAGTTTTTTTCTAATAATTCCTAATCCGTTCCCTTGGCTTCTGACTTTCTTAACAAGGCCGTTTGCATCCCCGATTCAGCACGAAGCGAGAGGCCCGGGCTCGCGGAAGTGCGCCAAAGATTCCTCCGCAGTGCCGCTCAGGTGGAAAGAGGAGCGGGGCGCCTGAGCAGCCTCCGGAGAAGCATCCCGCGAGGTGCGATTTGCGCCGTGCTGGGAGAGGAGGAGGGGGAGGAGGATGGGCCCTGCGTGGCAGCAGCAGCAAGTTTGGGCCGCAGGACATTGCGCCTGCGCCGCTGCCCCCCAATGGGCGGGCGTGTCCCCGGGGCTGCGGCCCTGGCAGCGCGTCCGCTGAGCTGCCCACGCTGCGGGAGCTCCCCGGGCTGGGCTGGCGTTCCCGCTGGGACTGGGCAGCAGGCTGTGCTCTCACTGTGGTCAGCAGCAGCGGGACGTACCTCTGGACAGCCACGTCTCCTGCTGCTGGGAAGAAGCAATGAAGCGAGTGCAGAAGTTCTGCTTCCTCTTTCTCCCGGTGGAGTTTTTCGTTTCATTCCACACTCCAGAGGCAATTTCTGTGCTGGCCTCTGTCAGCTGATTGTATTTCAAGAGCACCAGCAACAGGGCTGTGTTTGAGCGCTGTGAATGTGGCCTGTATGGCTTTCATTCTCCTCGCCTTAGTGCTCAGGGGTGGTGGGCATTGCAGTATCTGCTGATCCTTATGCCTGCGACAAAAAGACTGACTTCGCTGTCGTGAAAGCACCGTGGACAGCCCTGCTTGAAAGCGGCAGTTGCAGTTTGGCTGAAAAATGCAGGTGGCAGCCGGAAGGCGTGCCACAGCAGCCGTGGGGTCCCAATTCACAAGGCAGAGGCAACAGCAGCCTCCTGCCGGCGCATCACGGTGAATGAAAGGGTGCAGAAACCCGATCATTTCTTTCTCTGAACTTTGCTTCAGGAATGTACAGGCAGGCTCTGAGGAACCAGGGGTGTTTGTGGGGGACTGTTGTTGTGATCAAGAGATTCAATTGGAAAAAGAAGGTGTTATGCATTTTGAGTCTTGACTTCAGGGCTTAGTCAGAAAGACCCAGTAGAGTAAGAAAACACCGGGAACTTGCAACTGGGAGAACACAGAGCGTTTAGTTAGAAAGCAAGGACTATTCAGTCAAGGCAGGAGAGATGGAACAAAGTTTTTAAAAATGTAACAAGTAGCAGGTGCACAATAGTTTGCAGAAAGAAGTATTACACAAGCATTTATCTTTGGGAGAAAAGTCTGGTGTTGCTGTTAGGGAATTGATCACGACTATTATTGGTTAGCAAGCTTATGAACAATTTTACTATTGGCTATCCAGGCTCACACTATTCTAACCCGATGGTGAAAAGATTATAAAAGCTATTGACACTTTTAATAAACGCCTCTGGTTATAGCCCGACTGGCGACCGCATTTCTTTGATGCGTCGCACAAGCAACGTGACTGACACTTTCACTCTCCGCGCTCGTTCCGCAGCCACGGGTACAAAGACATTATGGGAACCCTTGTGCAGACAGAGCCTTCTATCCCTGTAGAAGGGAGCGTGGCGGGTGGGGGCCGTTGGCGGGCAGCGAGCCCCGGGCAGCAGGCGAGATCCGGCTCCGCACCTGCCGGGCCCTGCTAAGGCTCAATGCCGGCTCCTCTGCAACAGCAAAGACCTTCAGCCTTGTCACTGCCCAGAGGGGCAGTGCCGGCCTGGCCGCACAGCTCGTTTTCCCCACAAGTTGCAGGAGGTGAGAAGGCAACACTTGCAAACACTGACTGCGAGCCGCAGCGCCGGCTGCGCACCATTAACCTCAGCTCTGGGACCACTGTCTGCCCCAAGCTCCGGGGGATGCGGTGGGAGCCCTGCTGGGCTCCGCCCTGGGGCCATCCTCCAGTGCCAGCTGCAAACAGGGAGCATTTAGTTGCCACCAAGAGCCCAGCCACGCGTGGAGGGGAGCTGGTGCAGGTGCGGCCTGCGCTGCTGCCTGCTGTGCTCTGGGGCTGCTGCTCCCCGCAGAGGGAACTGCACTGGCGTGCCAGAGGAGACAAAGAAGCTTCAGCTTAAGCCGAACTGAGCTGGGTGGCTGGGCTGGCAGGAGTGGGGAGGGTCAAGGGCATTCACAGAGCTCATCCTGCTGCAAGGACGAGGAAAAGTGGCAGTGGGAAGCTAACAGTGAGGAGAGCTGAGGCCTGGAGGGCAGCTCTTGAATGGCACTCAGGTCTCACCGGACCTCTGAGACATTGCTGCTCTTCTGCCAGTGACAGGATGAGTCCCTAAACCTGGGGCTCGCTCCTCCTCGTCGTGGTCAGGGGCATCAAGGAAGGCTACAGTGCGACAGAGACTGCCCTGAGCTGGCAACTCACTGGGGGAAAAGAGGGTGGGAGCACTTGTGAAGTAAAAGGCAGGTGGGGCAGAGAACTGTTCAGAGAAGGGCTGAGCTAAAGCTTGAGCAAGCTGAGAAATGTCATTTGGGGTCATCCCACATTGATTTCATTTCACAAGTTATTGAACAAGTTTATTTGGGGCGGGGGGGGGGTGTCATGTTTTCCCCTGGAGGCGGGCACTCTGCAGGCTTGAGCTGCGTTGCCAAAATGCTCGGGCACGTCTCTGCTGCAGCTCACACCGGTTCTTCTTTGGCTTCTTCCGGCCCGGTGCTGAGCCACAGCAGAGCCCTGGCGGAGCCCAGAGCAGCCTCAGCATCCACAGAGCCCGGCTGCAAGGAGAGAAAGCAGAAACCGCCCGTCACTTGAAGGCTGCTGTCCCCCTTGTCCCAGCCGCCCGCGGTGCCCAGGCCGCGCTGGCCGTGCTCAGAGCGGTGCCCGAAGCCGCCCGTCCCTGCTGCCTCTGGCAGGAGAGCAGGATGGCAGGACACGTGCCACCGCCCGCAGCCAGCCGTGGCAGATCCACCTCCTCAGCAGCTGCCCAGAGCGGGATGCTCCTGTGCTCGCTGCCATCTCCCAAAAGCCCTTATCCCAGCCGTGCCAAGAAGACGGGGACCCACCGCACGCCACCCGCCGCCGGAAGAAAAGCTGCTCCCAAGCCGTGTCCTCGGCCTTCTCCAAGGCCACGTGCCATCCACGCCGCAGCTGCTCCCAAGCGCTTCCCGATCCAGACTGGACACCACCTACAACGCTTCCTTGAAGAAAAACAAACAACAAATTAATGAAAAGGGATTACAGACAAAAAGGAGAAACAAGAAAAAAGGTCAAAAATCTTCTCTCTGTCGGGGGCCTGAGGAAGGCCCAACCTTCCCTACGTGCTGGGGAAAAACCCACCCACGGGCGAGGGAAGCCCACGCTTTCTCCCTTCCCCCCTGCACTGCCCCCCAACAGGCACGGCGAGCCCAAAGCAAACAAGGGGAGTGGAGCAGCCCGAGCCCTTCCTTTCCCGCAAAACAAAGCAGCCCGTGCACAGCTCCTGGAGTGCCACCTCTGCTCCTGCCATGGGGGCTTGTTTGTGTCGGGCTGGCTGCCCCAGCCCCAGCCCCAGCCCGGGGAACAGTGGGTGGTGGGGGCTGTTGGCAGGGCCAGGGGCCGACTCCCATTTCGTAAGCACCCCAGCCCATCCCGCCCGCCCCGCTGAAAAGCAGCTTGGCAGCCGGCTGAAGAATTAGTTGCATCCACCCCAGCAAAGGGGGGAGCCTTTGCTTCCCGGCCAGGCCGTGCAATGCCCAAATCTGGGAGCATCCCCCTGGGTGTGGACTCATCTGTAAATTCGCTGTGGAGCCTGGCTTTGAAGAAGGTGCCAGAATCGAAGCCCATCATCTTCAGCTTGCCGGTGGCCAGGTCGAGGAAGAGCTTGTCATCCTTGACGTCGTCCTCCACGTCTCCAGACGCAGCAGCCCCACCTGGTACAGCTTCTCCAGGGGCTCCTTCTTCCCTGCGGCTGAGAGCAGGCTGTTAGTGCCCCGCCCAGGGCCCCGGCTGTCAGTGAAGCAGGACAAGCAAAAGCAGCTTGCACGGCGGCCACCAGTGCTGGGAAGAGCAGCTCAGCTCCAGCACAAGGGCTGCGTGTTCCCATCTGACGACCCCTGCGCAGCGATACAGGCAGGGCAAAAAAGCCTGCGCTTCTTGGCTTCTTCTTGCCAAGGCACGTGTGGAGCTGTAACTTACCGGCTCCCTGGATCAAAGTGTGCCTGTGGCTCTCTCCCTTCTTCTATGGATGGTGAATATCCTGCAGCCAAGGATCACACGACAGGTCTTCTAATGAGGGCCTGTCCAAGGAGTGCAGGGACAGACACCATCTGATGAGTTCCTTGCAGTCTGCGGGGAGAAACCAGAAAGCGCCGGTCAGTTGCAGAAGGCTCCTGTCCGCTTTGCCCCACTATTGCCATGCCCAGGCCATGCCATGGGGGCTCCGAGCTGTGCCTGAACTTTCCCGTCCATCCTTTGTTTTGGAGGAGAGCAGGAGAGCGGGGCATGTGCCACCTCCTCGGCAGCTGCCAGAGCGGGATGCTCATGAGCCCGCTGCTGTCTCCCAGCACTGCTATTCCCCCCGTGCCGCAGAGATGAGCATCCACCTTGAGAGAGCCGTTGTGGGAGCGACAGCTGGCCCCAGCTGATGTTCCGGCCCTTCGGGAACGGGTGCTGCCCGCAGACCATCTGGTGCAGCACGATGCCCAGGGACCAGACGGTAGCTGCCTCGCCGTAGTACCAGCCAAAGTGGTTCCATTCCGGGGGGCTGTACGATGGTGTTCCTACGGAACAGAGAGGCAGTTCATTAGGGGGATGCTGCCTGCTCCCGGAGCCTCGCCCCAGCATCCCTGGGCACGCGGGGGCCGCACCAGTGGCACGCGGCGTGACCCGCTGCCCTCTCGCCAGCGCCTGTGACTTGTGGACAAACTGGGGGTTGTAAAAGAAGCCACCGGTGTCGCAAGAGGGCAGCGGAAGCCCTGGCAAGGCCCGAGCATTCCACGCAAAGGGAAAACCCGCTCAGTGCCGGGGGGGGGGGGGGGGGGGGGGGCGGGGGGAAACCATGCCTTCACTCTGCCTGCCTGCATTGCCCCCCAAAACATTCTGAAGCCAAGGCAAGCAAGGCGAGCTGAGCAGTCCAAGCCCTTTCTTCTCGCCTGCACACCAAACCGGCGGGTGCACAGCTTCTGGGCCCCCCGTCCCTGCTATCCCCACCCACGGGTGTGTTTTTGTCACGCTGGCTGCCCCAGCCCCAGCGCCAGTCCTGGGCAGAGTGGCTGGCGAAGGCTGCCAGCAGCGCTGGAAGATGGCCCCCCGGCCACCCACACTCAAAAGCAACTGGGCTGAACACTCGGTCGTGGCATCAAAAGGGAGAATCCCCGCTGCCACAGCCAGGTTGGGCCGCGAGATGCCGGCACCGGGAGCCTACCCCGGCGGGGACTCACCTGCAAAGCGGGTGTAGGCTGTGTCTTGCAGGTGGGTGCCGCAGCCAAAGTCGATCAATTTCGCCTGGCCGGTGGCCAGGTCAACCAGGATGTTCTCTGGTTTCAGGTCCCTGTGAAGGACCCCGCAGCTGGTGCAGTGCCGCACGGCCTCCAGGACCTGGCGGAACAGCTCCCGTGCCACCTCCTCTGACAGGAAGCCCCGCTCTCGAATAAAATGAAGCAGGTCCTGAGAGTGCTCCGGCCGCTCCATCACCAGCACCACGTTGTTGGGGAGCACGAGCCACTCGAGGAGCTGCACCACACCAGGGAAGCCGGTGGACACCTTGTCCAGCAGCACGATCTCGAGTGGTGCGCTGGTGCCGTTGGGCTGCGGGAGGAGCACGATGCCGTCAGTGGGGCTGGTGCCGTGCCAGGGCTCGCGAAGGCCCTCGCCCAGCCCGGGATGCTCTGCGCCCTCCGCTGCCCCCACGCCCGCTCTCCCCCGAGGCGTCCTGCCGCCTTCCACCCTCCCGGGCCTCGGCTTATCCCCGCCCGTCACGCCCCGGCTTCTCCCGCTGCCCACCACCCCCCTCCTGCCCCCGCTCACTCACCAGCTCGCCCCAATGACGGATGCGGTTCCGTGGCACCCGTTTGATGGCCACCTGCAAGCCAAGGGGAGCAGCGGGTTGAGCTCGCCGCCCGCCCTGCCGAGCCCCATCCTCCTTCTCCTGCGCCCTCCTCCTCCTCCGCCCCCCTCCTCCTGCGCCCGCCGCCGGCCCCGCCACTCACCGGGGCGCCGTCCGAGAGCCGCGTCGCCGCGAAGACGCTGCCGAAGCCGCCGCGCCCCAGCAGCGAACCCACCCGGTAGCGCTCCGTCAGGCCCTGCTGCGCCTTCCCTGCCGGCGAGACGCGGCCGTCAGCGCTCGGCCCGGCTCCAGAAACGGCCCGCGGCCGCTCCTCAACCGCCCCGGGCCGGGTATCCCCAGATGTTGCCTCTTTCGAAGGGGACACCGGCGGCTCGGGGGCGGGGGCCGCGCTGCCGAGCGGAAGAGCTCGGACCGGGGAAGACGCCGCGGACGCGGCGGGAGCGGCCGCGCCGTCTGTGTCCTCGGCGGGTCCCGGGAGGAGCCGGGCCCGGGGCCGGAGTCGGAGGCGGGGCCGGGCCCGGGCCCGGGGCCGGAGTCGGAGTCGAAGCCGGGCCTGGGGCCGGGGCCGGAGTCGGGCCAGCCGGAGCCAGAGGCTGGCAATGCTGCCCAAGAGGCAGGCACTGATGCCCGCCCAGCAGCGCCACCGCCAGTACGGCAAGAGCCGGGCGGAGGCGAGACCGCGGCGGGACGCCCGGGGGCGGGGAGGGCGAAGCCCCGCCCGGGGCCGCGGGCGGGCCGGGCGCATGGCCCGGCCTGGCATGGGGAGAGGGGAGGCCGCGGAAGGGGCGGACGGGGTGGAGCACTGAAGGGAGAGCGGGACAGGGGATGCGGGACACTGGGAGAAGGAGAGGAGGAGCAGGAGAAGGAACGCGGAGGGTCTGGAGAACCGCTGCTTTTGTGTTGCTCTTCTGCTGCTGCCGCTGCTGCCGCTGCTGCTGCTGCCGCCGCTGCCGCTGAAGCGCTGGGAGCGTTTGTCCGCGTGTCCGTGTGTCTGTTGCCCGGGTGTCCGTTTTTCCCCCGCGCGCCCCGCGGCCGAGCCCCGCGCGCCCCGGGCCAGCACGGGCCGCTCCGCTCCGGGGCCGAAGCGGAGTCACGGAGCATCTCTTCCTCCCGCAGCCGCGCCAAACGCACCGTCTTGTTTAGCTTCTTCTTCACCAGATTGTAACTCTTCCTTGCGGCAGTCTTGCAACTTGCCCCTGCTGCTCGCTCGCCCCGCGCCGCGGTCTCTTGCTTACGAGCAAGCAAAGCGCTGTCCGCACCTTTTGCCTGGAGCAGAGCAAAGTGCTGAATGAGGCGCCTGCCAGCGCCAGGCAGAGCCAGCCCCGTGGGAGGGCAGAGCAGGACGTGAGGAGGGAGACGTGCAGCCCCTGCGGGGCGCAGCGCTGCTCCCCGGCCGCTCGGCGTGGGCAGTGGGAGCGGCGGGGCCGTGCCCGGCGCGGTGCCCTCGTCGCCAGGGCTGTTGCTACTTTCTTGTCCGGTTCCAGGTGAAAATCGGAGGCTGCCGATAGGAGGATTCAAATAAAAGAATGGAAACACTCTTTTTGCCGAGTTCTGATGCCAGTCCAATAGAGCAGCTCAGCTCTCAGCTGTCTGCCTCCTCCCTGCCAATCCAGCACTTTCAGCCGGGAGCAAAGGCCCTCTCTGCAAAGAAACTGCAGGCTGGTTTCCTTCTCCTGCTGTTCATTGACACAGGTAGAAAAGCAGACTAGTTTGGATGCTGAGTCTGTCCAAACAGACAGTGAACTTTGCCATGTGAAGCCAAGACACGGAGTCTTGAGCCCTGCGACAGTGTCATGGGAATCACCTTTGTTGCTTCTGCTGTCTACTGTCACTGCTGAGGGTGCAGTCCCATGGGAGCACATGCCCTGTCTCTAGAAGCCAGAGCCGAGCAATGCACTGGGCTCTAAAATCTTCCATTGGCAGGCTTCTGGCGTCTCCAGCATTGCTTTCAAAGCCAAACAGGGAGAAGGCAAACTGTGTGTAGCTAATGATACTGTAGAGTGTCTCAAACTTGCTAAGTCCTAGGTCTTCTAGGTAAGATCAGTTTGGAATGACTGTGGGGTAGAACTAGTGCAAGACAGAAAAGGGGAGCCTAGAAGGGAAGCAATTAATAGTATACGGGAACATCTTGGGCTGTTTCTTTCCGTTGCCATGTCACTCCTGGGAAGCTGTTTTGCTTTTGCAAGAATCTTGCCCACAGTGATGTCTGCTCTTTCCAAGACCCTTTCCTGGAGACCTTGCTCGAGCTCCTGTCACAAGATGTGCCATCACGTGCAGCTTCTCTTGGCTTGCCACACTGTGTGTGCAGCACGACTCTGGTCTGCAGCAAAGCAGGACCAAGGTTTTGAGAGCTTGACAACTTGTCCTTTCTCCTCCTGGTGGACTAGCGAGTTGTGCGGTGGGTAAGGTTTCCGTCCTTCCTGTTCTAGGCTAAGGAAACAGGAGGAGGGGGTAGCAGCAATTGTTAGGCTGGCTGAATGGAGAGAAAGAATCTCCGGAGCCTGCAGCCAGAAGTGGAGAGCTGTGGGCTAATCCTTCCAAGCTCTCAGTGGACATCTTGCAAGTGACCTGGAATGTGAGAATGGTCTGACAGAGGCAGTTGGTTTCTGAGTTCAGCGTAGATGCTTGCACATCTGGTGCGTTGGTGCGCAAATCAAGAGTACAATCGGTTCATGGGAAGCACCAGAAGAAGCTGGAGCTCTCCGAGCAGACGACTGGAAGAATCTGCAAAGGAGAAATGTGGGAAATGACTTGGTGTACCTTGCCTGGAAGAAGGGTAGTTTTTTTCTAATAATTCCTAATCTGTTCCCTTGGCTTCTGACTTTCTTAACAAGGCCGTTTGCATCCCCGATTCAGCACGAAGCGAGAGGCCCGGGCTCGCGGAAGTGCGCCAAAGATTCCTCCGCAGTGCCGCTCAGGTGGAAAGAGGAGCGGGGCGCCTGAGCAGCCTCCGGAGAAGCATCCCGCGAGGTGCGATTTGCGCCGTGCTGGGAGAGGAGGAGGGGGAGGAGGATGGGCCCTGCGTGGCAGCAGCAGCAAGTTTGGGCCGCAGGACATTGCGCCTGCGCCGCTGCCCCCCAATGGGCGGGCGTGTCCCCGGGGCTGCGGCCCTGGCAGCGCGTCCGCTGAGCTGCCCACGCTGCGGGAGCTCCCCGGGCTGGGCTGGCGTTCCCGCTGGGACTGGGCAGCAGGCTGTGCTCTCACTGTGGTCAGCAGCAGCGGGACGTACCTCTGGACAGCCACGTCTCCTGCTGCTGGGAAGAAGCAATGAAGCGAGTGCAGAAGTTCTGCTTCCTCTTTCTCCCGGTGGAGTTTTTCGTTTCATTCCACACTCCAGAGGCAATTTCTGTGCTGGCCTCTGTCAGCTGATTGTATTTCAAGAGCACCAGCAACAGGGCTGTGTTTGAGCGCTGTGAATGTGGCCTGTATGGCTTTCATTCTCCTCGCCTTAGTGCTCAGGGGTGGTGGGCATTGCAGTATCTGCTGATCCTTATGCCTGCGACAAAAAGACTGACTTCGCTGTCGTGAAAGCACCGTGGACAGCCCTGCTTGAAAGCGGCAGTTGCAGTTTGGCTGAAAAATGCAGGTGGCAGCCGGAAGGCGTGCCACAGCAGCCGTGGGGTCCCAATTCACAAGGCAGAGGCAACAGCAGCCTCCTGCCGGCGCATCACGGTGAATGAAAGGGTGCAGAAACCCGATCATTTCTTTCTCTGAACTTTGCTTCAGGAATGTACAGGCAGGCTCTGAGGAACCAGGGGTGTTTGTGGGGGACTGTTGTTGTGATCAAGAGATTCAATTGGAAAAAGAAGGTGTTATGCATTTTGAGTCTTGACTTCAGGGCTTAGTCAGAAAGACCCAGTAGAGTAAGAAAACACCGGGAACTTGCAACTGGGAGAACACAGAGCGTTTAGTTAGAAAGCAAGGACTATTCAGTCAAGGCAGGAGAGATGGAACAAAGTTTTTAAAAATGTAACAAGTAGCAGGTGCACAATAGTTTGCAGAAAGAAGTATTACACAAGCATTTATCTTTGGGAGAAAAGTCTGGTGTTGCTGTTAGGGAATTGATCACGACTATTATTGGTTAGCAAGCTTATGAACAATTTTACTATTGGCTATCCAGGCTCACACTATTCTAACCCGATGGTGAAAAGATTATAAAAGCTATTGACACTTTTAATAAACGCCTCTGGTTATAGCCCGACTGGCGACCGCATTTCTTTGATGCGTCGCACAAGCAACGTGACTGACACTTTCACTCTCCGCGCTCGTTCCGCAGCCACGGGTACAAAGACATTATGGGAACCCTTGTGCAGACAGAGCCTTCTATCCCTGTAGAAGGGAGCGCGGCGGGTGGGGGCCGTTGGCGGGCAGCGAGCCCCGGGCAGCAGGCGAGATCCGGCTCCGCACCTGCCGGGCCCTGCTAAGGCTCAATGCCGGCTCCTCTGCAACAGCAAAGACCTTCAGCCTTGTCACTGCCCAGAGGGGCAGTGCCGGCCTGGCCGCACAGCTCGTTTTCCCCACAAGTTGCAGGAGGTGAGAAGGCAACACTTGCAAACACTGACTGCGAGCCGCAGCGCCGGCTGCGCACCATTAACCTCAGCTCTGGGACCACTGTCTGCCCCAAGCTCCGGGGGATGCGGTGGGAGCCCTGCTGGGCTCCGCCCTGGGGCCATCCTCCAGTGCCAGCTGCAAACAGGGAGCATTTAGTTGCCACCAAGAGCCCAGCCACGCGTGGAGGGGAGCTGGTGCAGGTGCGGCCTGCGCTGCTGCCTGCTGTGCTCTGGGGCTGCTGCTCCCCGCAGAGGGAACTGCACTGGCGTGCCAGAGGAGACAAAGAAGCTTCAGCTTAAGCCGAACTGAGCTGGGTGGCTGGGCTGGCAGGAGTGGGGAGGGTCAAGGGCATTCACAGAGCTCATCCTGCTGCAAGGACGAGGAAAAGTGGCAGTGGGAAGCTAACAGTGAGGAGAGCTGAGGCCTGGAGGGCAGCTCTTGAATGGCACTCAGGTCTCACCGGACCTCTGAGACATTGCTGCTCTTCTGCCAGTGACAGGATGAGTCCCTAAACCTGGGGCTCGCTCCTCCTCGTCGTGGTCAGGGGCATCAAGGAAGGCTACAGTGCGACAGAGACTGCCCTGAGCTGGCAACTCACTGGGGGAAAAGAGGGTGGGAGCACTTGTGAAGTAAAAGGCAGGTGGGGCAGAGAACTGTTCAGAGAAGGGCTGAGCTAAAGCTTGAGCAAGCTGAGAAATGTCATTTGGGGTCATCCCACATTGATTTCATTTCACAAGTTATTGAACAAGTTTATTTGGGGCGGGGGGGGGGTGTCATGTTTTCCCCTGGAGGCGGGCACTCTGCAGGCTTGAGCTGCGTTGCCAAAATGCTCGGGCACGTCTCTGCTGCAGCTCACACCGGTTCTTCTTTGGCTTCTTCCGGCCCGGTGCTGAGCCGCAGCAGAGCCCTGGCGGAGCCCAGAGCAGCCTCAGCATCCACAGAGCCCGGCTGCAAGGAGAGAAAGCAGAAACCGCCCGTCACTTGAAGGCTGCTGTCCCCCTTGTCCCAGCCGCCCGCGGTGCCCAGGCCGCGCTGGCCGTGCTCAGAGCGGTGCCCGAAGCCGCCCGTCCCTGCTGCCTCTGGCAGGAGAGCAGGATGGCAGGACACGTGCCACCGCCCGCAGCCAGCCGTGGCAGATCCACCTCCTCAGCAGCTGCCCAGAGCGGGATGCTCCTGTGCTCGCTGCCATCTCCCAAAAGCCCTTATCCCAGCCGTGCCAAGAAGACGGGGACCCACCGCACGCCACCCGCCGCCGGAAGAAAAGCTGCTCCCAAGCCGTGTCCTCGGCCTTCTCCAAGGCCACGTGCCATCCACGCCGCAGCTGCTCCCAAGCGCTTCCCGATCCAGACTGGACACCACCTACAACGCTTCCTTGAAGAAAAACAAACAACAAATTAATGAAAAGGGATTACAGACAAAAAGGAGAAACAAGAAAAAAGGTCAAAAATCTTCTCTCTGTCGGGGGCCTGAGGAAGGCCCAACCTTCCCTACGTGCTGGGGAAAAACCCACCCACGGGCGAGGGAAGCCCACGCTTTCTCCCTTCCCCCCTGCACTGCCCCCCAACAGGCACGGCGAGCCCAAAGCAAACAAGGGGAGTGGAGCAGCCCGAGCCCTTCCTTTCCCGCAAAACAAAGCAGCCCGTGCACAGCTCCTGGAGTGCCACCTCTGCTCCTGCCATGGGGGCTTGTTTGTGTCGGGCTGGCTGCCCCAGCCCCAGCCCCAGCCCGGGGAACAGTGGGTGGTGGGGGCTGTTGGCAGGGCCAGGGGCCGACTCCCATTTCGTAAGCACCCCAGCCCATCCCGCCCGCCCCGCTGAAAAGCAGCTTGGCAGCCGGCTGAAGAATTAGTTGCATCCACCCCAGCAAAGGGGGGAGCCTTTGCTTCCCGGCCAGGCCGTGCAATGCCCAAATCTGGGAGCATCCCCCTGGGTGTGGACTCATCTGTAAATTCGCTGTGGAGCCTGGCTTTGAAGAAGGTGCCAGAATCGAAGCCCATCATCTTCAGCTTGCCGGTGGCCAGGTCGAGGAAGAGCTTGTCATCCTTGACGTCGTCCTCCACGTCTCCAGACGCAGCAGCCCCACCTGGTACAGCTTCTCCAGGGGCTCCTTCTTCCCTGCGGCTGAGAGCAGGCTGTCAGTGCCCCGCCCAGGGCCCCGGCTGTCAGTGAAGCAGGACAAGCAAAAGCAGCTTGCACGGCGGCCACCAGTGCTGGGAAGAGCAGCTCAGCTCCAGCACAAGGGCTGCGTGTTCCCATCTGACGACCCCTGCGCAGCGATACAGGCAGGGCAAAAAAGCCTGCGCTTCTTGGCTTCTTCTTGCCAAGGCACGTGTGGAGCTGTAACTTACCGGCTCCCTGGATCAAAGTGTGCCTGTGGCTCTCTCCCTTCTTCTATGGATGGTGAATATCCTGCAGCCAAGGATCACACGACAGGTCTTCTAATGAGGGCCTGTCCAAGGAGTGCAGGGACAGACACCATCTGATGAGTTCCTTGCAGTCTGCGGGGAGAAACCAGAAAGCGCCGGTCAGTTGCAGAAGGCTCCTGTCCGCTTTGCCCCACTATTGCCATGCCCAGGCCATGCCATGGGGGCTCCGAGCTGTGCCTGAACTTTCCCGTCCATCCTTTGTTTTGGAGGAGAGCAGGAGAGCGGGGCATGTGCCACCTCCTCGGCAGCTGCCAGAGCGGGATGCTCATGAGCCCGCTGCTGTCTCCCAGCACTGCTATTCCCCCCGTGCCGCAGAGATGAGCATCCACCTTGAGAGAGCCGTTGTGGGAGCGACAGCTGGCCCCAGCTGATGTTCCGGCCCTTCGGGAACGGGTGCTGCCCGCAGACCATCTGGTGCAGCACGATGCCCAGGGACCAGACGGTAGCTGCCTCGCCGTAGTACCAGCCAAAGTGGTTCCATTCCGGGGGGCTGTACGATGGTGTTCCTACGGAACAGAGAGGCAGTTCATTAGGGGGATGCTGCCTGCTCCCGGAGCCTCGCCCCAGCATCCCTGGGCACGCGGGGGCCGCACCAGTGGCACGCGGCGTGACCCGCTGCCCTCTCGCCAGCGCCTGTGACTTGTGGACAAACTGGGGGTTGTAAAAGAAGCCACCGGTGTCGCAAGAGGGCAGCGGAAGCCCTGGCAAGGCCCGAGCATTCCACGCAAAGGGAAAACCCGCTCAGTGCCGGGGGGGGGGGGGGGGGGGGGGGGCGGGGGGAAACCATGCCTTCACTCTGCCTGCCTGCATTGCCCCCCAAAACATTCTGAAGCCAAGGCAAGCAAGGCGAGCTGAGCAGTCCAAGCCCTTTCTTCTCGCCTGCACACCAAACCGGCGGGTGCACAGCTTCTGGGCCCCCCGTCCCTGCTATCCCCACCCACGGGTGTGTTTTTGTCACGCTGGCTGCCCCAGCCCCAGCGCCAGTCCTGGGCAGAGTGGCTGGCGAAGGCTGCCAGCAGCGCTGGAAGATGGCCCCCCGGCCACCCACACTCAAAAGCAACTGGGCTGAACACTCGGTCGTGGCATCAAAAGGGAGAATCCCCGCTGCCACAGCCAGGTTGGGCCGCGAGATGCCGGCACCGGGAGCCTACCCCGGCGGGGACTCACCTGCAAAGCGGGTGTAGGCTGTGTCTTGCAGGTGGGTGCCGCAGCCAAAGTCGATCAATTTCGCCTGGCCGGTGGCCAGGTCAACCAGGATGTTCTCTGGTTTCAGGTCCCTGTGAAGGACCCCGCAGCTGGTGCAGTGCCGCACGGCCTCCAGGACCTGGCGGAACAGCTCCCGTGCCACCTCCTCTGACAGGAAGCCCCGCTCTCGAATAAAATGAAGCAGGTCCTGAGAGTGCTCCGGCCGCTCCATCACCAGCAGCACGTTGTTGGGGAGCACGAGCCACTCGAGGAGCTGCACCACACCAGGGAAGCCGGTGGACACCTTGTCCAGCAGCACGATCTCGAGTGGTGCGCTGGTGCCGTTGGGCTGCGGGAGGAGCACGATGCCGTCAGTGGGGCTGGTGCCGTGCCAGGGCTCGCGAAGGCCCTCGCCCAGCCCGGGATGCTCTGCGCCCTCCGCTGCCCCCACGCCCGCTCTCCCCCGAGGCGTCCTGCCGCCTTCCACCCTCCCGGGCCTCGGCTTATCCCCGCCCGTCACGCCCCGGCTTCTCCCGCTGCCCACCACCCCCCTCCTGCCCCCGCTCACTCACCAGCTCGCCCCAATGACGGATGCGGTTCCGTGGCACCCGTTTGATGGCCACCTGCAAGCCAAGGGGAGCAGCGGGTTGAGCTCGCCGCCCGCCCTGCCGAGCCCCATCCTCCTTCTCCTGCGCCCTCCTCCTCCTCCGCCCCCCTCCTCCTGCGCCCGCCGCCGGCCCCGCCACTCACCGGGGCGCCGTCCGAGAGCCGCGTCGCCGCGAAGACGCTGCCGAAGCCGCCGCGCCCCAGCAGCGAACCCACCCGGTAGCGCTCCGTCAGGCCCTGCTGCGCCTTCCCTGCCGGCGAGACGCGGCCGTCAGCGCTCGGCCCGGCTCCAGAAACGGCCCGCGGCCGCTCCTCAACCGCCCCGGGCCGGGTATCCCCAGATGTTGCCTCTTTCGAAGGGGACACCGGCGGCTCGGGGGCGGGGGCCGCGCTGCCGAGCGGAAGAGCTCGGACCGGGGAAGACGCCGCGGACGCGGCGGGAGCGGCCGCGCCGTCTGTGTCCTCGGCGGGTCCCGGGAGGAGCCGGGCCCGGGGCCGGAGTCGGAGGCGGGGCCGGGCCCGGGCCCGGGGCCGGAGTCGGAGTCGAAGCCGGGCCTGGGGCCGGGGCCGGAGTCGGGCCAGCCGGAGCCAGAGGCTGGCAATGCTGCCCAAGAGGCAGGCACTGATGCCCGCCCAGCAGCGCCACCGCCAGTACGGCAAGAGCCGGGCGGAGGCGAGACCGCGGCGGGACGCCCGGGGGCGGGGAGGGCGAAGCCCCGCCCGGGGCCGCGGGCGGGCCGGGCGCATGGCCCGGCCTGGCATGGGGAGAGGGGAGGCCGCGGAAGGGGCGGACGGGGTGGAGCACTGAAGGGAGAGCGGGACAGGGGATGCGGGACACTGGGAGAAGGAGAGGAGGAGCAGGAGAAGGAACGCGGAGGGTCTGGAGAACCGCTGCTTTTGTGTTGCTCTTCTGCTGCTGCCGCTGCTGCCGCTGCTGCTGCTGCCGCCGCTGCCGCTGAAGCGCTGGGAGCGTTTGTCCGCGTGTCCGTGTGTCTGTTGCCCGGGTGTCCGTTTTTCCCCCGCGCGCCCCGCGGCCGAGCCCCGCGCGCCCCGGGCCAGCACGGGCCGCTCCGCTCCGGGGCCGAAGCGGAGTCACGGAGCATCTCTTCCTCCCGCAGCCGCGCCAAACGCACCGTCTTGTTTAGCTTCTTCTTCACCAGATTGTAACTCTTCCTTGCGGCAGTCTTGCAACTTGCCCCTGCTGCTCGCTCGCCCCGCGCCGCGGTCTCTTGCTTACGAGCAAGCAAAGCGCTGTCCGCACCTTTTGCCTGGAGCAGAGCAAAGTGCTGAATGAGGCGCCTGCCAGCGCCAGGCAGAGCCAGCCCCGTGGGAGGGCAGAGCAGGACGTGAGGAGGGAGACGTGCAGCCCCTGCGGGGCGCAGCGCTGCTCCCCGGCCGCTCGGCGTGGGCAGTGGGAGCGGCGGGGCCGTGCCCGGCGCGGTGCCCTCGTCGCCAGGGCTGTTGCTACTTTCTTGTCCGGTTCCAGGTGAAAATCGGAGGCTGCCGATAGGAGGATTCAAATAAAAGAATGGAAACACTCTTTTTGCCGAGTTCTGATGCCAGTCCAATAGAGCAGCTCAGCTCTCAGCTGTCTGCCTCCTCCCTGCCAATCCAGCACTTTCAGCCGGGAGCAAAGGCCCTCTCTGCAAAGAAACTGCAGGCTGGTTTCCTTCTCCTGCTGTTCATTGACACAGGTAGAAAAGCAGACTAGTTTGGATGCTGAGTCTGTCCAAACAGACAGTGAACTTTGCCATGTGAAGCCAAGACACGGAGTCTTGAGCCCTGCGACAGTGTCATGGGAATCACCTTTGTTGCTTCTGCTGTCTACTGTCACTGCTGAGGGTGCAGTCCCATGGGAGCACATGCCCTGTCTCTAGAAGCCAGAGCCGAGCAATGCACTGGGCTCTAAAATCTTCCATTGGCAGGCTTCTGGCGTCTCCAGCATTGCTTTCAAAGCCAAACAGGGAGAAGGCAAACTGTGTGTAGCTAATGATACTGTAGAGTGTCTCAAACTTGCTAAGTCCTAGGTCTTCTAGGTAAGATCAGTTTGGAATGACTGTGGGGTAGAACTAGTGCAAGACAGAAAAGGGGAGCCTAGAAGGGAAGCAATTAATAGTATACGGGAACATCTTGGGCTGTTTCTTTCCGTTGCCATGTCACTCCTGGGAAGCTGTTTTGCTTTTGCAAGAATCTTGCCCACAGTGATGTCTGCTCTTTCCAAGACCCTTTCCTGGAGACCTTGCTCGAGCTCCTGTCACAAGATGTGCCATCACGTGCAGCTTCTCTTGGCTTGCCACACTGTGTGTGCAGCACGACTCTGGTCTGCAGCAAAGCAGGACCAAGGTTTTGAGAGCTTGACAACTTGTCCTTTCTCCTCCTGGTGGACTAGCGAGTTGTGCGGTGGGTAAGGTTTCCGTCCTTCCTGTTCTAGGCTAAGGAAACAGGAGGAGGGGGTAGCAGCAATTGTTAGGCTGGCTGAATGGAGAGAAAGAATCTCCGGAGCCTGCAGCCAGAAGTGGAGAGCTGTGGGCTAATCCTTCCAAGCTCTCAGTGGACATCTTGCAAGTGACCTGGAATGTGAGAATGGTCTGACAGAGGCAGTTGGTTTCTGAGTTCAGCGTAGATGCTTGCACATCTGGTGCGTTGGTGCGCAAATCAAGAGTACAATCGGTTCATGGGAAGCACCAGAAGAAGCTGGAGCTCTCCGAGCAGACGACTGGAAGAATCTGCAAAGGAGAAATGTGGGAAATGACTTGGTGTACCTTGCCTGGAAGAAGGGTAGTTTTTTTCTAATAATTCCTAATCCGTTCCCTTGGCTTCTGACTTTCTTAACAAGGCCGTTTGCATCCCCGATTCAGCACGAAGCGAGAGGCCCGGGCTCGCGGAAGTGCGCCAAAGATTCCTCCGCAGTGCCGCTCAGGTGGAAAGAGGAGCGGGGCGCCTGAGCAGCCTCCGGAGAAGCATCCCGCGAGGTGCGATTTGCGCCGTGCTGGGAGAGGAGGAGGGGGAGGAGGATGGGCCCTGCGTGGCAGCAGCAGCAAGTTTGGGCCGCAGGACATTGCGCCTGCGCCGCTGCCCCCCAATGGGCGGGCGTGTCCCCGGGGCTGCGGCCCTGGCAGCGCGTCCGCTGAGCTGCCCACGCTGCGGGAGCTCCCCGGGCTGGGCTGGCGTTCCCGCTGGGACTGGGCAGCAGGCTGTGCTCTCACTGTGGTCAGCAGCAGCGGGACGTACCTCTGGACAGCCACGTCTCCTGCTGCTGGGAAGAAGCAATGAAGCGAGTGCAGAAGTTCTGCTTCCTCTTTCTCCCGGTGGAGTTTTTCGTTTCATTCCACACTCCAGAGGCAATTTCTGTGCTGGCCTCTGTCAGCTGATTGTATTTCAAGAGCACCAGCAACAGGGCTGTGTTTGAGCGCTGTGAATGTGGCCTGTATGGCTTTCATTCTCCTCGCCTTAGTGCTCAGGGGTGGTGGGCATTGCAGTATCTGCTGATCCTTATGCCTGCGACAAAAAGACTGACTTCGCTGTCGTGAAAGCACCGTGGACAGCCCTGCTTGAAAGCGGCAGTTGCAGTTTGGCTGAAAAATGCAGGTGGCAGCCGGAAGGCGTGCCACAGCAGCCGTGGGGTCCCAATTCACAAGGCAGAGGCAACAGCAGCCTCCTGCCGGCGCATCACGGTGAATGAAAGGGTGCAGAAACCCGATCATTTCTTTCTCTGAACTTTGCTTCAGGAATGTACAGGCAGGCTCTGAGGAACCAGGGGTGTTTGTGGGGGACTGTTGTTGTGATCAAGAGATTCAATTGGAAAAAGAAGGTGTTATGCATTTTGAGTCTTGACTTCAGGGCTTAGTCAGAAAGACCCAGTAGAGTAAGAAAACACCGGGAACTTGCAACTGGGAGAACACAGAGCGTTTAGTTAGAAAGCAAGGACTATTCAGTCAAGGCAGGAGAGATGGAACAAAGTTTTTAAAAATGTAACAAGTAGCAGGTGCACAATAGTTTGCAGAAAGAAGTATTACACAAGCATTTATCTTTGGGAGAAAAGTCTGGTGTTGCTGTTAGGGAATTGATCACGACTATTATTGGTTAGCAAGCTTATGAACAATTTTACTATTGGCTATCCAGGCTCACACTATTCTAACCCGATGGTGAAAAGATTATAAAAGCTATTGACACTTTTAATAAACGCCTCTGGTTATAGCCCGACTGGCGACCGCATTTCTTTGATGCGTCGCACAAGCAACGTGACCGACACTTTCACTCTCCGCGCTCGTTCCGCAGCCACGGGTACAAAGACATTATGGGAACCCTTGTGCAGACAGAGCCTTCTATCCCTGTAGAAGGGAGCGCGGCGGGTGGGGGCCGTTGGCGGGCAGCGAGCCCCGGGCAGCAGGCGAGATCCGGCTCCGCACCTGCCGGGCCCTGCTAAGGCTCAATGCCGGCTCCTCTGCAACAGCAAAGACCTTCAGCCTTGTCACTGCCCAGAGGGGCAGTGCCGGCCTGGCCGCACAGCTCGTTTTCCCCACAGGTTGCAGGAGGTGAGAAGGCAACACTTGCAAACACTGACTGCGAGCCGCAGCGCCGGCTGCGCACCATTAACCTCAGCTCTGGGACCACTGTCTGCCCCAAGCTCCGGGGGATGCGGTGGGAGCCCTGCTGGGCTCCGCCCTGGGGCCATCCTCCAGTGCCAGCTGCAAACAGGGAGCATTTAGTTGCCACCAAGAGCCCAGCCACGCGTGGAGGGGAGCTGGTGCAGGTGCGGCCTGCGCTGCTGCCTGCTGTGCTCTGGGGCTGCTGCTCCCCGCAGAGGGAACTGCACTGGCGTGCCAGAGGAGACAAAGAAGCTTCAGCTTAAGCCGAACTGAGCTGGGTGGCTGGGCTGGCAGGAGTGGGGAGGGTCAAGGGCATTCACAGAGCTCATCCTGCTGCAAGGACGAGGAAAAGTGGCAGTGGGAAGCTAACAGTGAGGAGAGCTGAGGCCTGGAGGGCAGCTCTTGAATGGCACTCAGGTCTCACCGGACCTCTGAGACATTGCTGCTCTTCTGCCAGTGACAGGATGAGTCCCTAAACCTGGGGCTCGCTCCTCCTCGTCGTGGTCAGGGGCATCAAGGAAGGCTACAGTGCGACAGAGACTGCCCTGAGCTGGCAACTCGCTGGGGGAAAAGAGGGTGGGAGCACTTGTGAAGTAAAAGGCAGGTGGGGCAGAGAACTGTTCAGAGAAGGGCTGAGCTAAAGCTTGAGCAAGCTGAGAAATGTCATTTGGGGTCATCCCACATTGATTTCATTTCACAAGTTATTGAACAAGTTTATTTGGGGCGGGGGGGGGGTGTCATGTTTTCCCCTGGAGGCGGGCACTCTGCAGGCTTGAGCTGCGTTGCCAAAATGCTCGGGCACGTCTCTGCTGCAGCTCACACCGGTTCTTCTTTGGCTTCTTCCGGCCCGGTGCTGAGCCGCAGCAGAGCCCTGGCGGAGCCCAGAGCAGCCTCAGCATCCACAGAGCCCGGCTGCAAGGAGAGAAAGCAGAAACCGCCCGTCACTTGAAGGCTGCTGTCCCCCTTGTCCCAGCCGCCCGCGGTGCCCAGGCCGCGCTGGCCGTGCTCAGAGCGGTGCCCGAAGCCGCCCGTCCCTGCTGCCTCTGGCAGGAGAGCAGGATGGCAGGACACGTGCCACCGCCCGCAGCCAGCCGTGGCAGATCCACCTCCTCAGCAGCTGCCCAGAGCGGGATGCTCCTGTGCTCGCTGCCATCTCCCAAAAGCCCTTATCCCAGCCGTGCCAAGAAGATGGGGACCCACCGCACGCCACCCGCCGCCGGAAGAAAAGCTGCTCCCAAGCCGTGTCCTCGGCCTTCTCCAAGGCCACGTGCCATCCACGCCGCAGCTGCTCCCAAGCGCTTCCCGATCCAGACTGGACACCACCTACAACGCTTCCTTGAAGAAAAACAAACAACAAATTAATGAAAAGGGATTACAGACAAAAAGGAGAAACAAGAAAAAAGGTCAAAAATCTTCTCTCTGTCGGGGGCCTGAGGAAGGCCCAACCTTCCCTACGTGCTGGGGAAAAACCCACCCACGGGCGAGGGAAGCCCACGCTTTCTCCCTTCCCCCCTGCACTGCCCCCCAACAGGCACGGCGAGCCCAAAGCAAACAAGGGGAGTGGAGCAGCCCGAGCCCTTCCTTTCCCGCAAAACAAAGCAGCCCGTGCACAGCTCCTGGAGTGCCACCTCTGCTCCTGCCATGGGGGCTTGTTTGTGTCGGGCTGGCTGCCCCAGCCCCAGCCCCAGCCCGGGGAACAGTGGGTGGTGGGGGCTGTTGGCAGGGCCAGGGGCCGACTCCCATTTCGTAAGCACCCCAGCCCATCCCGCCCGCCCCGCTGAAAAGCAGCTTGGCAGCCGGCTGAAGAATTAGTTGCATCCACCCCAGCAAAGGGGGGAGCCTTTGCTTCCCGGCCAGGCCGTGCAATGCCCAAATCTGGGAGCATCCCCCTGGGTGTGGACTCATCTGTAAATTCGCTGTGGAGCCTGGCTTTGAAGAAGGTGCCAGAATCGAAGCCCATCATCTTCAGCTTGCCGGTGGCCAGGTCGAGGAAGAGCTTGTCATCCTTGACGTCGTCCTCCACGTCTCCAGACGCAGCAGCCCCACCTGGTACAGCTTCTCCAGGGGCTCCTTCTTCCCTGCGGCTGAGAGCAGGCTGTTAGTGCCCCGCCCAGGGCCCCGGCTGTCAGTGAAGCAGGACAAGCAAAAGCAGCTTGCACGGCGGCCACCAGTGCTGGGAAGAGCAGCTCAGCTCCAGCACAAGGGCTGCGTGTTCCCATCTGACGACCCCTGCGCAGCGATACAGGCAGGGCAAAAAAGCCTGCGCTTCTTGGCTTCTTCTTGCCAAGGCACGTGTGGAGCTGTAACTTACCGGCTCCCTGGATCAAAGTGTGCCTGTGGCTCTCTCCCTTCTTCTATGGATGGTGAATATCCTGCAGCCAAGGATCACACGACAGGTCTTCTAATGAGGGCCTGTCCAAGGAGTGCAGGGACAGACACCATCTGATGAGTTCCTTGCAGTCTGCGGGGAGAAACCAGAAAGCGCCGGTCAGTTGCAGAAGGCTCCTGTCCGCTTTGCCCCACTATTGCCATGCCCAGGCCATGCCATGGGGGCTCCGAGCTGTGCCTGAACTTTCCCGTCCATCCTTTGTTTTGGAGGAGAGCAGGAGAGCGGGGCATGTGCCACCTCCTCGGCAGCTGCCAGAGCGGGATGCTCATGAGCCCGCTGCTGTCTCCCAGCACTGCTATTCCCCCCGTGCCGCAGAGATGAGCATCCACCTTGAGAGAGCCGTTGTGGGAGCGACAGCTGGCCCCAGCTGATGTTCCGGCCCTTCGGGAACGGGTGCTGCCCGCAGACCATCTGGTGCAGCACGATGCCCAGGGACCAGACGGTAGCTGCCTCGCCGTAGTACCAGCCAAAGTGGTTCCATTCCGGGGGGCTGTACGATGGTGTTCCTACGGAACAGAGAGGCAGTTCATTAGGGGGATGCTGCCTGCTCCCGGAGCCTCGCCCCAGCATCCCTGGGCACGCGGGGGCCGCACCAGTGGCACGCGGCGTGACCCGCTGCCCTCTCGCCAGCGCCTGTGACTTGTGGACAAACTGGGGGTTGTAAAAGAAGCCACCGGTGTCGCAAGAGGGCAGCGGAAGCCCTGGCAAGGCCCGAGCATTCCACGCAAAGGGAAAACCCGCTCAGTGCCGGGGGGGGGGGGGGGGGGGGGGGCGGGGGGAAACCATGCCTTCACTCTGCCTGCCTGCATTGCCCCCCAAAACATTCTGAAGCCAAGGCAAGCAAGGCGAGCTGAGCAGTCCAAGCCCTTTCTTCTCGCCTGCACACCAAACCGGCGGGTGCACAGCTTCTGGGCCCCCCGTCCCTGCTATCCCCACCCACGGGTGTGTTTTTGTCACGCTGGCTGCCCCAGCCCCAGCGCCAGTCCTGGGCAGAGTGGCTGGCGAAGGCTGCCAGCAGCGCTGGAAGATGGCCCCCCGGCCACCCACACTCAAAAGCAACTGGGCTGAACACTCGGTCGTGGCATCAAAAGGGAGAATCCCCGCTGCCACAGCCAGGTTGGGCCGCGAGATGCCGGCACCGGGAGCCTACCCCGGCGGGGACTCACCTGCAAAGCGGGTGTAGGCTGTGTCTTGCAGGTGGGTGCCGCAGCCAAAGTCGATCAATTTCGCCTGGCCGGTGGCCAGGTCAACCAGGATGTTCTCTGGTTTCAGGTCCCTGTGAAGGACCCCGCAGCTGGTGCAGTGCCGCACGGCCTCCAGGACCTGGCGGAACAGCTCCCGTGCCACCTCCTCTGACAGGAAGCCCCGCTCTCGAATAAAATGAAGCAGGTCCTGAGAGTGCTCCGGCCGCTCCATCACCAGCACCACGTTGTTGGGGAGCACGAGCCACTCGAGGAGCTGCACCACACCAGGGAAGCCGGTGGACACCTTGTCCAGCAGCACGATCTCGAGTGGTGCGCTGGTGCCGTTGGGCTGCGGGAGGAGCACGATGCCGTCAGTGGGGCTGGTGCCGTGCCAGGGCTCGCGAAGGCCCTCGCCCAGCCCGGGATGCTCTGCGCCCTCCGCTGCCCCCACGCCCGCTCTCCCCCGAGGCGTCCTGCCGCCTTCCACCCTCCCGGGCCTCGGCTTATCCCCGCCCGTCACGCCCCGGCTTCTCCCGCTGCCCACCACCCCCCTCCTGCCCCCGCTCACTCACCAGCTCGCCCCAATGACGGATGCGGTTCCGTGGCACCCGTTTGATGGCCACCTGCAAGCCAAGGGGAGCAGCGGGTTGAGCTCGCCGCCCGCCCTGCCGAGCCCCATCCTCCTTCTCCTGCGCCCTCCTCCTCCTCCGCCCCCCTCCTCCTGCGCCCGCCGCCGGCCCCGCCACTCACCGGGGCGCCGTCCGAGAGCCGCGTCGCCGCGAAGACGCTGCCGAAGCCGCCGCGCCCCAGCAGCGAACCCACCCGGTAGCGCTCCGTCAGGCCCTGCTGCGCCTTCCCTGCCGGCGAGACGCGGCCGTCAGCGCTCGGCCCGGCTCCAGAAACGGCCCGCGGCCGCTCCTCAACCGCCCCGGGCCGGGTATCCCCAGATGTTGCCTCTTTCGAAGGGGACACCGGCGGCTCGGGGGCGGGGGCCGCGCTGCCGAGCGGAAGAGCTCGGACCGGGGAAGACGCCGCGGACGCGGCGGGAGCGGCCGCGCCGTCTGTGTCCTCGGCGGGTCCCGGGAGGAGCCGGGCCCGGGGCCGGAGTCGGAGGCGGGGCCGGGCCCGGGCCCGGGGCCGGAGTCGGAGTCGAAGCCGGGCCTGGGGCCGGGGCCGGAGTCGGGCCAGCCGGAGCCAGAGGCTGGCAATGCTGCCCAAGAGGCAGGCACTGATGCCCGCCCAGCAGCGCCACCGCCAGTACGGCAAGAGCCGGGCGGAGGCGAGACCGCGGCGGGACGCCCGGGGGCGGGGAGGGCGAAGCCCCGCCCGGGGCCGCGGGCGGGCCGGGCGCATGGCCCGGCCTGGCATGGGGAGAGGGGAGGCCGCGGAAGGGGCGGACGGGGTGGAGCACTGAAGGGAGAGCGGGACAGGGGATGCGGGACACTGGGAGAAGGAGAGGAGGAGCAGGAGAAGGAACGCGGAGGGTCTGGAGAACCGCTGCTTTTGTGTTGCTCTTCTGCTGCTGCCGCTGCTGCCGCTGCTGCTGCTGCCGCCGCTGCCGCTGAAGCGCTGGGAGCGTTTGTCCGCGTGTCCGTGTGTCTGTTGCCCGGGTGTCCGTTTTTCCCCCGCGCGCCCCGCGGCCGAGCCCCGCGCGCCCCGGGCCAGCACGGGCCGCTCCGCTCCGGGGCCGAAGCGGAGTCACGGAGCATCTCTTCCTCCCGCAGCCGCGCCAAACGCACCGTCTTGTTTAGCTTCTTCTTCACCAGATTGTAACTCTTCCTTGCGGCAGTCTTGCAACTTGCCCCTGCTGCTCGCTCGCCCCGCGCCGCGGTCTCTTGCTTACGAGCAAGCAAAGCGCTGTCCGCACCTTTTGCCTGGAGCAGAGCAAAGTGCTGAATGAGGCGCCTGCCAGCGCCAGGCAGAGCCAGCCCCGTGGGAGGGCAGAGCAGGACGTGAGGAGGGAGACGTGCAGCCCCTGCGGGGCGCAGCGCTGCTCCCCGGCCGCTCGGCGTGGGCAGTGGGAGCGGCGGGGCCGTGCCCGGCGCGGTGCCCTCGTCGCCAGGGCTGTTGCTACTTTCTTGTCCGGTTCCAGGTGAAAATCGGAGGCTGCCGATAGGAGGATTCAAATAAAAGAATGGAAACACTCTTTTTGCCGAGTTCTGATGCCAGTCCAATAGAGCAGCTCAGCTCTCAGCTGTCTGCCTCCTCCCTGCCAATCCAGCACTTTCAGCCGGGAGCAAAGGCCCTCTCTGCAAAGAAACTGCAGGCTGGTTTCCTTCTCCTGCTGTTCATTGACACAGGTAGAAAAGCAGACTAGTTTGGATGCTGAGTCTGTCCAAACAGACAGTGAACTTTGCCATGTGAAGCCAAGACACGGAGTCTTGAGCCCTGCGACAGTGTCATGGGAATCACCTTTGTTGCTTCTGCTGTCTACTGTCACTGCTGAGGGTGCAGTCCCATGGGAGCACATGCCCTGTCTCTAGAAGCCAGAGCCGAGCAATGCACTGGGCTCTAAAATCTTCCATTGGCAGGCTTCTGGCGTCTCCAGCATTGCTTTCAAAGCCAAACAGGGAGAAGGCAAACTGTGTGTAGCTAATGATACTGTAGAGTGTCTCAAACTTGCTAAGTCCTAGGTCTTCTAGGTAAGATCAGTTTGGAATGACTGTGGGGTAGAACTAGTGCAAGACAGAAAAGGGGAGCCTAGAAGGGAAGCAATTAATAGTATACGGGAACATCTTGGGCTGTTTCTTTCCGTTGCCATGTCACTCCTGGGAAGCTGTTTTGCTTTTGCAAGAATCTTGCCCACAGTGATGTCTGCTCTTTCCAAGACCCTTTCCTGGAGACCTTGCTCGAGCTCCTGTCACAAGATGTGCCATCACGTGCAGCTTCTCTTGGCTTGCCACACTGTGTGTGCAGCACGACTCTGGTCTGCAGCAAAGCAGGACCAAGGTTTTGAGAGCTTGACAACTTGTCCTTTCTCCTCCTGGTGGACTAGCGAGTTGTGCGGTGGGTAAGGTTTCCGTCCTTCCTGTTCTAGGCTAAGGAAACAGGAGGAGGGGGTAGCAGCAATTGTTAGGCTGGCTGAATGGAGAGAAAGAATCTCCGGAGCCTGCAGCCAGAAGTGGAGAGCTGTGGGCTAATCCTTCCAAGCTCTCAGTGGACATCTTGCAAGTGACCTGGAATGTGAGAATGGTCTGACAGAGGCAGTTGGTTTCTGAGTTCAGCGTAGATGCTTGCACATCTGGTGCGTTGGTGCGCAAATCAAGAGTACAATCGGTTCATGGGAAGCACCAGAAGAAGCTGGAGCTCTCCGAGCAGACGACTGGAAGAATCTGCAAAGGAGAAATGTGGGAAATGACTTGGTGTACCTTGCCTGGAAGAAGGGTAGTTTTTTTCTAATAATTCCTAATCCGTTCCCTTGGCTTCTGACTTTCTTAACAAGGCCGTTTGCATCCCCGATTCAGCACGAAGCGAGAGGCCCGGGCTCGCGGAAGTGCGCCAAAGATTCCTCCGCAGTGCCGCTCAGGTGGAAAGAGGAGCGGGGCGCCTGAGCAGCCTCCGGAGAAGCATCCCGCGAGGTGCGATTTGCGCCGTGCTGGGAGAGGAGGAGGGGGAGGAGGATGGGCCCTGCGTGGCAGCAGCAGCAAGTTTGGGCCGCAGGACATTGCGCCTGCGCCGCTGCCCCCCAATGGGCGGGCGTGTCCCCGGGGCTGCGGCCCTGGCAGCGCGTCCGCTGAGCTGCCCACGCTGCGGGAGCTCCCCGGGCTGGGCTGGCGTTCCCGCTGGGACTGGGCAGCAGGCTGTGCTCTCACTGTGGTCAGCAGCAGCGGGACGTACCTCTGGACAGCCACGTCTCCTGCTGCTGGGAAGAAGCAATGAAGCGAGTGCAGAAGTTCTGCTTCCTCTTTCTCCCGGTGGAGTTTTTCGTTTCATTCCACACTCCAGAGGCAATTTCTGTGCTGGCCTCTGTCAGCTGATTGTATTTCAAGAGCACCAGCAACAGGGCTGTGTTTGAGCGCTGTGAATGTGGCCTGTATGGCTTTCATTCTCCTCGCCTTAGTGCTCAGGGGTGGTGGGCATTGCAGTATCTGCTGATCCTTATGCCTGCGACAAAAAGACTGACTTCGCTGTCGTGAAAGCACCGTGGACAGCCCTGCTTGAAAGCGGCAGTTGCAGTTTGGCTGAAAAATGCAGGTGGCAGCCGGAAGGCGTGCCACAGCAGCCGTGGGGTCCCAATTCACAAGGCAGAGGCAACAGCAGCCTCCTGCCGGCGCATCACGGTGAATGAAAGGGTGCAGAAACCCGATCATTTCTTTCTCTGAACTTTGCTTCAGGAATGTACAGGCAGGCTCTGAGGAACCAGGGGTGTTTGTGGGGGACTGTTGTTGTGATCAAGAGATTCAATTGGAAAAAGAAGGTGTTATGCATTTTGAGTCTTGACTTCAGGGCTTAGTCAGAAAGACCCAGTAGAGTAAGAAAACACCGGGAACTTGCAACTGGGAGAACACAGAGCGTTTAGTTAGAAAGCAAGGACTATTCAGTCAAGGCAGGAGAGATGGAACAAAGTTTTTAAAAATGTAACAAGTAGCAGGTGCACAATAGTTTGCAGAAAGAAGTATTACACAAGCATTTATCTTTGGGAGAAAAGTCTGGTGTTGCTGTTAGGGAATTGATCACGACTATTATTGGTTAGCAAGCTTATGAACAATTTTACTATTGGCTATCCAGGCTCACACTATTCTAACCCGATGGTGAAAAGATTATAAAAGCTATTGACACTTTTAATAAACGCCTCTGGTTATAGCCCGACTGGCGACCGCATTTCTTTGATGCGTCGCACAAGCAACGTGACTGACACTTTCACTCTCCGCGCTCGTTCCGCAGCCACGGGTACAAAGACATTATGGGAACCCTTGTGCAGACAGAGCCTTCTATCCCTGTAGAAGGGAGCGCGGCGGGTGGGGGCCGTTGGCGGGCAGCGAGCCCCGGGCAGCAGGCGAGATCCGGCTCCGCACCTGCCGGGCCCTGCTAAGGCTCAATGCCGGCTCCTCTGCAACAGCAAAGACCTTCAGCCTTGTCACTGCCCAGAGGGGCAGTGCCGGCCTGGCCGCACAGCTCGTTTTCCCCACAAGTTGCAGGAGGTGAGAAGGCAACACTTGCAAACACTGACTGCGAGCCGCAGCGCCGGCTGCGCACCATTAACCTCAGCTCTGGGACCACTGTCTGCCCCAAGCTCCGGGGGATGCGGTGGGAGCCCTGCTGGGCTCCGCCCTGGGGCCATCCTCCAGTGCCAGCTGCAAACAGGGAGCATTTAGTTGCCACCAAGAGCCCAGCCACGCGTGGAGGGGAGCTGGTGCAGGTGCGGCCTGCGCTGCTGCCTGCTGTGCTCTGGGGCTGCTGCTCCCCGCAGAGGGAACTGCACTGGCGTGCCAGAGGAGACAAAGAAGCTTCAGCTTAAGCCGAACTGAGCTGGGTGGCTGGGCTGGCAGGAGTGGGGAGGGTCAAGGGCATTCACAGAGCTCATCCTGCTGCAAGGACGAGGAAAAGTGGCAGTGGGAAGCTAACAGTGAGGAGAGCTGAGGCCTGGAGGGCAGCTCTTGAATGGCACTCAGGTCTCACCGGACCTCTGAGACATTGCTGCTCTTCTGCCAGTGACAGGATGAGTCCCTAAACCTGGGGCTCGCTCCTCCTCGTCGTGGTCAGGGGCATCAAGGAAGGCTACAGTGCGACAGAGACTGCCCTGAGCTGGCAACTCACTGGGGGAAAAGAGGGTGGGAGCACTTGTGAAGTAAAAGGCAGGTGGGGCAGAGAACTGTTCAGAGAAGGGCTGAGCTAAAGCTTGAGCAAGCTGAGAAATGTCATTTGGGGTCATCCCACATTGATTTCATTTCACAAGTTATTGAACAAGTTTATTTGGGGCGGGGGGGGGGTGTCATGTTTTCCCCTGGAGGCGGGCACTCTGCAGGCTTGAGCTGCGTTGCCAAAATGCTCGGGCACGTCTCTGCTGCAGCTCACACCGGTTCTTCTTTGGCTTCTTCCGGCCCGGTGCTGAGCCGCAGCAGAGCCCTGGCGGAGCCCAGAGCAGCCTCAGCATCCACAGAGCCCGGCTGCAAGGAGAGAAAGCAGAAACCGCCCGTCACTTGAAGGCTGCTGTCCCCCTTGTCCCAGCCGCCCGCGGTGCCCAGGCCGCGCTGGCCGTGCTCAGAGCGGTGCCCGAAGCCGCCCGTCCCTGCTGCCTCTGGCAGGAGAGCAGGATGGCAGGACACGTGCCACCGCCCGCAGCCAGCCGTGGCAGATCCACCTCCTCAGCAGCTGCCCAGAGCGGGATGCTCCTGTGCTCGCTGCCATCTCCCAAAAGCCCTTATCCCAGCCGTGCCAAGAAGACGGGGACCCACCGCACGCCACCCGCCGCCGGAAGAAAAGCTGCTCCCAAGCCGTGTCCTCGGCCTTCTCCAAGGCCACGTGCCATCCACGCCGCAGCTGCTCCCAAGCGCTTCCCGATCCAGACTGGACACCACCTACAACGCTTCCTTGAAGAAAAACAAACAACAAATTAATGAAAAGGGATTACAGACAAAAAGGAGAAACAAGAAAAAAGGTCAAAAATCTTCTCTCTGTCGGGGGCCTGAGGAAGGCCCAACCTTCCCTACGTGCTGGGGAAAAACCCACCCACGGGCGAGGGAAGCCCACGCTTTCTCCCTTCCCCCCTGCACTGCCCCCCAACAGGCACGGCGAGCCCAAAGCAAACAAGGGGAGTGGAGCAGCCCGAGCCCTTCCTTTCCCGCAAAACAAAGCAGCCCGTGCACAGCTCCTGGAGTGCCACCTCTGCTCCTGCCATGGGGGCTTGTTTGTGTCGGGCTGGCTGCCCCAGCCCCAGCCCCAGCCCGGGGAACAGTGGGTGGTGGGGGCTGTTGGCAGGGCCAGGGGCCGACTCCCATTTCGTAAGCACCCCAGCCCATCCCGCCCGCCCCGCTGAAAAGCAGCTTGGCAGCCGGCTGAAGAATTAGTTGCATCCACCCCAGCAAAGGGGGGAGCCTTTGCTTCCCGGCCAGGCCGTGCAATGCCCAAATCTGGGAGCATCCCCCTGGGTGTGGACTCATCTGTAAATTCGCTGTGGAGCCTGGCTTTGAAGAAGGTGCCAGAATCGAAGCCCATCATCTTCAGCTTGCCGGTGGCCAGGTCGAGGAAGAGCTTGTCATCCTTGACGTCGTCCTCCACGTCTCCAGACGCAGCAGCCCCACCTGGTACAGCTTCTCCAGGGGCTCCTTCTTCCCTGCGGCTGAGAGCAGGCTGTCAGTGCCCCGCCCAGGGCCCCGGCTGTCAGTGAAGCAGGACAAGCAAAAGCAGCTTGCACGGCGGCCACCAGTGCTGGGAAGAGCAGCTCAGCTCCAGCACAAGGGCTGCGTGTTCCCATCTGACGACCCCTGCGCAGCGATACAGGCAGGGCAAAAAAGCCTGCGCTTCTTGGCTTCTTCTTGCCAAGGCACGTGTGGAGCTGTAACTTACCGGCTCCCTGGATCAAAGTGTGCCTGTGGCTCTCTCCCTTCTTCTATGGATGGTGAATATCCTGCAGCCAAGGATCACACGACAGGTCTTCTAATGAGGGCCTGTCCAAGGAGTGCAGGGACAGACACCATCTGATGAGTTCCTTGCAGTCTGCGGGGAGAAACCAGAAAGCGCCGGTCAGTTGCAGAAGGCTCCTGTCCGCTTTGCCCCACTATTGCCATGCCCAGGCCATGCCATGGGGGCTCCGAGCTGTGCCTGAACTTTCCCGTCCATCCTTTGTTTTGGAGGAGAGCAGGAGAGCGGGGCATGTGCCACCTCCTCGGCAGCTGCCAGAGCGGGATGCTCATGAGCCCGCTGCTGTCTCCCAGCACTGCTATTCCCCCCGTGCCGCAGAGATGAGCATCCACCTTGAGAGAGCCGTTGTGGGAGCGACAGCTGGCCCCAGCTGATGTTCCGGCCCTTCGGGAACGGGTGCTGCCCGCAGACCATCTGGTGCAGCACGATGCCCAGGGACCAGACGGTAGCTGCCTCGCCGTAGTACCAGCCAAAGTGGTTCCATTCCGGGGGGCTGTACGATGGTGTTCCTACGGAACAGAGAGGCAGTTCATTAGGGGGATGCTGCCTGCTCCCGGAGCCTCGCCCCAGCATCCCTGGGCACGCGGGGGCCGCACCAGTGGCACGCGGCGTGACCCGCTGCCCTCTCGCCAGCGCCTGTGACTTGTGGACAAACTGGGGGTTGTAAAAGAAGCCACCGGTGTCGCAAGAGGGCAGCGGAAGCCCTGGCAAGGCCCGAGCATTCCACGCAAAGGGAAAACCCGCTCAGTGCCGGGGGGGGGGGGGGGGGGGGGGGGCGGGGGGAAACCATGCCTTCACTCTGCCTGCCTGCATTGCCCCCCAAAACATTCTGAAGCCAAGGCAAGCAAGGCGAGCTGAGCAGTCCAAGCCCTTTCTTCTCGCCTGCACACCAAACCGGCGGGTGCACAGCTTCTGGGCCCCCCGTCCCTGCTATCCCCACCCACGGGTGTGTTTTTGTCACGCTGGCTGCCCCAGCCCCAGCGCCAGTCCTGGGCAGAGTGGCTGGCGAAGGCTGCCAGCAGCGCTGGAAGATGGCCCCCCGGCCACCCACACTCAAAAGCAACTGGGC